>NC_136862.1:34480439-35080439 GCF_951799975.1 Gobius niger
CTTCCCTTTCCCCTGTTTAAGGATGGACGGATTGTGCAAATGCAGCTGAAGCTCTAGTTCCCAAACTGCACCAGAGATTAGATCGGGCCCAAAAAATCAAGCCCGACCCGACCCGAGCCCGCGGATATAAAGCCCGACCCTACCCAGCCCGAGCAATTAACGTGAATTGTCAGCCCGAACCCGAAACAAACCCGACGTAAATAATTATTTATTTAAGGCTCAGATAGGTGCATCTGCACAGCAGCACCATGTTTTCGAGGTACACGGCTACAGCACGCGGCATACGTGCACGCAGCACGCGGCATACGTGCACGCAGCACGCGGCATACGTGCACGCAGCACGCGGCGCGGAGCAGCTCCATGTGTCTGTCTCCTCTTTTCCGTATCTCTCTCTCCTCCTCCTTCATGTTTCATAAACATGGCGCTCTACAAAAGCTACTTTTTACGCAGTAACAGGAACCAAACTGCTTATTTATCCACTGTTAATGAAACGCTGTCCTGAGAGAAAGAGCTTAGAGAGATGTTCTCTGTGTGGCGCCGGTATCACAGCCTGACCATGCTGCGCCCGCCCCCCGCACCTGCACCACCTCCCTCCCGGACTCCTCTATTTTATATTGCGTATTGCCACATTTTGTATCCAATAGACTCCGCCTATTGCATAGATTTTTATTAGAGATTATAATGACATTAATAAAAAATAAATAACTTGAGCCCGACCCGACCCGAGCCCGACTCTCATGCGGGAAATCTCGGCCCGGCCCGGCCCGGCCCGAATGTCGGGTCGGGCTCGGGTCGGGCTCGGGTCGGGATCGGGCTCGGGCCTAAAATCTAACCTCTAAACTGCACAGATCTTATGCTGCGTCCACACCAAACTCGTTTTGGGCGTCAAAAACGTGCCTCAAGCGCATCGTTGGACGCTTGTGCTTACTAAAGTCAGACGCTCGTCACAAATGTCACCGAGCATCAAAACGCTCTGGCCGCGTGTCAGCTCAGAGTCTGTTCGTAGCATCTTGGAAGTAGCTGTTGCCTGAAATACACCAGCGCAGATTCAGCCACTGAAATAACCTTTCTTGTCGCCGCTTCTAATCCTGGTGTTTAGATAAAGAAGCACTGATGTGTCTTTGTAAAAGTCCCAGAGCGGCTGTAGCTCCGGTTCACAAAGAAGCTAAACGTCCGTGACTTGTGACTTGTTGACATCTGTGGGGCCGGTGTAGAATCTGCCCCGGTGGCTCAGCTACAACGTACGTCACTATGGGGAGAAAGCTCCTGATTGGTCGACGCTCGCGAATTTCGCCAAAAAGTTCAACATTTCTCAAGCGCGAAAAACCTCAAAACGCGCCGCGGAGGAGGCGCGTGACGCGCTGCGGGACATCTTGACGCCCCCCGGAGGCGCGTCCTCCATGTATTTTGAATGTAAACCTGACGCTTTGGAGGCGCCGGCCGCGTTTGGTGTGGGTGCAGCATAACTGTCGACCCATGAAAGGTTAAGGTGCTAGTTGCTAGTGTTAGTGCTTAGAGGCGACAATTTGATGGTTTCGGACGCAGCCAGAGACTGACCGGTGTGTCACAGTGGAGAGCCGCCCCACGAGAAACACGCACCACACACTTCAGTTCCATGTTTATTTGGAAGAGTCAAAGTTTGAATATGAACAGCTGTACAGTTGTTTAGATGAAAATGAAAGCAGCGTTGAGACCTACTATTATTTCAGTTTGAATAAGCTAAAATATATAATGCAAATATGACAAATCTGAATCTGAGACTTTTGAGGAAATTTATTTTCAGTTGAAAGTGATATCAGTCAAACTTGTGATTGTCGTAACATTAGTGGGCGGGGCTGTCATAGTAAAGGGGCGTGTCCGTGAGAAGGGGGAAAGTCTGTCTGAAAGACTCTCTGGAGGCGCCTTCACAGAGGAATTGAGGAAGAAAAGGGAAGGAGGAAAAGGTTTTGGAAAGAGCCCCGAAAGTGCTCAGTCACAGCCACAACTTCCTGGGGCTCAGGGGAGCTGAGAGGCGCCGAGGTCGCTTGTACACCTCAGATCGTATTGTATATGTTTTATGTAGCAGCCTTTTGCTTATAATTTTGGAACCATAAGAGATATGGAGTGGTTTTGGAATCTGCAGATGCTTTAAACAAGCTCCCTCTGAAGAACCTACTAAACATGACTGCTCCGATTAAATCAGGCCTCTGCCCCTGAACAGCGCCCCCTGCTGTCACTGTTCAACACTGACACATTTTACAGTCTAGATGCATCACACACAGGATTATGGAAAGAAACGATATTGGTTGACCTCTAGTTAACCAATCAGAAAACAGAACCGGACTAGACCCAACTAAACGGAACTAAACAGGACTAAACAAAACTAAAGTCTGGAGCTATGAGGCCCCCTGACCAATGCTGGGGCCCCTCAATCACTTTGTTCAGAAGAATTTGTCATGTTATTTTACATATGAGATGACTAACGACAGTAGGCTAAATGATTGAAAGTAGTAGGGTCTAACAAATAAAGTATTTTGTATGTGTACTTGTTGACCAGCTTTGGAGTCCCCCCTGCAATGCCTCTGAGGACGCCCAGGGGGCCCCTGATCCCACTTTTGGAACTACTGAGCAAGAGTATAATGTCGAAACAGGAGTAAAGCCTTTTTCTCGTTGCAGATTCTCATTGTTTGGAGGAAAACCACTACGTCCCGATGTTCAGAGCCAGAGAGCAAAAAGTACAGTTCCAGCAAGAGACCGGGACCAAGACCCAAAATCAGCCCCAGCCTAAACCCGACTCCGAGGAGGACATTTATGTGTGACCACTCATCTGAAAAACCTTCTTATTCAAATGCTCTGGTTTAGTCCTGGTTTAGAGTTAAAGTGAGAATGAAATTTGAAACTAACAAACTTTCCAAAGTAAACTTCCTCCTAATTGGTCCGGACGGGCCACTTCACAGGAAAGCTCGTCTCATTGGTCAAAGTGAAGAGTGTGCATCTTGATTTATGTCTCACTTTGTGAAATGTTTCTGTAACTGTGAGAAATTGTGGTCATTTTCAAAAATGAAAGACTGTCAAAGCACTTGTATACACATTATATTTTTGCATTCTTTGTTGAATAAACATTTAGAGAACTATTGCTGTTGAACCATAACATCTTTGAGTTCTGTCTCTCCCAGCCTGACCCACAGACACAGAACATATCACCAACACAAGATACAATCTCTACAGACTCTTAAAGCAGTATAATATTGTAATAATGCACACACTCTGTAAATATATGCAACATACAAACATACAAACACAACCTAAAACACTGTCCTCACTGTCCCGGGTCAGGCACGGCACTTCTCACCTCTGATATTATCGATATTTCAGTGCATGATTATCAAATCAGATTGTGTTGCTGCCGGTCACATCTGTCTGTGAGAAGCAGCTTTCAGTTGTTCATCCCAGTAATTCCCAGGGTAAATGTTAATGCTGATCACTTCCGGAACAGTAGTATGAATTGATCTGCATCACATACACTCTGAATGCTTACAAATGAACTGTACGAGTAAAACATACTGTGTGTTGATGGTACACTCAGACTGCACAGCGTCATGACCCGTGTGAGCAGATGTTCCAGGCGAGTGAAGAGCAGAGCTCCACTGGCCACAAAAAGGATGGTGCACTTTTTTCATTGAGGAGAACATTAACTAAATCAGAAATATGTTGTGAATGCCTATTGTAGCTGGAAATGGAAGACCTCCATAGGTGTGCAGAGGTTCTAATGGTACAAAAGGTCTTTGATGATCAGAAAACCCTCGTGCAATGGTGACCTCAAACCTTTGACCGGGAGTGTATGTCCAGTGCAGTGACCGTCCACACACCTTCACACTTGTCACACATTCTGTTACTGCCTCATTCACAAGTGGATTCAATTCAAAACATTTCTCATCAATCTACACACAATACCCCATCATGACAAAGTGAAAAAAGTGCTTTAGAATATTTTGCAAATTGATTGAAAATAAAACTCATCCCTGAGATGTTTCTACAAACTGCAGCCTCTGGAGGGTCCTACACCTTGATGTTCGGGAGACTCCAGAGGCACCAGCAGCTTCAAATACCTGTCTGCTGCTTTGTAGCATCTGTTCTCTTAATCTGATGTGTTTGTCTGGCAGAAACCGTCCATATTGTGCCTTTATCTGCACAAACCCGAGTGTGTCTGAATCATCCACAAATCTCTTATCAGTACGATGATTACACTTAATCTTTCATGAAATATCGAAGGTTTTCATACCTAGACCAAGGCATTCAACTATTTCACGCTTTTCATCAGCAGAAAGACCCTTTTTCTTTCCCTTATTGCTTGAAAATGATGATCTGCATAATTAAGTGGAACATCCTTTTTCAGTAGTTTTTCCCTTAACTGGGCTTAACCTGAAAACTGATCATCCCAGGTCTCTGAGATTAATGTCAGTGATTCAAAGAGCCCGAGACACGATACCATCCATGAGTTTCATTATTATTGTTGTTTTTTTTTACCTTTTTGACACAAAAATCCAATTTGCATAATAATTTGGAACGCAGTGTATAATTGTAAAACATCAAATCTGTGAACAAATAAAACCGTTGTGGATCCACTTGTACCAGCAGAGGGCGCACTATCACGGTCAGAGACACCACCAGGGTCCTGACCGAATCACCGGAGGTCCACATCTGGCCCGCAGACCGGAGTTTGAGAAGGCCATGGTAAACCATCAGAGGATTATGTTTGAAGACAGAATAAAGTGCAAAGAGCACTCGTGTTTCAGTCTGTGGTTTTATTTCAACACATTCACTTCCATTATTTACATGAACATTATTGATATTGATTTATTTTTAAACCCCTGGCATTTGTAACATCTGTCTGTAACAGAAATAAAAAAAATATATATTAAACTTTTCAACAAATAAACATGTAACATTTGTCCAGCAACAGAAGAAAAAAGAAAGGAAAGGAAAGTGAGTCTGCATTCACAATGAGACCCAGGCCGTCATGTGGACACAGCCCAAAGCAGCGTCTGATTGGTCCAAATAAAAGCAAAGGTGCAAAGTGTGGGACCTCCCATGTCATTACCCAATCGGAGTCGCCCTGTTAACCCGGCCAGACGTTTGTTCTATTCCTCAGCAGAAAGTGTTTCAACTTTTCCCCACTAATAATATGAATTTGGATGGTCTTGATCAAAATCCTTTCAGTGTGTGAAATAGAAAACAAATGTACGAGCTCTGGAAGGAGCCGTAATATACTTGAGTCTGGACATGCCCAATGTGCCCATTTTCATGGCTCTTTCCATGTGGAAACACAAGGTCATTTATCATCACCTGCAGTGCCTTGCATGAAGGGCCAGATGGGGTAAAGACGCCCCTGCACTACAGTTCAAGTAACTCATGTGCACGGTCAGTGACTGAGTGGAGCATAAAGGTGCACAAAAAAACACACGTCCAAACTTTTACGGCACAAATTTTTCCTATTTTACCCAAATTGATGCTTTTCATAAAGTACATTCAATGATTCTTCACACAGCCGCTCAAAACAGCCTTAAAGCTGCCCTCATGTCTTTTGGAATAGTAATAACACAGGTGAACCCTGTGTTAGATCTCACTGATCCCTGCAGAAGCTCAGCAGGAAGTGCCCGGTCACTGCCTGGATGGGAGACACCACGAAGCCTGGCAGATGTAGTGAGGGTTGGTTGGTTAAATTAATGAATTAATAATAATTATTATAATAATATATGCTACTTATATGTAGCATATATTATAATAATAATAATTATTATTATTATAATAAATGCTATTTATATGTAGCATATAAGTAACATTTTGATACTTATATTTATTTGCTAAACGGCATGTTTCATATAAAGGCCAGCGCACATCAGAACGCTGTGCACTGTCGTCTGGGCATCCACCTTGTACTGCTATTTAGAACCAGGTTTACAGTGCAGAGGTTTTATTTCCCACAACCCCTCACTGCACTTCCTGGTGCCTGTAACCATAAGGACAATGATTCACAATTATTTCAGCTCTTGGAACATTTCACTTAGATTGTGCTAGCACGCTAATGCTAAACTCTGACTGTGTTAGCACGCTAATGCTAAACTCTGACTGTGTTAACGTGCTAATGCTAAACTTTGACTGTGTTAACGTGCTAATGCTAAACTTTGCCTGTGTTAACGCGCTAATGCTAAACTTTGACTGTGTTAAGCTAATGCTAAACTCTGATTGTGTTAGTGCGCTAATGCTAAACACTGACTGTGTTAGCGCACTAATGCTAAACACTGACTGTGCTAGCCGCTAACTGTTGCGGCGTCCGCTGCTTCAAACGATTGAACATTGAACATTGAACATGTGGAGCTCGTCTCTGCTTCTGTGGGAAACGTTAGCTCGCTGTTTCGAAGGTGCCACATTTAGCAATGCATTGTGGGAATGCAACCATTCTGGGCCAGCAAAATGGAATAACTGAGGGCAGCTTTAAGCTAAAATAAGTCATATATTAAAACAAGTACAATCCAGCAGAATGTGAAATGACAGGTCGGAATGTAAAACTTAAGGCAAAATAAAAACTGTAAAACAATGTAAACAATGACAAAGGGTTGAGTTTAAACAGTGTTAGGGAAATGTGGTGGACTAAAATAAATACACCTTTTTAAATATGTTCCTTCGTTTGGCTGTGTTCTCTGTGGCTGCAGTGAAGGAGCGCTGGGATTTTCACATTGTCATTTTGTATTTTATATAAATTGATTTAGTTTTATGGGTGGGTTTTAAAATGAAGGCATATTACTTTGACATTCAAATATATATAAACTACATCACAATTAAAAGCATCAAGTTGAAATTGAAAAGGGTTTGGTAGATAGCACCCCCCCTCCCCACACGAGGCTGGTGAAAGTGGCGGAGTTAGGTTGAAATAACGTGTTGGACACCTGTTTCCTCTTCAGTCAGCGGACGAGCTTCCCTCTCCGCCTGCGCTCCGGTTTGTTTACTTCCTGCACCTGACTTATCATTTACCCCGGTATGAGACAAAATCAAAAAACTAAAATCCCAAAAGCGGTGTCAGTCCAGGGGAGCTGACTGTCATTGCACCATTTGTAGGTTGTTTTGATCATGTATCTGCAAATCCGCTCAAGTGTCTCTTCACCAACTGGAAATACAACCTCACACCAGTGTAAACTTCCAACATCCTGCCCACACAGCCCACCTTGGACTATTCCGAGAGTTGAGGCCTGTTCTGTGGATTGAAATGGCTTGGATCGACTGGTTTTATTGCAAAACAATTTCCTTTTAGTTAAAATACTGGAAATGACAAAGTGCTCCCTCCACTGCAGCCCGAGCTTCAGTAGTTAATACATTAACATTAAATACATTAAATATTCAAGTTTAAACTGCGCGCCTCCCAAACCAGCAGGTCAGAAGAACGAGTGTAGATACTTCAGGAGCACGAGCAGTTGACGCAGTAGCAGATTCATTTACATTCAGAACTTGTACTAGGTATTTTTTTGTTTTGTTTTTTCTTCCTGTGGATTTGTGTGAACTGGTCAACTGAACCGGGCATCCAGGTGATTTAGACAATCTAACACCCATCAATGTAAACCAAAAACAGCTGGACCTGAAGGACAGCCAACGTTCTGGTGCTTATTTTGGAGCTGGCCGTCACTAAAATGTACTTAATGCCAGTTGGAACCCAATTTAAGGGCTTAATTAGCTCAAATCTAAACACTGATAAAAACAAACAAAACAAAACTGATCAGTACCTAAAATCTGAGAAACACTGGCTTCCTTTCATTCGTGTCCAGCTGTTTTTTGTGTAGACTAATAGATAGGACTCCAATGCCTCATTCTAGCTCCTCTCTCCTTGTCCCCTCTTCGTTTCCTCTCTCCTTGCCCCCTCTTCGTTTCCTCTCTCCTTGCCCCCTCTTCGTTTCCTCTCTCCTTGCCCCCTCTTCGTTTCCTCTCTCTTTGCCCCCTCTTCGTTTCCTCTCTCCTTGTCCCCTAGCCCCTCCCTCCTGGCATCCTCTCTTCTGCCCTCTCATCGCTCACTAGGCGGCGGCGTCGAGCACCAACACCTTGCACTCCCTCTTGGCGATCTTGTCCAGGGAGAGCACAGTTCTGTCCTGGGGGGGCAGGTAGAGGGAGCGGCCGACCGGGGAGCCCACCGGGGGGGTGATGGCGCGACGCTCCATGGCACTGCCCGTCCTGTGGAAGGGAGGACCAGAGTCAGAATGAGCAAGTCCCAGTTTCATCCTGGAAAAGTGGAAATCTGCTTCTGTCTATGTCACAAATTTCCCAACGGGGACAATAAAGTATAAAAACAAACAAAAACTAATGGTGACAAAGACTTTGATAATACAGTGCCTCTCGTTAGTATTCATACACCTTGAACTTTTGCACATTTTGTCATGTTTACAACCCTAAACATAAAGATTTAGTTTGATTTTTTACTGAACGTTCACACACAAGTAACAGACGACTGTGAAGTGAAAGCAAAATGATACATGATTCTGTTATTTTTCAAAAAATAGAAAAGTGAAAAGTGGGGCGTGCATAAGTATTCATACAGCATGAATGAATACTTTGTGAACCCCCTTTTACTGCAATAACAGCAGCAAGTCTTTTGGGGTTTGACTCTACAAGATTTGCACATGTAGAGACTGACATTTTAGCCCATTCTTCTTTACAAAACAACTCAAGCTCTGTCAGATTAGAAGGAGAACGTTTGTGAACAGCAGTTTTCAGATCTTTCCACAGATTTTCAATAGGATTTAGGTCAGGACTTTGACTGGGCCATTCTAACACATTAATATGTGTTTATTGAACCATTCCATTGTAGATTTATCTTTGTGTTTAGGGTCATTGTCCTTCTGAAGGTGAATCTCCGCCCCAGCCTCAGTTCTCTTCTGACTCCAGCAGGTTTTCCTCCAAACTGTCCCTGTATTTGGCTCCATCCATCTTCAAAACTATTCTTACAATCTCCCCAGTCCCCGCTGAGGAAAAGCAGCCCCACATCATGATGCTCCCCCCCGTATATTTGACACTGGGGATGGTGCACTCAGGACCATGAGCAGTGTCAGGTTTGCTCCATACATAACGTTTTGCATTTGGGCCAAAAAGTTCAATTTTTGTCTCATCTGACCAAAGCTCCTTCTTCCACATGGAGCTGTGTCCTCCATATGACTTCTACAAACTTCAAACAGGATTTCTTATGGCCTCCTTTCAATAACGGCTTTCTTCTTCCACTCGTCCATGAAGGCCACATTTGTGTAGATACGACTTATAGTTGTCCCATGTACAGATTCCCCCAGCTCAGCGGCAGGACTTCACAGCTCCTCCAGAGTTATCTTGGGGCACTTGGTTGTATTTCTTACCAGTGTCCTCCTTGTTTGATCTAATATTTTAGATGGGCGACCGTGTCTTGGTAAGTCTGCAGTGGTGCTTTACTCTTTCCATTTCTGAATGATGGATTGAACAGTTGCTCCGGGAGATGTTTAAATCTTGGGAAATCTTTGTATAACTTAATGCTGCTTTAAACTTCTCCACAGCTTTATCCCTGACCTCTCTGGTGCTCCTGGACCTTCATGATGTTGTTCAGTGACCAACACACTCCGACCACAGCTCTGAGGGCCTAAAAGAACAGCTGTAATTATACTGAGAGTAGATCACACACAGGTGCCTCTATTTAACCGTTAGGCCAAGGTGTGAACATTCTGGAGTCATGAGGAATGTTTTAAAGGCAATTTAATGCACTCAGAAAATGCTGTATGATACTTATGCAAGCCCCACTTTTTTCTATTTTTTTAAAAAAAATAACAGAATCATGTATCATTTTGCTTTCACTTCACAGTCGTCTGTTACTTGTGTGTGAACGTTCAGTAAAAAAATCAAAATAAAATCTTTATGTTTAGGGTTGTAAACATGACAAAATGTGCAAAAGTCCAAGGTGTATCAATGCTTTCGAGAGGCACTGTATGTGTTTACGGGTGTAGAACTACTGTACCATATTTAATTCTGAATACTGGCCAATGCTGGTGTGGCCAAGTGTTTGCATGTGTGCTTAGGAAATGAAGAAGAATAACTCATCTAACATACTGCACAAGTTGTAATGATCAGATCACTTCATGCTGTGAGTTGTTGACATTAAAGAGAATATTTAGTATCGAGAACTCCAGCGATTCTTGTTTAAAGATTTTCGATTACACTTGAAGAAAATGATTTGATATTAGACGTCTTGTTTGAAAGATACGACGAGACTTTGTTCATCTCACAAATTGAGAAAATCTCTTCTCACTATCTCACGAGAGCAGCCACTATTGAGGAGGTCGTGTACGTCGCCGGGCGCGGCACTGCCGTCGACCACTGCTCCGTACAGGTCGCCCCAGCGGCATCGCAGGAGAGCTTAAAAGCAGAGGACAAATTTCCCTACGGGGACAATAAAGTAAAATAAACAAACAAAGCATTTCGACCCCAAAGGTCTTTGCCAGTATCGATATCGGAGGCCAAAAAGGCTGGATCGGTGCCTCTCCATGAACAATGGGCCTCATTCACGAATGTTCACAGCACGTTCTTACACACGAATAAGTTCGTAAAGGAACAGGCCACTGTTTTTCGTTCCTGAGATATGTTCTTACCTTAGACGAGTTGATGCGTAACTGTCTGGTGTTTGTGCGCTTAGTCCTCACACACATGCGCTTCCAAGCTGGGATTCACATACTTGAGAACACAGTTGCCAAGGATTTTCCTACTTAAGAACATGTCTTGAATCTGCCGCAGTTTCCTGACACTGCCTTTTTAAGAACAGATTTAAAGACGTTTCTTTAGAAGATGTTCATGAATGAGGCCCAATGCTGGTGAACTTACTTTGTAGGATTGGTGCTACTTCAATATGGAAGGGACAAAATGTATTGCACCCTACATATGAAAAAAGTATCTTTAATACCGAGGGAGCCAGGGCAGAGCCCAGAACCCCAGACACTTAGTACCAGACACACAGACACTTAGTACCAGACAAACAGACACTTAGTACCAGACTCACAGACACTTAGTACCAGACACACAGACACTTAGTACCAGACTCACAGACACTTAGTACCAGACACACAGCCACTTAGTACCAGAACCCCAGACACTTAGTACCAGACTCACAGACACTTAGTACCAGACACACAGACACTTAGTACCAGACACACAGACACTTAGTACCAGACAAACAGACACTTAGTACCAGATTCACAGACACTTAGTACCAGACTCACAGACACTTAGTACCAGACTCACAGACACTTAGTACCAGACACACAGACACTTAGTACCAGACTCACAGACACTTAGTACCAGACTCACAGACACTTAGTACCAGACTCACAGACACTTAGTACCAGACACACAGACACTTAGTACCAGACTCACAGACACTTAGTACCAGACTCACAGACTCACAGACACTTAGTACCAGACTCACAGACACTTAGTACCAGACACACAGACACTTAGTACCAGACACACAGACACTTAGTACCAGACACACAGACACTTAGTACCAGACTCACAGACACTTAGTACCAGACTCACAGACACTTAGTACCAGACTCACAGACACTTAGTACCAGACACACAGACACTTAGTTGTAGCAGTACCTCATGATGTGTGACCTTGAAGGTTGTTGGTGGGAGAAGGACTGGGATCGTCCCAAACTGGCCTGGTGTCGGTCTAACAGGTCCCTGACCGCGGGACTCGACGGACTATTCTTACCTGAACATGAACAAGAGACAGTATAGAAGTGAGAACGGGAGGCTACATTCAGTGATGTACCTGATGTACCTGTACTTCTATTGACGTTAGTTCAATAGGGTGTCAGATTTCTGATATCTGTGATTTAAGATTTAAGATCAGTGAATAGAATTATAAAACCCCGCCGCGTCGTCAGAACTCAGCTGTTAATGGCCCTGGCGAGGGGTCTCCTGGTGGTTCCCAGAGTCAGGACTAAACACGCTGAGACTAAAGCTAAAATCTGGAACCGTCTTTATGAGGATGTGAGGCAGGCCTCAACTCTGACAATGTTCAAATCCAGGCTGAAAACAGTTCTTTTTACCGATGCATATGACTGAAAGTATTTTATCTGCACTCTCGCCTTTTACTGTATTTGATTCATTTTATGTTGATGTTTCATTGCTTTTATCTGCTTTCTTGTAATTTTGTGAAACTGTGAAGCACTTTGAATTGCCTTGTGTATGAATTGTGCTCTACAAATAAACGTGCCTTGATTTCAGTAAATATGACCTCCTAATGCTGCAAATTCAACAAATGACCATTTTCCGTTCATTACAACCTATAAAATATATTGAAACTATGAGCTGCATAAGCATTTGGAACAGTTGATTTGAAGTTGTTTATTATTTTTTATCATTGGAGTTTTTTTCAATCACATTCAAATGATCCTCTAAGAGTTAAAGACTTGAAAATTATGCTGACTCTCATTTGAGTTGACAGTTTAGAAAATCTGAGAAAAATGTCATTTGCATAATCATTTGGAACACAGTGTATTGTTTGTCTTTTACATAAAGTTTCAATTAAATATATTTATGTTTGTGGACCATAGCGTGGCGTGTGTGTGATATCAGCATGCTTACGGGACAGCGGCCGAGCGTCAGGTGGAGGGTTGGACACGGAGGCGGTGAACTGCAGCTTCAGCTTCATGTGCTGACTCAACTGAAACAAACGGCAACAGGGTGGTTTTAGTCAAAATAAATAAATGATGGGGACCATGTACTGAGACACATTGACGTAAATTCACTAGGGCCGGGATGATCCACTTTTGTCACGATCCGATACATATCACGATACCATGATACCAGGGGCCCATCAGATGAGTATAGCGATACAGAAAGTACAGCTGAAACTCAGAACATTAGAATATTGTTCAAAATGTCATTTATTTCTGTAATTCAACTAAAATGTGAACTAGTATATGATATAGACTCATTACATGCAAAGTGACATATGTCAAGCCTTTGTTTGTTATCATTTTGATGATTATGGCTTACAGTCCATTTTCAAAATATTTAATTTTATGAGATTTTTAAATTTGGGGTTTTTACAAACTGAGCCATAATTACATTAGATCATTTCACCAAGTAATACGTTAACCATAAAAGCTTTTCAGTTGGTACCAAGTAGGTACTGTTTAATGGTACCCAGCCCGACCCAGGACAGTGCCTTTCCAAAAGCCTTCACACTGGCCGTCTCAGGGTTCTCAAGGCCCAGAAGGAGAGACTAAGACGGAGCTTGTTCCACAGAGCGGTGAAGGGCCTGTTGGAAGGCGTGCTATTGAGCATCTAATGAGGCCAGTGCATAAATCACTGGTGAGTACTTGAAATGACTTACAGATTTCTTACTGATGTTAGATGTATTTCATGTTGCTAATGTATGAGAGAGAGTGCTCTCAAAGAGAATTTCGTTTTGAATGAGCGAGACATCGACTCACTGATCCAAGAGAGAGAAGGTTGAAGGTTGTGCACTCAGAGGGGATCTCTGCGAGGACAGTTACAAGTACCTCAGAATCCCACAAGCAAATGGCAACCTCGAAGAGGTGACAAGGAAAGTGGCTACGGCCAAATACCTCCAACGAGTAAGGCAGGTCCTAAGAAGCAGCTCAATGGCAAGAACAAGTCCCGGGCAATAAACAGCTACGTCCTGCCAGTAATCAGATACCCTGCAGGAATAATAAGCTGCCAAAGGATGAGACACAGACCACAGATGTTAAGACATCTGTTAACACATTGAGGCCGCGCTGTTTTGGGGATTTAGCTGTTGAGCGCCAACAATCCAGACCATTTTTCATGATATTTGTAGCCGAACAGCTTATTCTATATTATAGCTATGGACACATGCTAAGGCTCGTTTGAAAGACAAAACTCCAAGCTCTCTATTGGTGAAAACAGCTCGGTTCCTGAGAAATCTAGGCTAAACAGAGGCTAAACTTTATCAAAATCACAGATTTTTTTGTAGATTCTGAGATAATTAGTGTTTTGTCAAACACTGCTTTCTGGTTAACTCCTCCCCTCCTCACCTCCTCCTCTATCCTCTCTGGACGGACACTAACATTATGTGAAGAGGCAAATGCCTAAATATTAGAGGTGGGCATACATTATTTTTTTATTAATCTAGATTAATCTAGATTAAAATGGCTCGCTTGAATTCTGCCGAAGCCATTCAGAATATGTGTGCTGCCCAAATAATGACTAAAAGTAAGTCTCCTGTTTCCTAAATGCATCACAAACTGCATGAGAACGTTCTACTATGATAATTGGTGATGAAAATAATTCATGTTCAAGAAGATGCACTTGTGTTTACTAACTGTTTATTCAGTTAAACATTCATTTTGAACTGTAGGTCGACATTAGAGGTCCTGATGAACTGTTTGCAGTCAGTAGCTTTGTGTTAATCAGTCCAAGCTGTTTCTCCTTCTTCCACCGGTCACTCAGGCTGACCAGCTTGTTCACATTTTCTGGTGACAAACTAGATCTCCTCTACTGCACAATATGACCTGCTAAAGAGAAAAGTCTCTCACATGGGACAGTTGTGGCAGGAGTACCCAATTATTTATTTACGGCAGATCATTATTATCCATCCATCCATTTTCTTCCACTTGTCCGTTGCCGGGTCACAATGCACCAGCCCCTTATGGCTCCTCCTGCAGGTGGTGGGTCCACGGAAGGACGGCCTCACGATTTTAACCAGGCCTGTTGGTCTCTCATAAGGGGCTTCTGAACCGCTCTTTGTCTGACTCGTCACCTAGGACCTGTTTGCCATGGGAGACCCTACCAGGGGCACGAAGCCCCCGACAACAGAGCTCCTAGGATCATTCGGGTGCTCAAACCCCTCCACCACGTTAAGGTGATGGTTCCAGGAGGGGAGATCATTATTAATATTTTTTATTTACCAGATCAGAATATAGGCCTCTGTTTGTGAGCGTGGGACACATGTGCGCGTCTCCTGATTGGTTAACAGTGTCACGTGATCACTGTCACAACAACACAGCTCATGCTGCTGCAGCTGCTGCTACTACGAGCTTCAACCTGGAGATAGTTCTGTCAAAATGGAGATAAACAACGACAACACGAAGATGTGGGACGTATTTCTTTGGATTCAATAAGAAAAGGAAACGGGCCTCAGCCGCGAGGCGGAGGAGACAGAGGAGAGCGGAGAAAGAGAAGCTAACGGAGAAAAGGAGCAGGAAAGTCCGTCTCCAAACTCCGTAAGTGCTGCGGTTAAACTCTGCTCACGGTTGAAATTTACCTGGAAAAGGCTCTCGTGAACTTTTGGTGATAAAGTTGCGCTGTTTCTTGTGGGACTGTGGCCATGAAATGAGATGTTTATGTTGCTGTTTTGAAAGAGAAGTGAACACGGAGGCGCTGGGGTGTTTTTCTGTCTATTTTCACTCTGTCATGGCCGCTGCTTCTGTGTGTCGCTTTGGAGACGCTATATTCACTCATGTTTCTCCTGTGCGTCCCAGAATTGGGCATAAAAGTCGTGTAATGTGTGCTGACCATATATTATCACGGTGAAAGTCATCATAGCTTGCAGAGTATAGACCCAGCTCCCAACCCAGCTTTGAGAATAGATTAACGGCGATATTTTTTTTATCGCCCGATAAGAGTCTTGCGTTAACGCAGCACGTTTACGCCGATATCGGCCCACCACTACTAAATATATTAATTTCAAACACCGTGTGTTTCGCTTTTTATCGCGTGTGCATTTCTCAGTTAACCTTGGATAACTTTGAACCATTTAAAAACGAAATGTTAACATCTTTCCATGGGAACGTGCTCCAGAGAGCGAGAGAGAAGTGTTGGGTTTACAGCTGTTCACTACGTAACACCACGCCCCCTCAGACTAAACAAAAAATAGAAAAGAAACGCAATAATATATATAAAATGTTCAGATGTGACTTTTCACAAGGTTTTGATTGTCATTTATTTCACTTCTGTTCATCACAGAGCTGCCAAAAGCACATATAAGGTGTATTAGAGTGGCTAATTTCACAATTTACAAAAAGAGTTTTGCATGGGAGCGAAAAACAAGTTATTCCGTTTTTGGTACTCAATGTGTTAAGATCCTCACCAAGCACGGTGCATGGTTAGGATGCATGCATCCTCGTGATGCCCGCTCACCTCGTACAGCCCCGGGCGCAGGATCTGGAAGCCCACGCTGAAGGACAGAGTGCTGCCTTTTCTGCAGTGACCCAGGTTCGAGAGCGGAGAGTGGCACACGACCGACGAGAGAGAGGGGTCATCGGAGCTACCACGGGCTGAAACGTACAAATATACAGTCAGGTCCAGAAATATTGGGACATCGACTCAATTCTTATGTTTTTGGCTGTTTAAACACCCGGCGACACCCGGCCAGCTCAGAGACATAGTCCCACCAGCGTCCGATACAGCGACCGCATGATCTGTCGATCTCACGCTCCATCCGTCCCTCACTCGTGAACAAGACCCCGAGATACTTGAACTCCTCCACTTGAGGTAAGGACTCCCCACCGACCTGTAGAGGGGAAGCACCTTTTTCCGGTGGAGAACCATGGCCTCAGATTTGGAGGTGCTGATCCTCATCCCGGCCGCTAGAGCAGCTGAAGGTCCTGGCTTGTCGAAGCCAACAGAACAACATCATCTGCAAACAGCAGAGGCTCCCAAACAGGACGCCCTCCGGCCCCTGGCTGTGCCTAGAAATTCTGTCCATAAAGGTAATGAACAGAACCGGTGACAAAGGGCAGCCCATATACAGGGAAAGGACAATCCTTAGTAGAGGGCCCTAGACGAATCTCATCCACCCCCGGAGCCCTGCCACCGAGGAGCTTTCTAATCACCTCAGTGACTTCAGCCCGGATGATGGACGAGCCCCTATCCAAGTCCCCAGCCTCTGCTTCCTCATCGGAAGACGTGATGGTGAGATTGAGGAGATCCTCGAAGTACTCTTTCCACCGCCTGACCACATCCCTAGTCGAGGTCAGCAGCTCCCAACCCGCACTGTAAACAGTGTTGGTGAAGCATTGCTTCCCCCTCCTTCTCCAGCTCAGCCGCCACGTGTTGGAGCTCACCCCGGTGAACGAGAGGGTCATGACCCTACGCCTTCCGGACAGGGACAGGTTTCTCACCGTTGTCTCGGCCTGCGGGCCCAACATCGGTGCAGAGTACCCGGCCTTCTTGGAGTCCCTGGGAGGGGTACTAGATGGTGCTCCGACTGGGGACTCCATTGTTCTACTGGGGGACTTCAACGGCCACGTGGGTAACGACAGTGAGACCTGGGAGGGAGTGATTGGGAGGAACGGCCTCCCCGATCTGAACCCGAGTGGTGTTCTGTTATTGGACTTCTGTGCTAGTCACAGTTTGTCCATAACGAACACCATGTTCGAGCACAAGGGTGTCCATAAGTGCACGTGGCACCAGGACACCCTCGGCAGGAGGTCGATGATCGACTTTGTAGTTTTGTCATCTGATCTCCGGCCGCGTGTCTCGGACACTCGGGTGGGGGCGGGCTGAGCTGGAAGACCACGGATGACAAATGCGGTGTAAAAGAATTCTTTCCCTGGTGAAGAAAACTCCTTCACAACAATAGGTCAGATCAAAAACCCTCTCCAGGAGGTGGTGTATGTGAGTCAAAGTCAACAATCAAGAGAAGACTTCACCAGAGAGAATACACACCATTAACCACAAGGTGTAAACCAGTGGTGAGCCTCAAAAACAGGAGGCTGGTTACAGTTCTGAAACAACATCCTAGGACAGATGTGACAAAGATCAACTTATACCAGAGTGATGGGAAGAGAAAAGTCTGGAGAAATAAAGGATCTGCTCATGTTTCAAAACATCCCACCTCATCAGTGAAACATGGTGGTGCAGCATCATGGCATGGGCTTGTTTGGGCCGATGGAACTGGTTCCCTTGTATTTATTGATGATGTGACTGTTGACAAAAGCAGCAGGATGAATTCTGAATGAAGTGTTTGGGGAAATACGATGTGCTCATATTCAGCCAAATGCTTGGACGCTGCTTCACAGTGCAGATGGACAATGACCCAAAGCTACTGCCAAAGCCACCAAAGAGCTTTTAAAGGCAAAGAAGTGAAATGTTATTCAGTGGCCAAGTCAATCACCTGACATGAATCCAATTGAGCAGCATTTCACTTGTTGAAGACAAAACTGAAGGGAAAATGTCCCAAGTATTTGCAGGAACTAAAGACATTTACAGTACAAGCCTGGGAGAACATCACCAGGGATGAAACCCAGAGTCTGGTCACATCTGTGCCTTCTAGACTTCAGGCTGTCATTGACTGATTTGCAAACCAAATATTAAAAATAAAAAAGTTTGAATCACAATTGACGGAAAAGTGGAAGAAAATGGATGGGTGGATGGATGGATGGATGGATGGATGGATGGATGGATGGATGGATGGATGGATGGATGGATGGATGGATGGATGGATGGATGGATGGATGGATGGATGGATGGATGGATGGATGGATGGATGGATGGATGGATGGATGGATGGATGGATGGATGGATGGTTGGTTGGTTGGATGGATGGATGGATGGATGGATGGATGGATGGATGGATGGATGGATGGATGGATGGTTGGATGGTTGGATGGATGGTTGGATGGATGGATGGATGGTTGGATGGATGGATGGATGGATGGATGGATGGATGGATGGTTGGATGGATGGATGGATGGATGGATGGTTGGATGGATGGATGGATGGATGGATGGTTGGTTGGATGGATGGATGGATGGATGGATGGTTGGATGGTTGGATGGATGGTTGGTTGGATGGATGGATGGATGGATGGTTGGATGGATGGATGGATGGATGGATGGATGGATGGATGGATCATAATTGTTGCTTTGTCCCATTTCTTTTGGTCTCTTAAAAAGTGGGAGGCTCACATAAAACTGCTTGTAATTCCTACACTGTTCATCTAATTTGGATGTTAATAGCCTCAAATTAAAGCTGAAAGTTTGATTTATTTCAAATCCGTTGTGGTGGTTTATAGAGCAAAAAACATACGAAATGAGTCGATGTCCCAATATTTATGGACCTGGCTGTATACAAAGATATGGTAAAGAGACGGGCTGAAATATTTAAATACACATTTAAACACTTCCTCTTGCACTAAAAGGAAGTGACTAGGGCTGGGTACCGTTATTTTTTTTCGATACCCGTGTTTTGATAGCGATACCTGAGTGATAGTTTGTCGATGCCTATACTAAAAATATTTGTCATCTCGAACCAGAAAACAGAACAATAATGTGTGGAAGATTAGCAAATTCACAATATCGGGCTCATATCAGACTCATCGGACATCTCCAATATAAAGAAATGTGTGAAATAATAGGAATCATTTTGGGAAAAAATTAGAAAAATTGGAGGAAATATGGAAAATATTAGTAACAAAAAATTGTATAAAAAAATAAAAAAATAAATAAAATAAAAAGGCGAAAATAATTGGAATTGTAAAATAATTGGGAAAAATGGTGGAAAACATTGGACAAAAACATTTGAAAAAAAGAGGGAAAAATAGAAAAAAAAAAAAAAAGAAGAATTCAGCAAAAATGGGGGAAAAATTGAAGTCACTTCCTTTAATGCTGTCCCTGGACCAACAGCATCAAAACCTGGATCTAAAGAAAGAAGATTTTTTTTTGGTACCTGCTTTCATGTTTTTTTAATACCAGTAGCACCTGGACTTTTTTTCCGATAATGTACTGATATTGTTTAACTGTACCCAACCATAGCCAAAGCTGCCGCTCCTGCTCCTGTCGTACACGCACTATTATCGATGTTTTTGCCTCCACAGTGCTGTAATGCACCTTTAATTACGCATTTTCAATAAACAAGAAACAAGCAAAGAAAAGATCAGTGACGGACAGTAGATTTCTGATGTTCTCACCCTCTGGGGTCCACACCAGCCTCACAGCCAGGAAGTCCTGCAGGTTGTTGAGGAGCACGTATCGGACTCTGAAATGCTCTTTGACCCTCACAGTGCGGGGGCAGGAGGCCGTCATCACAAAGCGCGGCTGGTCCAGACGAATGCTCGGCAGTCTGCAGAGGAAACGGGGATCATCAATCCCCCCATCAATTCAATGGGACTGAACATCGTATACTTAAATGCTCATTTCAGCTTTTATGTGTTTCACAAAAGAAATCAAGAATTGCAAGAAAAAAGTGTTGCGGAGGGAAAAAAAAATAAGAAAAATGAAAAAAATATAAATACGGTATGGTTGTGGTTGCACTGACACATTGCAAATAAATGTGGAGAGGGTTTTGAGTTTTGTTTGGAAACGCTTTCACTTTTTCAGTGCTCACTCATTTGTTTTAGAAATGTTTATATGAACTTACAACCCGCCTTAAAGGAATAGGCCACCGTTTTTACATACTGAGATATGTTCTTACCTAACCTTAGCCGAGTTAATATTTCCCCGTCTGGTCTTTGTCCGTGCGCTCTGTGGGACTATATTGTGAGGCGTAATGATACGAGGAGCAAAACGTCCGCGCAGTAACTCCTAAAGGTTATTGACGGAAGTGAGCGGGGAAGTCTTTAGGAGTTACTGCGCGGACGTTTTGCTCCTCGTATCATTACGCCTCACAATATAGTCCCCCTTTTTATCTGCTTATAAAATCGACATGTTACATTTCTGTGTAAATATACTTCACATGAAAACACTTCACGTAACTTTATTTAAATAGGGAACACGTGGAAGAGCTTGGTAGCTTCTATCGTGAGCTTTTTTGGAGCTATGTGACATGTGGGAGAGGCTGCGTATGTGTGAGCGCACGGACAAAGACCAGACGGGGATATATTAACTCGACTAAGGTTAGGTAAGAACATATCTCAGTATGTAAAAACGGTGGCCTATTCCTTTAACCGAGCGCATTTTCCATAGTTCAGCTGTACCCAAATCTAAAAGTGTAACGCCTCATTTGAAAGCTAAGACCTACAAAACTGATATAAATTGATCTTTTTCCTTGTGTTGTTTCCGTCACGTTGAGTTTCTTTAATTTTATTTATTTACTTCTCAGAGTTTTTTGTCACGCTTTTGACACTTCTTTTGTTGCATTTTTTGTCAGTTTTTTGTCCGTTTTTTGTAACATTTGAGTTGCTTATTTGCTCGGGCGAACGACTTCCACAGTTGGGGAATGCACGTGAACGCTCGCTCAACTGGGGAAACGACTGGGGAACTCGGGTCAAAACGAGCTTCCTGACTTCTGCACCTGACTGCGGAAATCAGCTGATTTGTTCTTTTATCGTCTGCCGTGAGCTTTTTAGTGAAACACTGCTACTTTTTTGAGTTTAGTGTGAGCTGTCGTCAACAAAATTAGGAAAAAGTTAATTTACGTGATATTATAACTCAAACTACCATTTAGCTTTTGAGACATTAACAACCCATTTAAATGATTAGCTCAGTTTTCTGGTGGAATAAACCGGTAAACATATCAATCACATACAAATAAAGTCAAGTGTAAATCGGGTCTATATGGACCATATTTTCAGCAGATTGTTCAGTAGAAGCGAAAAACTGGCAGTTGTAGCTAGCATTAGCATGTAGCATGATGCTAAAATGAAGCATCATGTTAGCATTCTCTGTTGTTTACGTAAGTGTAGGCTGAACCACTTTGCTCCTCTCCATGTCTTTGAATCTTTATTGGGTAGAAAACTATATTCATAATTCAGCATTTGTTAAAGTAAAAAAGTTTTGTAGAAATTAAAGGAAGCTTAGATTCTTCTCTTCTTTGTTTCCCCCCGAACTGCTTCAAACATGACCATATAAGGGTGTCTGCCTATATACTGTAGACCTGAGGACACACCATTCTACTGCCCTCTGCTGGTCACAGATTGGCGATGGAACAGATCTGTTTGTTTGAAGACAGGTCTGAATGATTTTAAAGTCAACATTTAGTAACTTTATTTGGTCACTGTCTCCACACCCCAAAGCCAAGCACACAGCGGTTAGAGCAACTGCATCAGTGCACTTGTGTGTGTGTTATTGGTTATAGCATTAACACCTGAGCTCAAAGTTAAATATGAACTGCCAAACTAACACACGAGTCCCATGCATTTCAGAACGTGGTTGTGGAGCTCTGAGCTACAGTGTGAACAGCTGCTAGACACAGTAAGACCTCACGGAGACACAGGGAGGTGTCTCTAAAGAGGACGCTGTAGCCTTTACCTGTAGTGGGTGTAGATGCAGTTGGTGAAGGGCATTTTGGGAGTGGACCACTGCACCACAGCAACCAGAGGCACCTCCAGACCCTGCACACAGAGAGAAAGGTCTGAACAGGGAAGGCCCAATGAGAGAAAAACAATATACTATTTAAGGTTTTACATCTTCTATTTTCTATTTAAGCAAGTACAATTTTGTTTGGAAGGTTTTAGATGTGAGAGAGGATCTAAAAAGTTCAATTGGAAAAGTCTTTGAACTTCATTCCATTTCTAGGCGGCGGATCTAAACAGTCATGTGACCTGGTGTTGTAGCTACTCAAGCTGCAGTTTAGTCACATGTAAGATGCACAAGGAGGAGGAAGCAGAGGCCGCGGTGGGACCGGGCAGAGGCGGCGGTGGGACCGGGCAGAGGCCGCGGTGGGACCGGGCAGAGGCGGCGGTGGGACCGGGCAGAGGCCGCGGTGGGACCGGGCAGAGGCGGCGGTGGGACCGGGCAGAGGCGGCGGTGGGACCGGGCAGAGGCGGCGGTGGGACCGGGCAGAGGCGGCGGTGGGACCGGGCAGAGGCGGCGGTGGGACCGGGCAGAGGCTGCGGTGGGACTGGGCAGAGGGGACCGGGCAGAGGCCGCGGTGGGACCGGGCAGAGAGGACCGGGCAGAGGCGGCGGTGGGACCGGGCAGAGGCCGCGGTGGGACCGGGCAGAGGCCGCGGTGGGACCGGGCAGAGGCCGCGGTGGGACCGGGCAGAGGCCGCGGTTGGACCGGGCAGAGAGGACCGGGCAGAGGGGACCGGGCAGAGGCCGCGGTGGGACCGGGCAGAGGCGGCGGTGGGACCGCGGCCATCAGTCTGGCTTTACTCACTAAAGCCTCTTTGAGCACGTCCTAATACCTCTGTGGAATCATCTTCCTGCATGTCGTTGAGGTGCAGCTGAAACAGGAAGTCGTGCTCCTCCAAAGCGCTGAGCAGGCTGGGTAATCTTCCTGAGGGCGTGTCCACACGGGAGAAGGAAGCCATGCCCACCTCGCCCGATTGGTGACTGAAAACAACAAGAAAAGGCGGATCAATGAGGACTTTCACAGTGCGCTGCTGATCTATGGTTCATGTGAAACAAGTTCAGTGTCTTCTTTGTCAGCACCAATAAACTATTCATTTATTTGACCTTTATTTAAAAAGTCCCACTGAGACTGAGCTCTCATTTCCAGGGGAGTCCTGGCCCCAGAGGGACGCCTATTGTACAGATTTTTTCATGATAGGGGAAACCAGAGGACAACTACGCAGACATGGAGAAACACGCACGCTCCACACAGTTTGCATCCGCCAGGGATCCAACCTGTGACCTTCTAGCTGTGTGGCTTTAGTGCTAACCTCTGCGTCACTTAGGCCTCGGTACCGTTAAACCATACCAGTTTGGTTTTGGAAACAATCAGTATCGAAAGTCACTTGGTTGTTTAAGCTCAAATGATTTTGTTCCCAATTTTTTTTTCCTAATATTTCCCTCCATTTTCCCGATTGTTTCACTATTTTTGCCTGATTTTCATCACAATTTCTTGCCCGCAATGTATTTTTTTAGCCACAAATTTTCTCCAAATTATTTCTCATATTTCACACATACCTTGACATTGGAAATCAAACACAATTGTTGAGAGCTACATAAATATAGCTTACAATGAAAGTACATTGTAGAGCTGCTAAGTACAACTAATAAACTTGAATAACATAATCAAAATCAAAATGATATGCAGCTCTCTGTGTCCTGGTTCCAGTTTTACTTAAAGAACTGTGAAGAATGTGTCATCATCAGCAATTTGCAATCTGCAAATGTATGCTGATGACACTGTGGTTATGCTTTGGTACTTGGGAAAATATCTGAATAAAATTAGAAAAGGAAATCAAAACAAAAGTTATACCAGACGTTGTCCACGAGCAGCACGGAGCCATCGGGCATCACCGGGAGGTAAGAGGCGTTCAGGTTTGGCAGGATACGAACGTCTCGGATACTCACCTCCTCCTGAGAGCACTCATTCAGGACTGCACGGGAAAAAAAACATTCAACGTCAGAAGACTTAACCGGGACTGAAGCAGAACAGGATTTCTGCAGTACCTTTCAGCACAGCCAGGTGGCGCCCGGACACCGTCATCTGTTTGCAGCGCACGGTGGGAGGAGGCAGGACGGACAGCGTCGTGCTCACTGCGTTCAGAGAAACGGGGTTAACCGGGCAACAGTCTGGACGACCACATGGGCTGCTCCAGGCTTAAATACTGGGGAGATCCTGGCGTAGACCATAGCGGCTACGGTCTGAACGCAGAATGCTAACAACAGGAAGTGCACTTGAGCCGTTGTTCCACATAGCGCGACCCGATCGCGCACGCCACGATCTACGTGCATGTATCGACTCCTCGCACACGTTTCTACCACACACACACCGGCATTTGTTGTGGGAGGCGCCCCCACAGAGGAACACGCTGTACAGATAGTCATTAAAAGTTTTGTAAGCTTCGACGAGAACAAATGTGGATAAATGCTGCCCTCTGGTGGGGTTTGAGGAATCATTCAGAGGAGCCAAGCTGCATTAAAACAGAAAAGAACCGCTAACTAACCGCTTGTAGTTTTGGTGCTTTTTTCCACATGTTTTTGCCACATATTTGAAAATTTTTGTCGCCTGTTTTGTTGCGTTTTGGTCACCATTTTGGGGCTTTTTTATATAAAAATACTTCCAAACAAGTTACACTGTTTAATTTATCTCTCAGCAAGAGGCAAAATAGGAACCAGCTGTTGCTAAACTTGCTGTGTTTTGCTAACCACCACAACAATGTCAACATCAAGTTGTCATTTTACAGAACACAACACTGATCACCAAAACAGTGCAGCACTTGGTTACAATTGGGGCGTTCTGCTGTCCCAAAATGTCATCCTCTGAGTAGCACTGTCAAAAAAACGGTGTCCAAAAAGGCTGCTTTATATAGTTACCAGCTTTATTGACGTTATTAGCGCATAATACTTGTTTTCACCGGATCAATGCGTGCTTGTTGCTAAGCAGCTCGCTAGCTCCGCATGCTAACCGCTCAGCTACGTACTTATTTATTGACATGGCTGATGTTCTCACGTTGAAAACACAGACAGATAAAGTTGTATTGGGCAGAGAGACAAAATCAGAGGCTGCCAGTGCTGATGAGATAGGGCTGCTTTTTACTGGAGTCTCTCATGGACAGCTCACAGACACCGGGGACAGCAGTTAGCCCGGCTCGGAGCCTCGAAGGCCGGGCGGGAGACTGCACAGCAGGGCAGTGTGTGGCTGGGTGTCTGCCAAAGGCAGGAGCATCAAATGTAGGGAGTCGGAACAGTCCAAGTCTGCATCATCAGAATTGTATTCCTTTTTTAGAAGAAGATGACAGCAAGCAGAGCGAACGAAACTGCTCAGGCAGACATAACCGGAAGTTGTGAAGTCGCTTCCCCGCCCATTGGATGAAATTTTGGGATAGCAGAACACCCGAATTGACAAATGTACGTGCATTTATGTTCGTGTGAGCATTTTCCCCCTTCATCTCATACTTCATACTCCATACTTTGTATTTCGTACTTCGTACTTCGTACTTCATAGCACCAGAGCCCATTGCATTTCAAACTATACAACAGTTATTTGAACATTTTTATCATCTGCATTCATGTGTTTTTGCAGATACACAAAGACCACCCTTTGGCGTTAGCACTCATAGAACCTCAGTTATGTAACCTTAGTACAATAAAAGCTCATTTCTTCTTCGTACCCTGAGCTTTGAAGGTATTGAGGTCGTGTCTGAAGGTGTGGACTGGCTCCCTCTGCTGGAGAACAGAGAGATATCCCAACTCCTGCACCTCAGCTTTGTCCATCTCCCTCTTCCACACAGTCACCATCACCTGAAGAAGCAGAGGTAGCAGTAAATACTAGATGCCCGACCCGATATTCAGTATCAGTATTGATAGCCGATCCGGGATTTTTGCAAAAAAAGTAAAAAATTCAACAACTGAACCAGAGCCAATCCATCAAAAGAGCTGTAGCTAAAATGCGATGGCTAAGCTACCTGCATAGAACAAACTAATGAAAAGATCCTTGCTACCTTTGCAGTGCTTTCACTTAGCCTTTAGAGTGGAGTCAGAACTGAATCGATCACTTAGAATTTAGTGTTTATGCATCATAACTACACTGCGTTTCAAATTACTGTATTATGCAAATTACATTTTTCTAAGATTTTCTAAATTGTCAACTCAAATGAGAGTCAGCATAATTTTCAAGTCTTTAACTGGTCGAGGATCATTTAAATGTGGTGGAAAAAATCTCCCAGTGATAACACTATTTTTTTCAAAAATGAATATAGTAAAAATCTCAAAATCCACTGTTCCAAATTATTATGCAACTCATTGTTTCAATACATTTTAAAGCTTGTAATTAACTGAAAATGGTCATTTGTTGAATTTGCAGCATTAGGAGGTCATATTTACTGAAATCAAAAGCTATTTCAATCAAAAATATCTTAAGTTACATTTTACCATAGGAGCCCTTGTGTGATAGCAGCTTCAAAATTCTTAAATCCATTAAACTTGAGAGTTTTTGGACAGTTTTAGCTTGGATTTCTTTGCAGGATGTCAGAATAGCCTCCCAGAGCTGCCGTTTGGATGAAGACTGCCTCCCACCCTCATAGAAGTTTTTTGTTGGTTTTTGTGGGTCACACGGCCTCATCAGTGAACAAGACTGTTTGAAAATGAGTCTCATGTATTTCTAAACCACTGCAGCCGTTTCTGCTTCAGCTTCAATGAACAGTTTAGGGGAGGCCGGATAGAAGGTTTATGCACAACTGCAGCCTCTGGAGGGTCCTACACCATGATGTTCGGGAGACTCATTGTGCCTTTATCTGCACAAACCCGTGTGTGTCTGTGTCATCCACAAATCTCTTAACAGTATGATGATTACGCTTCATCTTTCATGAAATATCGAAGGTTTTCATGCCTAGTCCAAGGCATTCAACTATTTCACGCTTTTCATCAGCAGAGAGATCCTTTTTCTTTCCCATATTGCTTGAAAATGACGATCTGCATAATAAAGTGGAACACCCTTTTTCAGTAGTTTTTTCCCATAACTGGGCTTAACCTGAAAACTAATCATCCCAGGTCTCTGAGATTAATGTCAGTGATTCATAGAGCCCCGAGACACAATATCATCCATGAGTTTCATTATTATTGTTTTTTTTTTTACCTTTTTGACACAAAAGTCCAATTTGCATAACAATTTGGAACGCAGTGTAGTCATGTGCTCCTAGTGCTCACGTCTTTTTTTTACAGTGCCCAAAAATAATAACTGGAAAAGCCTTCAGAAACAGCTTAAAGGGGCTTCAAAAGCTGCAATTAGACTTTTTTTTTAAAATCCATTTCAGCCTTAAAGGAACAGGCCACCGTTTTTAGATACTGAGACTCCTTCTTACTTAAGCTTAGACGAGTTGATGCGTAGCTGTCGGGTCTTTTCGACTTTACTGCACGGACGTCGAAGAGCTCCTGGTGTGATTACACCTTGCAATATAGTTCCCCTTTTTATCAGCATAGAAAATCGACATTTAATTTTGTGTAATTACACTTGGATGGTGTAATAGCTCATGTAACCAAAGAATTATGTCCTGCACCTTCGTGTTGCCGACGTTTATCTATTGAGCCAAGGTGAAGCTCGTAGCAGCAGTAACCTGCAGCAGCATTGAACTGCGTTGTTGTGACAGCGATCACATGACACTTTTCACACTGTCGACCAATCGGGAGACGCATATGTTCCTCACGACCACAGAATCCTATGTTCTCTGATCTGGTGTCAGTTTTTGAAGCCGGAGGAGAAATGAAGCCTTAGAGAGGACACTGTGTTATAAAACATCAGCTGAACAGGCGGCTGAGACGGCTGTGAAATTTTCATTGACTATTTGATTATGATTGACATTATATCTTGGAATAAATCAATCTGAGGCACTGTGTATATAAATTAATGGAATTGTACTGGAGGAGTGGGTATGTCAACTTCTACCTGGTATTGCATGAAAATGAAAAAGAAAACCCCTCCAGTTTTTTTATATGTTGTAGTTGACACATAGGGCTACATTTTTCCCATGGCGTCGGAGAGTTTGGGCGTGTCCCACAGGGTCAATTTCAAGGTCAAAATATAGGTACAAAGGTAATCCACCTAAAAAATACCAAAATACACGAACAAATGTCACATTTAGATTCCTCGTGGTCTCCCCTTTACAGACATACCTGTTTTTTGAAAATCGGACCAGTGGTTGCTGAGTTACAGCAATTTGAAAGTAGGCGACCACAGCCTTTTTCGCGAAAAAGTGAACAATTTAGAATGCAATATCTCGAAAACCGTTGGTCCGATTAGTTTAAAATTTGAAATTCTGGCTTTTCTGGCCATGGATTACATAATACCAAATTTCACAAAAATTGGAGAGGGTGGGGTTTAACTCATCGGGTGAACTGAGATGGACTGACCCTGGTACAGCAGTGGTAATAGTATATAGACACAGGAATAGGAGAAATACCTTGACTTTGAGCGTATTGACGGGGAGTTTGTCCAGGGAAACTGTAAGAGGGAAGATGACCTCATCTGAGAGGACCACAGGTTCATCCAGAGGAGACTGAAACAGAACATGATGCGTTGATAAATTTCCCGTGGTTTGGTATTTGGCCAGTTCTAGTTTAGTTATGTGGACCGACCAGTGCCCGGTGGAGTTTAAAGTCCTAGTTCTGACCTGTATGTGAGCCCACCTGTGTCCAGTGGAGTTTAAAGTCCTAGTTCTGACCTGTATGTGAGCCCGCCTGTGTCCAGTGGAGTTTCAGTCCTAGTTCTGACCTGTATGTGAGCCCGCCTGTGTCCAGTGGAGTTTCAGTCCTAGTTCTGACCTGTATGTGAGCCCGCCTGTGCCCGGTGGAGTTTCAGTCCTAGTTCTGACCTGTATGTGAGCCCGCCTGTGTCCAGTGGAGTTTCAGTCCTAGTTCTGACCTGTATGTGAGCCCGCCTGTGCCCGGTGGAGTTTAAGTCCTAGTTCTGACCTGTATGTGAGCCCGCCTGTGCCCGGTGGAGTTTAAAGTCCTAGTTCTGACCTGTATGTGAGCCCGCCTGTGTCCAGTGGAGTTTCAGTCCTAGTTCTGACCTGTATGTGAGCCCGCCTGTGCCCGGTGGAGTTTCAGTCCTAGTTCTGACCTGTATGTGAGCCCGCCTGTGTCCAGTGGAGTTTCAGTCCTAGTTCTGACCTGTATGTGAGCCCGCCTGTGTCCAGTGGAGTTTCAGTCCTAATTCTGACCTGTATGTGAGCCCGCCTGTGCCCGGTGGAGTTTAAGTCCTAGTTCTGACCTGTATGTGAGCCCGCCTGTGCCCGGTGGAGTTTAAAGTCCTAGTTCTGACCTGTATGTGAGCCCGCCTGTGCCCGGTGGAGTTTCAGTCCTAGTTCTGACCTGTATGTGAGCCCGCCTGTGCCCGGTGGAGTTTAAAGTCCTAGTTCTGACCTGTATGTGAGCCCGCCTGTGCCCAGTGGAGTTTCAGTCCTAGTTCTGACCTGTATGTGAGCCCGCCTGTGTCCAGTGGAGTTTCAGTCCTAGTTCTGACCTGTATGTGAGCCCGCCTGTGCCCGGTGGAGTTTAAAGTCCTAGTTCTGACCTGTATGTGAGCCCGCCTGTGCCCAGTGGAGTTTCAGTCCTAGTTCTGACCTGTATGTGAGCCCGCCTGTGCCCAGTGGAGTTTCAGTGTTAGTTCTGACCTGTATGTGAGCCCGCCTGTGTCCAGTGGAGTTTAAGTCCTAGTTCTGACCTGTATGTGAGCCCGCCTGTGCCCGGTGGAGTTTCAGTCCTAGTTCTGACCTGTATGTGAGCCCGCCTGTGCCCGGTGGAGTTTCAGTCCTAGTTCTGACCTGTATGTGAGCCCGCCTGTGCCCAGTGGAGTTTAAAGTCCTAGTTCTGACCTGTATGTGAGCCCGCCTGTGCCCAGTGGAGTTTAAAGTCCTAGTTCTGACCTGTATGTGAGCCCGCCTGTGCCCAGTGGAGTTTAAAGTCCTAGTTCTGACCTGTATGTGAGCCCGCCTGTGCCCGGTGGAGTTTAAAGTCCTAGTTCTGACCTGTATGTGAGCCCGCCTGTGCCCAGTGGAGTTTCAGTCCTAGTTCTGACCTGTATGTGAGCCCGCCTGTGCCCGGTGGAGTTGTGGATGAGCAGAGGTTTACAGTCCCTGAAGCTCCGGCAGCGAGAGTCCACTCTGGAGCCTAACGCGGCGATGGCTGCCTCTGCCGCTGCCATGTAGTCGTCCTCGTCATCATGGAGGCCATGGTGGTGGTGGTTACCGCGGTGGCGGGAGCTGTCACCAGGGGAAACGCTGGCCACAGCGCACAGAGACGATGCCAGGTCCCGCCAAGATCCAGACTCTAGAAGCAAAGAGAGGTTTTTGGAGTAATGTACTACATGTAAAATAGTAGGGAGGGATAACATATCGGCACAACTGATAAGCAGGATGAATATATTTTTAGATTCATTACATGGGGGTCTTTCATCAAGACAGTTCCTACATAGCGAGTGCAAGCTGAAGAAATCAATATACTACTTTGTGGCTCTGTCGAACCTGATCTAATATTTGAAAGTAAATTTCTCCCTAGGTGTAACCAGCCCTAGGTGTAACCAGCTCTAGGTGTAACCAAGCCCTAGGTGTAACCAGCCTTAGGTGTAACTGGCCCTAGGTGTAACCAGCTTAAGGTGTAACCAGCCCTAGGTGTAACCAGCCCTAGGTGTACCACGCCCTAGGTGTACCACGCCCTAGGTGTAACCAGCCCTAGGTGTAACCAGCCCTAGGTGTAACCAGCCTTAGGTGTAACCAGCCCTAGGTGTAACCAGCCTTAGGTGTAACCAGCCCTAGGTGTAACCAGCCTTAGGTGTAACCAGCCCAAGGTGTAACCAGCCCTAGGTGTAACCAGCCTTAAGTGTACCCAGCCCAAGGTGTAACCAGCCTTAAAGGAATAGGCCACCGTTTTTACATACTGAGATATGTTCTTACCTCACTTTAGCCGAGTTAATATATCCCCGTCTGGTCTTTGTCCGTGCGCTCTGCCAGGCAAACGGAGCACATACGCAGCCTCTCCTACATGTCACATAGCTCCAAAAAAGCTCACGATAGAAGCTACAAAGCTCTTCCATGTGTTCCCTATTTAAATAAAGTTATGTGAAGTGTTTTCATGCAAAGTATATTTACACAGAAATGTAGCATGTGGATTTTATAAGCAAATAAAAAGGGGGACTATATTGTGAGGCGTAATGATACGAGGAGCAAAACGTCCGCGCAGTAACTCCTAAAGACTTCCCCGCTCACTTCCGTCAATAACCTTTAGGAGTTACTGCGCGGATGTTTTACTCCTCGTATCATTACGCCTCACAATATAGTCCCCCTTTTTATCTGCTTATAAAATCCACATGTTACATTTCTGTGTAAATATACTTTGCATGAAAACACTTCACGTAACTTTATTTAAATAGGGAACACGTGGAAGAGCTTGGTAGCTTCTATCGTGAGCTTTTTTGGAGCTATGTGACATGTGGGAGAGGCTGCGTATGTGCTCCGTTTGCCTGGCAGAGCGCACGGACAAAGACCAGACGGGGAAATATTAACTCGGCTAAAGTGAGGTAAGAGCATATCTCAGTATGTAAAAACGGTGGCCTATTCCTTTAAGTGTACCCAGCCCAAGGTGTAACCAGCCCTAGGTGTACCACGCCCTAGGTGCAACCAGCCCAAGGTGTAACCAGCCCTAGGTGTACCACGCCCTAGGTGCAACCAGCCCAAGGTGTAACCAGCCCTAGGTGTAACCAGCCCTAGGTGTACCACGCCCTAGGTGTAACCAGCCTTAAGTGTAACCAGCCCAAGGTGTAACCAGTCTTAGGTGTTACCAGCCTTAGGTGTAACCAGCCTTAGCTGTTACCAGCCTTAGGTGTTACCAGCCCAAGGTGTAACCAGTCTTAGGTGTTACCAGCCTTAAGTGTAACCAGCCCAAGGTGTTACCAGCCTTAGGTGTTACCAGCCTTAGGTGTTACCAGCCTTAGGTGTAACCAGCCCTAGGTGCAACCAGCCCTAGGTGTAACCAGCCTTAAGTGTAACCAGCCCAAGGTGTAACCAGTCTTAGGTGTTACCAGCCTTAGGTGTAACCAGCCCTAGGTGCAACCAGCCCTAGGTGTTACCAGCCTTAGGTGTAACCAGCCCTAGGTGTAACCAGCCCTAGGTGCAACCAGCCCTAGGTGTAACCAGCCTTAAGTGTAACCAGCCCAAGGTGTTACCAGCCTTAGGTGTAACCAGCCCTAGGTGTAACCAGCCTTAAGTGTAACCAGCCCAAGGTGTTACCAGCCTTAGGTGTAACCAGCCCAAGGTGTTACCAGCCTTAGGTGTAACCAGCCCTAGGTGCAACCAGCCCTAGGTGTAACCAGCCTTAAGTGTAACCAACCCAAGGTGTTACCAGCCTTAGGTGTAACCAGCCCTAGGTGTAACCAGCCCAAGGTGTTACCAGCCCAAGGTGTTACCAGTCTTAGGTGTTACCAGCCTTAGGTGTTACCAGCCCAAGGTGTACCCAGCCCAAGGTGTTACCAGCCCTAGGTGTAACCAGCCCTAGGTGTAACCAGCCTTAGGTGTTACCAGCCTTAAGTGTAACCAGCCCAAGGTGTTACCAGCCCAAGGTGTTACCAGTCTTAGGTGTTACCAGCCTTAGGTGTTACCAGCCCAAGGTGTACCCAGCCCAAGGTGTACCCAGCCCTAGGTGTTACCAGCCTTAAGTGTAACCAGCCCAAGGTGTTACCAGCCCTAGGTGTACCCAGCCCTAGGTGTACCCAGCCCTAGGTGTACCCAGCCCTAGGTGTACCCAGGCCTAGGTGTACCCAGCCCTAGGTGTACCCAGCGGTCTTACGTGGCTCTCGGCAGCGCAGCACCAGCAGGAAGCGGACAGTCTCTCCCAGAAACAGGTGGCTGCGTCGGGGCAGGCTGCGGTAGCGTCCCGGATCACTGAGCTCACTGAGTGGCACTGCCGGAAAATACATCAGGTACTCGCACTGGGACTCCATCTCCTGCACCATGACTGCACAGCAGGGGGCACCACTGAGCAGGCGTCCAGGAGTAAAGCAATAGTAGCAACCAGGACTGGCTATGGAGAAGACAGAGATGTTGTGTAAGTGGACATATCCTGCATGAATGAGACTTAAAACGTTCTTCGGAGCAGTGACATTACCGTTTTAAAATGCAAACTTTGGGAATGAGGCACAGAAAATACAAGGTATAATTTATAGCTTATGAATGTAAGTTCAGAACAGTTCTGGAGACGGATTACGGGCCCTAAAAGTGTGGAGGACACATTAGTGTTTAATCTATACACAAAAACATCTGGAGAGGCAATCTGAGCACTCACAAAAAACTAAACAGTGGGATGTAGCGGTACACATACAGTATTGAACCGTTTCAGTTCACTATGTATGGTTAGGTCACTAGTGAACTATTGATTGACAGACATACAGTATGTTGGGCTGCGTCTGAATTCCTTTAAAAGGAATAGTTCACCGTTCTTACATACTGATATATGTTCGTACCTAACCTTAGTCGAGTTAATATATACTGTCTGGTCTTTGTGCCCGTGGAAGAGCGTGGCCACTTCCAACTTCACCCCGTTTGGAGCTATAGGAATGCATTGGGAGAGGCCAAATGCTAACAACATCTTTGGTCATTTTGCGTGACTGAGGGCACGCACAAAGACCAGACAGGTACACATCAACTCGTCTAAGCTCAGGTAAGAACATGTCTCAGTATGGAAAAACGGTGGCCTGTTCCTTTAAGTCGGCCCGCTGTTTACTGGTCTGTTTCCAGTGATGCATGAACCTTGAACCTGTCGTGCTGCTGTTATTATTCGCTGACCGCAGACCCGGTCATCGCTCTAATGAACCGCCATTTGTTCTGTTGTATGAATCACTGCGCAAAAGCCTGGTTTTATACTTATTAATGTATGATGAAAGACAAAGAAGTTGATACGAGAAATAATCTAATATTATGGATCTGTTTGATTGCAATGTCCCAGTCAAATAAGTACATAAATGAATGAATAAATTCAGCAAAACTGGAAGTCAAAATATTCAATAAACAAAACACACACACTTCTTCAATACATTTCACTCTCCCAGACGACAGACGTCCTTTAACAGAACCTGGGCTCCCTTCATTCACTACTTTAACAAAACAGAGTGTCACATACAAACCTAGAACTCCAAAGACACCACATACCCACTCAACAATACTATACAGCCACATACACACACATCTCACATACACACATACCCACTCAACAATACTATACAGCCACATACACACACATCTCACATACACACATACCCACTCAACAATACTAAACAGCCACATACACACACATCTCACATACACACATACCCACTCAACAATACTAAACAGCCACATACACACACATCTCACATACACACATACCCACTCAACAATACTAAACAGCCACATACACACACATCTCACATACACACATACCCACTCAACAATACTAAACAGCCACATACACACATACCCACTCAACAATACTATACAGCCACATACACACATACCCACTCAACAATACTATACAGCCACATACACACACATCTCACATACACACATACCCACTCAACAATACTATACAGCCACATACACACATACCCACTCAACAATACTATACAGCCACATACACACACATCTCACATACACACATACCCACTCAACAATACTATATAGCCACATACACACACATCTCACATACACACATACCCACTCAACAATACTATACAGCCACATACACACACATCTCACATACACACATACCCAATCAACAATACTATACAGTCACATACACACACATCTCACATACACACATACCCACTCAACAATACTATACAGCCACATACACACACATCTCACATACACACATACCCACTCAACAATACTATACAGCCACATACACACACATCTCACATACACACATACCCAATCAACAATACTATACAGTCACATACACACACATCTCACATACACACATACCCACTCAACAATACTATACAGCCACATACACACACATCTCACATACACACATACCCACTCAACAATACTATACAGCCACATACACACACATCTCACATACACACATACCCAATCAACAATACTATACAGTCACATACACACACATCTCACATACACACACACCCACTCAACAATACTATACAGCCACATACACACACATCTCACATACACACATACACACTCAACAATACTATACAGTCACATACACACACATCTCACATACACACATACACACTCAACAATACTATACAGCCACATACACACACATCTCACATACACACATACACACTCAACAATACTATACAGCCACATACACACACATCTCACATACACACATACCCACTCAACAATACTATACAGCCACATACACACACATCTCACATACACACATACACACTCAACAATACTATACAGCCACATACACACACATCTCACATACACACACACCCACTCAACAATACTATACAGCCACATACACACACATCTCACATACACACATACACACTCAACAATACTATACAGCCACATACACACACATCTCACATACACACATACCCACTCAACAATACTATACAGCCACATACACACACATCTCACATACACACATACACACTCAACAATACTATACAGTCACATACACACACATCTCACATACACACATACCCACTCAACAATACTATACAGCCACATACACACATACCCACTCAACAATACTATACAGCCACATACACACACATCTCACATACACACATACCCACTCAACAATACTATACAGCCACATACACACATACCCACTCAACAATACTATACAGCCACATACACACACATCTCACATACACACATACCCACTCAACAATACTATACAGCAGCATACACACACATCTCACATACACACATACCCACTCAAAAATACTATACAGCCACATACACACATACCCACTCAACAATACTATACAGCCACATACACACATACCCACTCAACAATACTATACAGCCACATACACACACATCTCACATACACACATACCCACTCAACAATACAATACAGCCACATACACACACATCTCACATACACACATACCCACTCAACAATACTATACAGCCACATACACACACATCTCACATACACACATAGCCACTCAACAATACTATACAGCCACATACACACACATCTCACATACACACATACCCACTCAACAATACTATACAGCCACATACACACATACCCACTCAACAATACTATACAGCCACATACACACACATCTCACATACACACATAGCCACTCAACAATACTATACAGCCACATACACACACATCTCACATACACACATACCCACTCAACAATACTAAACAGCCGCATACACACACATCTCACAATCTCACATACCCACTCAACAATACTAAACAGCCACATACACACACATCTCACATACACACTCAACAATACTATACAGCCACATACACACACATCTCACATACACACATACCCACTCAACAATACTATACAGCCACATACACACACATCTCACATACATACACACATACCCACTCAACAATACTATACAGTCACATACACACACACATCTCACATACACACTCAACAATACTATACAGTCACACACACACACACACACACACACACATCTCACATACACACTCAACAATACTATACAGCCACATACACACACATCTCACATACACACATACCCACTCAACAATACTATACAGCCACATACACACACATCTCACATACACACTCAACAATACTATACAGCCACATACACACACATCTCACATACACACTCAACAATACTATACAGCCACATACACACACATCTCACATACACACATACCCACTCAACAATACAATACAGCCACATACACACACATCTCACATACACACATACCCACTCAACAATACTATACAGCCACATACACACACATCTCACATACACACATACCCACTCAACAATACTAAACAGCCGCATACACACACATCTCACAATCTCACATACACACTCAACAATACTATACAGCCACATACACACACATCTCACATACACATACCCACTCAACAATACTATACAGCCACATACACACACATCTCACATACACACATACCCACTCAACAATACTATACAGCCACATACACACACATCTCACATACACATACACACTCAACAATACTATACAGCCACATACACACACATCTCACATACACATACACACTCAACAATACTATACAGCCACATACACACACATCTCACATACACACATACCCACTCAACAATACTATACAGCCACATACACACACATCTCACATACACACTCAACAATACTAAACAGCCACATACACACACATCTCACATACACACACACCCACTCAACAATACTATACAGCCACATACACACACATCTCACATACACACATACACACTCAACAATACTATACAGCCACATACACACACATCTCACATACACACATACCCACTCAACAATACTATACAGCCACATACACACATACCCACTCAACAATACTATACAGCCACATACACACACATCTCACATACACACATACCCACTCAACAATACTATACAGCCACATACACACATACCCACTCAACAATACTATACAGCCACATACACACACATCTCACATACACACATACCCACTCAACAATACTATACAGCCACATACACACATACCCACTCAACAATACTAAACAGCCACATACACACACATCTCACATACACACACACCCACTCAACAATACTATACAGCCACATACACACACATCTCACATACACACATACCCACTCAACAATACTATACAGCCACATACACACACATCTCACATACACACATACCCACTCAACAATACTAAACAGCCACATACACACACATCTCACATACACACACACCCACTCAACAATACTATACAGCCACATACACACACATCTCACATACACACATACCCACTCAACAATACTATACAGCCGCATACACACACATCTCACATACACACATACCCACTCAACAATACTATACAGCCACATACACACATACCCACTCAACAATACTATACAGCCACATACACACATACCCACTCAACAATACTATACAGCCATCACCCACTACTGTGAATATCTTTCATTTTAATAAACCCAGACTGACAGACAAACAAACAAATATCAGAGTAGGCCAAGCACAGATCAGGACACCTAAAACACGCTTAATCAAAATAATGCATTAATATTGATTGTAATATTATTATTAATAACAAATAAAAATGTGAAAACATATTTATTTGAAAGGAGTTGGTGCTATACTGTCCCACAGGTGCTGATGGCAGCAACAGCATCAATGATACACAACTATTAACAGTACACTTAAGATTAACGCACACGCACGCACACACGCACACACACACACGCGCACACGTAAGAACACATGTAGAACACATGAAGACAATGTAAATATTGTGCATTTGTGTTTTTGTTTTATTGTCACATGGTGTTATTTAAATAAAGGAAGGGAACAACTAAAACAGAAAAAGTATGTATTACTCACAGTGTGTAACAGAACTGCATTTTGAATTCCTTTGGTAACTACACACGGTTTCTTTTGTTATTCTAAATATTCAAACAAACCTTCAATATGGCACTTAACTGATTTTATAGAGCCGTTCATGTTGTCCCTCTTTAGCAGGCTATATTGTAAACTCAAACATTTGTCTAATTATAAAACATTTGATATCACGTTCAGTAAGTGGTGAAATGTACCTTTAACTTGTCCCTGTGACGGATTTGGATGCTACAAATATATTCGGAAAAGTACGACTGAGGTTGGACCACAACAAACATGTATTTGAGGGGCTTCTTCTTTCATTGTTTGTTCAGACCTGGGAGAATATCTCGGTGTAATTGACTTCTTCACCATAAATTCAAAAAGTGGCAGAAATGATGAAAGAAAGGGAATAAAGACCCAGTGTAAAAAATAAATGACACGAACAGAACCGTAGTCTGTCGTCCCGACTAACAACTGGACCAGATGGATCACAGCATTGTTAAAAAATAAAAAATACATACACATGTGCCATTGTCTTTACGTAAAGATGACGTTTTGAATCGTATTGAAGCGCGAACAGAGAACTGTGTGTGACCAGGTGAGGACTAAATGACGGTGCAGGAAAAAGCAGAAGGAGGAGGGACAGATGCTGCTCACCTCAGGCCCAGCTGAGACAGAGACACCCCCGGACAGGAGGAGAGACACCCCCGTGCAGGAGACACCAGGGCCCGGGTCCAGGGCAGGCCGGAGGGATGCAGGGCCCAGCAGGCAGTCCGGGGATGAGTCTGCGGTGCAGCGGGTGCAGCGGGTGCAGCAGCTGCGGAACTAGAGGCGGAGGAGGAGGACAATAACAGAGGCTCACTCTGCGGGGGCATCGGGCGGCGCAGGCGCACTATCGCCCCCCACAGGCCGGAGGGTGAAACGCAGCGGCAGCAGTGGCTCATTGGATTTCAAATATCTCCAGTTCAGCTTTACCCAAATCTAAAATGTTACAGCCTGTAGGCCAGACTAGCGCTTTGAAAACTACAAACACCTACAAAACTGATCAAACGGATTTTTCTTTTTTACATTTTTGTCACTTTTTCATCACCTTTTAGTCACTTTTTGTTACTCTGTTGTGGCTTTTTTGTCACATTTTCGTCACACATTTTTTTTACACTTTTTCCATAAATGTTTTGTCCTTCTCATTTCGCTTTTTTGCGGGATTGCTTTTGTTTCTGTTACTCTTTTGTGGCTTTTATGTTGCATGTTTGCGTTTTTGTGGCTTTTTCATCCTTGTTTTCGTCTCATTATTGTTGCTAATTTGATACTTGGAGTGTTTACATCATCACTGTTACACCACTAAATAAATACATCAGTGATGAAACCCTGCATCCGGTAGGTGGCGGTAATGAGCTATCATCATTTGCGACCCGCCGTTAATCACCAAAGAAGAAGAAGAAACCCTGTCGGTGTTGGGACAAATGTAGATGCCTTTGCTGCTTTTAGACCAGCGCGCGAGTACGCATGCACCATAGCCATCTTGGAGTCGGACAAACAGCGTGGAGCAGTGCGCGTGGAGCAGTGCGCGTGGCGTGCTGTGGTCCAGATATTCTCTCCTAAACCTCCCTGACCAGCCGGACTATGGTCACGACTAAACACTGCTGCTTCGGGGTGTGCCGCAGTGACTCGCGGTACGGCCACCGGGACTACATGAGGGGGGTTGTCTTCATCCCTTTCCCGAAGCCCCGGAGGGCTCTGGAGCAGTGTGAGCGCTGGGTGCGGGCGTGTAAGCGAGAGGGATTCACGGCGGAGAACGTGACCAAAGACACCTACATATGCTCGCTGCACTTCGTGGGGGGACGGGGGCCAACGCCGGAACATCCGGACCCCATACCAGCGACTGCAACTGTGCAGGTACAGTGGGCATTGTGCTCCACATGGCCCCCTCCCCCATTGTAAAACTGACTTTATGACTGCAGCCTGCCATTTAAAGCATCATATATCTATTTACGTGGTCTTTTCTGTTGTTCGTACATACAACAGTATGTTCTACATATATATATGTACGATATATATATATATATATCTATATAGATATAGATATAGATATAGATCTATAGATCAACACATTATCTCATAAACTGCTAGAACCGGACCTCAGGAAGAGTAGCTGTCCGTTTGGAGACGGTTAATGGGGAAACAAGTCAATAATAATAAAGGTGTGGAGATAATATTCTAAAACATTTGCACAGGTTGCATGTTGGTCAGATAAAAGGACTTTCAGCCATGAGATGAATGTGGCTGCTTCATGAGTCAGATCACTTCCATTAAACCATCAGGAAAAACAGATTCCTTTCCAAAAGTGTCTTCCATAGAACAGGACCCCTGCATCTGAGAGTATGATGTCACAATCTAGACCAGGGGTCACCAACCTTATTTCAGCTGAGGGCTACTTTAAGAGCATTAAGTTGTTCGAGGGCGACCAGTTAAAAACAAATCCTAAGGACTTAAACGTACACTGTTCACTTATAGGATATTGACCCCATATTATATTAAAATAGCTTTATTTTAAACTCATACTGAGTCACAAGAACCAAAATAACTGTAATTTTAAGAATTAGATTCAAGAAAATGAAGTGTTTTACACTTTAGAAAAAGTCCCAAGGGTTACTGGACATGCCCACGGGCACCACGTTGGTGACCCCTGTTCTAGACCTTGAACGCGACGTGTGCCAGGAGGTAACAGTCACATAATAAGATAGTTGGATTGTTTGACAGTATAAATAAACATAACCTTAAGGTTCACCATACCTTGATACATTAAAAGTACTACAATGTTATGTGCTCTGTAACAATCTGTTATACCTATGGGTTAGATACACAGTGGAATAACTTGTAGTAGTACTTTGTAAGTACATAAAGTAATAGGACACGAGACCCTAAGGGTTAGGGTTATGTATTACATTATGTACCTACAAACTACTAATACATATTATTACCCATAGGTACAAGTTATTACAGATTGTTACAGAGCACATTACATTGTACTACTTTTAGTTAGGTACAATGCATCAAGTACTGTAAAAGAAAGTGTAGCTTTTGTTTGTATTTTGTTTATTTCTGTTACCGTTTAGCCTCAAACATCACAAATTATGAACAATGCAGATGTTTTCAGCTGTTGTCAACCCATCGACCTCATTCAGAAGATGTTGAAGCCTGATTAGAAGTCATTAATGAAGTAGTTTATAATAAAAATAATGATATAAAAGTGGCTTCTGATCCAATGTTCAGTTTGTTCTGCGTATTGTGGGTCGAGTACACTAAACATCATCTAATACTTTGTTTGCTATGGACAAACTTCAGAGATGATATAAATGCCATGAATTGGCAGAAAAAGCTCTAATTACAGGTGGGTGAAGCTGTGTACGATCAGAAGTGTGCAGGAACACGCTCAGACACACTTACAGATTATGTGTTGTTTTGTAGGTGCATCACCTGCTGGGCACGTTTGCTGCCTCGCTGCCCAGAAGAATATTTCACTTATTTTTTAAAGTTGGCCTTTGTGCCTCTGTTGGTGTAAATGAGAAACCAAGCATTTTTTTCCACAAACACGCCACACACAAGCAGCTCGCCCCAATGTTATGTTTTCTAATAGTATTCCATTACTTGCGTTTAGGTGCAGAGAAAGGCCCGCAAAAGGAAAGCTCCAATCCCGACTAATCTTCACATTAACGATGACACAACCACGGCCATGAATCCCACCATAGACGCTGCGGCAGCCCTCCTGGACCTGTCCTCAGTCTCAGGTACAGTGGATATCATTTTGCTTTGTTAAAGTGGAACTGAGCATCACCCAAATCTAAAAGCGTCATAGAAAAGTGTCGTAATGGGCTCAGTTTTCATGGTCTGTTCATTGCCGTGCCCAGTTTTCAAATTGAATACTTCACTTTTTACCTAAAGTATGTGTCTCATTGTATTTCATGTTCACTGTGGGATATTTTAATATGAGGTATATTTTGAACGGAGCTTAAAGGGACTATAAGGAGTTTAAAAATGTTAAAAGTAAGTATTTTCCTCCCCTACATGTTCCAGCCATGTCCTAATGTGTAGAATGAGCCCAGACCTGTTCACCACAACTGCCTCTAAAATCCTGCACCGTCACTCAGAAAAGGGTCACTTCAGCCGAATTGCCGTCATGCACGAGCTTAAAGGATCTATATCCTGCTATTTTAGCCATTCCAAAGTGAAGTATAGGCATTTATATGAATGATTGTACCTCTACCATTATGGAGCACTCATTTTTGTGATAAATATAAGTGTTTTCTGGAGGTATTTTTCGAACCCGGAAGACACAACGCTTCGATTCAGTTAACTCCGCCCCCTCTCTCCGCACATACTTTACTGTAATATAAAAAAACAGCAATAAGTGAAGTTACTTCACGATGTAGTTATACGGAGCTGACATCTGCAACACAGCTTCATAAATGGCTAACACACATGCTAATATGCTAACACACTAGGGCTGAAACAACTAATCGATTACTAAAATAGTTGTCAACTATTTCAGTAATCGATTAATCGTTTTCTAGTGAACACAGACTAAAGTAGAGCAAAAAAACATGAAAATTATGTATTTTGGATGAAAACCTACTTTGTTTTTAAAGTGAGGGTCTGCAGTGTTTTGTACATTGTAAATTTCATAAATATCTGTCTTTGTCTCGTCCAATCAGAAAGCAGAATTAGCACAAATAGCCTTGTACAAACGTTTACTTTAAGTTTACTCCATCAACATGTCCTCAAGCGGCGTCACTTTAGCTTATGTGATAAAAAAAAATGGAAAAAATACAATTTCCATGCACCTTTCACAGCCAAGCGATTAATCGATTAATCGTAAAAATAATCGGTAGATAAATCGATTACCAAAATAATCGTTAGTTGCAGCCCTATAACACACATGCTAATATGCTAACACACAAGCTAACCCGCGTTTGGACTGACTCACCCTCTGCTCCATCGCTGTTTACATTATGGGACTCGCGTTGGTTATAAAAGTTAATCCACTTTGATTCAGGTGAAGGTTCACCAAACATCCATCAGAGACAGTCACAGAAAAACAACCAGAATAAGTTGCAACAAGCTCCATCTTCAGCTGCAGCGCAAACATGACTGATCTGTTCAGACGCTCAGGGGTGTTTGTTTTGGCCTCAGCTGACCTGGAAGCACCTCGGGCACATCCTTTTTATTTATTTGTTTTTCCTTTTTTTTTCTCTTTGTTTCTCTCTTACGACAGAAATAATGAAAAAGCTGTTTTACAAATTAAAATCAGGCTGTAAGACATTACATTACAGACGTCGAGCACTTCCGTTCCGCTGTGACGACACAACTGAGCAGGTCAGTCGTTCACCAGGAGAGGGCGGAGCCTCAGAGAGCAGGATTCAGGAGGATTACTGAGAGCTGCATGAATGAAGCCACAAACCACTCTGGGGGTGTTTTTGATAAGGAAATAGCATAACAACATGGCTAAAAGCTCTAAAAAGTCGATTTTGCATGATATAGGACCTTTAATATAGAAGGTGCAGTTACACATATGGCCTGAGGTGGCAGTAGTGAGTATAAAATGGCGAACTTTAACTGTCATTTTTGAGCACTACATTATAACATTATAATATGTAACATTATACATCTTCAATTATGTTGTTGATCACGATGGTTTCCTCCCTCAATATATCGAACTTTAGATTTTGTTATTGTTATTAAGGACAACACGGCAACAAGGGAGGGAAAAGTAGAGAAAGAAAATAAGAAAAGAAAATACTTTAAAGCGGGTGGTAGGAGGTTTTTAAAGTAACTTTCCAAGTTCTTATTTGCAGATCTTAAAGTCCAAGACATGTCGGATGAAGGCGGCATCGTGGAGGTGGACAAGTCCTGTCAGACTGATATCAAATGGAACAAAGTGTTGAAGTTGAAACTGGAAGCCATGATTCTGAAAACTCAGCTCTACAAGTGTCGAAGTGAGAATGTGGCTCCGCAGCAGAAACACATGTTCTCTGTCGATGATGTCAAAAAGCACGACAAGCAGTTCAGGTTTTACACCGGGCTGACGTGGCTTCAGTTCATGGCTCTGTGGACTTTCCTCGGCCCCTCTGGAGACGAACTGTCAAATCACAAAAGCTCAGTGAAGTCGGAGACGTCTTCAAGAGACAGACAACTGGATCCCATCAATCAGCTGTTCCTGACCTTGATCACGCTGAGAAGGGGCTTACTTCACACTGATCTGGCCTATCGCTTTGGAATTTCCGTCAGCTCGGTCTCAAAAATAGTCACTACTTGGATTCAATTTCTGTACTTTCGGTTTTCCACATTGAAGAAACCAATGTTTGCAACTCGTGATGTTGTAGCCAGAAATCTCCCTTCATGTTTTGAAAAGCTCAGAGGGATCAGAACCATCATTGACTGTGCAGAGTTCTGTGTAGAACAAGCGTCTCCAAAGAGTCATGGGACGTACAAAGTTTTGATCGGCGTCTCCCCCACCGGAGCTGTGATGTTCGTGTCTGACGCCTACGACGGGCTGATTTCTGATGTGGAGATCGTGAAGCGGAGTGGATTCCTTGATCATCTGGAAGCGGGGGATCTCGTTCTTGCTGACCGGGGTTTCCCAATAAGGAACATCCTGTCCAAAAAGGGGGTTCACCTCAACATCCCACCATTAATGAACGGGACAAAGAAGCTTACGCCAGAGGAAGACATTTCCTCTGAACAGATTGCAAGAGCCCAAGTAGGAAGGTGTATTGAGAGAATCAAAACCTTCCGATTGCTCAGTAAAGCTACACTTCAGCCAGTCTTTTCACAAATGCTTTTCGTTGCCGGCTGTTTAGTGAATTTCCAAGAACTGGAGAGGCCTCAAAGCACAGATACTCCAAATTCACCCACAGAACCTCCTATATTTAAGCATCTTGGATATTCATATTCATGAGATATTATATAAAACATTGAAATAACAGTCAATCGTGAAATATTTGTTATTGAAATGAAGTAGAAATAAAACGATCTTTGAAATGCACATTCTTATTTTATTCTATGAGTGAGAAGTCACAGTTTGGGTGAAAGAGTCTTTTCTGACTTAAAGAGCTAAGAAGAAGAAAAACATCCTCAACTTTATCAAAACACAGTCCAGTCCAGTCGTGGATGAATGAATGGCAGCATGAAATGACTCCAATGTAAATTCAGTGAAACATCCTCTGAAATGTAATAAGGAGAAGACATTTTTCATAAAGTTTTCAGATAACGCACTGTGAGTTTGAAATAGTTGCAGGATTAAGTACAACATATTCAACATATTCACCCCTGGTCCACGTGCGCGTTTAGCAGGGGGTACTTGGAATTTAAAACCGAGTGGTAATTCATTTATTCTCAAAAGAAAAATTTAGTGATGTTTATTTTCTTCAGGAAAATGTTTGAATTTGCACTAACCAATGAGCGCACTTAGTGACTCAGACACTGTACCTCCGCACAGCTTCTGTGGTCGCAGCATTCGTTTAGAGGAGTCTGTATAAAAGCACTCTCTGATCCAGCTTGGGTCAATGAATTCTCTGTGATTGACTTTCAACAAGTTGTCTTATAGTTCCAAAGCAGTGTCCCCTGTCCTGCATGTCTGAGGCGGGTCAGGAGCTGCACACCATGTGGACAATACAAATATACCTCACAAAAACAATAGGGACGCTAATTGTTGCGGCATTTTGAAACGATTATATGTTTTGTCCACTAGATGGAGCCAAATGATGACATTTACCAGAAGAAACCAGTTCTTAGTTAAAGTCCTTATTGAAGTTCATGTTTCATATGACACAGTTTAGTGATCAGTTGTTGTAGAAAAACAGCCACAAATGACAAAGTCAAAAGAAAAGTATGTCCATAGACTCTTTATAATATTATTATTATCAATCTTAAGTTGGATCTCAGTTTCAATGCGCCGATTTGTAAAGACCATAAATGTAATTTTTAAAACATTCAATGATTATTTATTTTTATCGAGCCAGTCCTTTAGCTTTGACCACCATGGTGTGTCCAGGTGCTTTATGTGTCCTTATTGCTCTGTGTTTGACCCAGCCTTTGAGGCCTCTAGGGTGACCTGTAAGGAGCAGTGGGCTCTAAATGTGACTAATGGTCAAGCTAAAGGTCAGAGGGTTAACCTGTTGTGCATGTCCCAGATGGACAGGGAAGAGGCAAGAGTACAAAGCACTCAGCTCAGCTGACTCCTGGTCAGTTCCAGTTCCAGTCCGGCTCCAGTCTAAAAAAAATAATGTTAGTTTCTCAGAGCGCTACACTGTAGTCATTATTCATTCACTCCATACTCGGTGGTGGTAGTCTACTATTGTAGCCACAGCTGCCCTTGGGGAAGGCTGTGGCTCCTTCCACCACCAACCACTCATCCGTCTACATTCAGACAGGCAGGGGGTGAAGTGTCATGTCAAAGGACACACTGACAGTCTACACCTGCAGGAGCCGGGATTCGACCTGCCAACCTCTCAGTTCATGGACGACCCACTCTGTGGCTCCTCCTCAGTGGGTTTGATCAGGGGGGTGGAGGATGTGGAGCTTCCCTGGTTGTGGGGGTCTGGTTGCTTTGGTCAGGATGAGGTCTAACTGGATTCTTGTTTGAGGTCTTGGTCTTGGACCCGATCGGGCCTATCCTGGGGTGCGTAAGTAGCTGTACAGCCCCGTCAGACCTCCCTCCAGGACCTCCTTGATAGGTTTGATCAGAGGGTTGTGGAGGATGTGGAGACCAGAGTCCAGAGGGTGACAGGCTAATCTCCGAAGACCACCGAGCTGATGGAACTCCTAAAGAAGCAGGAGAACTGGGTCAGAACCAGAGATAAAGCATGACCAGAGCAGGTCTAAAGTGGGTCTGAGCTTAAAGATTAAAGAAAGAAGGTCCTTCACAGAAGGTCTTAAACCAGGGGTGGGTCAGTCAGAGGGCCGGACCAACAATAACACAAACTTGTTCTGCTCAAGTTTAACGTTTTGTAAATTGTACTAAAATGTGTATTTTGAATAGGCTAGCTGGTGCTGGTATTTAGTGGGACTGTCATTTTCTGTAAATATTGAGCCTTATCAATCCAAGGACTCAGAACTAAGACCAACTCAGGCCTAAACCTGGCCAAAAACAGACGAGGAATAAGGTCTCATTGAAGACAGTGATCTGGCTCCTGCAGCTGTGCGGACAGAGGCTGACCGGGCAGCTGTCTGTGTCCAGACTTTATGAAGAACTCAGTAGTAAATGACAGTGATGCCCCACAGGGAAGCATGTGTGCATGGTTATTTATTCAACTTCAGTCACTCTTATGCGTGTTAGCTTCTACCATCGCACAGAAAGCACCTCGGTGTGTTTGTTTAAGGAAGCGATGCACTTTATTAGTAAGACATTATTTCATCCGCTTTGCAAACACATCCACAACAGCTGGCCCTCAGCCCCATTTGAACTTCAGCTTAAAGCAGAGGATCATTGCACATAGGATTTTGTCACTGGAGTAAAGAATGGCGTTTTGATTTCTAATCTTTCCACAGATATCTGACGCCCCCTGGATCATCTGAGATTTTGACCAACCTGGTTTCTGGACTAATACCAGCAGAAGGACCCAGTTTGGAGTTGGTTCAGTTCAATGCCCTCATTTAAAAAGCTTGCTCAGCACAATATGAGGCTGAGTAGCTGCTTCTCTGTGGAGGAACGTGAACCCCCTCCACACAAACTAAATAGCTGCCGTACGACATAGGCACTTTTCAGAAACACAAGGAGAAGAAGGCAGCGAGGTGAGGGCCGTTTGAGGAAGTCATGTTAGGTCACTTGAAATAGCTGATCTCAGCTATACTATCTTCAGAAATGACAAAGATTAGAAGGAAATAAGGATGAGCAACTAATCATGATATTTGTGCATAACATGTACAGCTTAAAGGGACTATACGGAGTTTAAAAATGTTCCAGCCATGTCCTAATGTGTAGAATGTCACTCAGAAAGGTGTTACTGCAGGTCTGAAGGGGCGTCATGCGTGTGCTGATGTGGGCAGCTTTCTGCTCCACACGGGACCAGTGAAGGAGTGATAACCTTCAGGTGTGCAGGTGTGTGTACTGGCGCAGACTCTTAGAAATCCAGACAAAAGTTTGCATGCAGAATTTTGTGTCATTTTCATACGCACTTTTAAAGCCAGCGTTTCATGCACAGTTTTGGAAATGAGGCCCCTGGTCTTTACCTGAGGAACGTCTTTGATGTCGTTGAAGTCCACGTTGAGCAGCTCCAGACTGAAACGCAGAGACAGTCCTCCTTGTACACTTCCACTTTGTTAAAAAGTAAAGATCTATTGTGTGACCTGTGAGTGGAGGTGGGCTAGTTAATGGTGGTTAGTACCACTACCTGGTGAGGTTACACAGAGCTTTAGGCAGGGTATGCAGATGATTTCCCTCCAGGATGAGGATGTGGAGCTCCGTCAGACTCTGGATGTTCTCTGCCAGGTTCTCCAGGTGGTTCCAGGCCAAGTGCAAGAACACCTGAGGGGACAGCACATCAGTGGTGATGGGGGAGTGAAGCTGTGTGAACCTTCAAAGCTGCCCTGGCAAAAGAGTGCAGCAAATATTGTATTCCAATACAATATTTGTTTGTGAAACAAGCATAACATTTGGCATATACCTATTTTTGTATTTATTGGTTTATTGGTTTATTTGGTCGGGACAGTGCATGTTGATGAACATACATGGGTCTCATGCATGTAAACAAGCCACACCGGATTGTAGCCTTGGGCTGATTTCCATCCGTCGTCCCCCATGTGCACTCTCAAACACACTCACATTCATCCTGGCCTATTGTACATGTTTGAGTGGTAGGGGAAACCGGAGTACCCAGAGGAAACCTACACAGACACGGGGAGAACATGCAAACTCCACACAGAAAGGCCCGTCCCTGGTGGGAATCGAACCCAGGACCTTCTAGCTGTGAAGCACGAGCTCTAACCACTGCACTACCGTCTTCTCCATGAACCATTTTTTGAAAAGGACTGGGTGTCCACTCAGAGTTTCAAGAGTTTTTCTCAGTTTTTATCAACTGAGACAAATGTCTGATTATTTGTTCATGCATTTGCTTTGGCTCTACAGACTTGAGTAAGTCAGTGTTTTATTGTCATTGTCCAAGCGTACAGCGGTCCTGAGCTGCTGCCACTGCTCATCAACCTGACCATCTGAAACCTCCTGGGCTTCACCTCCTGGGCTCCTGGGCTTGTCCCCGTCTCAGAGCGTGGTGTCCTGCACTGGTCAGCTCCACCTCCTCCTTCCTCCTCCTGCACAGCTCCCTCCGCAGTCTTTCACCATCTCCTCGTTTGTCCCTTGTTTTCTGACTTGACTTCTTGAGGTTCATATTTCATAGAGCAGACTATAAACAGTATCCAATAAGGTCCCCACAAACCTTTAAAATTGTGTTTCAGGATTTAGTAGCATTCTTCTAATGACTGTCTGAAACTATCAGGCTCCACATGCCTGTGCACAATTTGTTACATGTATAATTGTATACATGTATGTTTACGCACACATTTTTATTTAAGAGTGAATGTTACTGCACAGCAGGGCACACGTGTGACTTCACTGCTCTCTATTCACCCGGTCGAGTCCGAAAGCTCTGAAGCTCTGAACCTACTGCTGCAGCACAATAGCACGTTAGCCGAAGGCTCAGCTGAATTTGGTTTGTTTTTCATTGATTTACCTTATGTTTGTTTAGTTTATTAGTATTTTCTATATTTGTGTCAAGCTTTTCAAATCTTATTAATAAAAGAAAGTATTTTTAACCTTGTTGTTTTTCTGAGATAATACACCAACGTTCTGCTGACACGACCTGAGCTTTGATGTTTTAATGTTATGTGGTTCTTCTCCATTCAGAAAGGGCTGCGTTAGAAAACCAGCAACAGTGCTTCATTTGATCCCCGTTTGGGGGAACACATTCCCCCACGTTTCAGTTTTTCAGGGAAAAGGATCCGGGTAATATTTAGGAGATTTGATGTGATTTAATGGTGTTTAATGAGAGTGTTCCAGCAAATGCCTGTTCCCTGAATCCATCACTTCAGACCAAAAGTGTTCCTGAAAATACTTATACAAATTAAGTAAATCCTATAAAAAAATGCCACAACGTACACTTTACTTTCTCGCGGGGAGGGTGAAGTGTGGAGTTATTTGGATCCACCTCGTTCCTCTGTCCACTCGCCATGACAGCAGTAGCAGCGTTTCTCATTAACTCGATCATCCTACCTAAAGCTGGCAATGATTAGTGGAGCGGGGACCCCTTGTGGTACGTAATCCACAGAGGAACTGGCAGTAGATTATCATCTAGCACGATGATCACGATAGATCATTAAAAAATGTGGCAATCAATTAATTGCCACATTTTTATCGGGATTAACGGTATTATTATTATCCCTACTGTGGACTACCCAGGTCCATGAAAATTGTCATCTAGTGCAAGTTTTCCAACGGTTTAGGTTAAAGTGTGTCCTGGAGGCAAAGAACGTCTGAATCAGGCAGAAGTTTATCCAGTGAAAATGCCAAGAACCATGGAAAAGAAAGGAAGACTCAATAAGGAACGTGTCGATGAATGTGGGAGACATTTGTTCAAACGGACGACTTTGGGGAAGCACGCGTGTTTTAAGTGTATGCTCTTCAGGATGGTTTGGTGGGTCTGGTTTCTGTGGGTTTGGGTTGCCTGGGGAGAATGTGTGTGGGTATGTGTGGTGGATTATGGGTAAGGCAGTACCAGGCTCCTCAGACTGTAGACACACGTGGGCAGTTGGCTCAGCTCGTTGTTGCTGAGGTTGAGTTTTCTGAGTTTTTGGAGGTTGGACAAAGTCCAGGGCAAAGACTTCAGCTGATTCTGAGACACACTGAGGACCTGCAGCAGAAGAGGGAGTAGTGGTAATAGTAATAGTAGTAGTTCAACAGCTACAGAAGGTTCCTTGTTGGAATGTGAGATCATTAAAGAAACCAGGAAGAAGAAGTGACAGAAGAAATGAAGACCTATGATTTTGACATTATATGTACCAGTGAAACAAGAGAAGCTGGCAAAGAACATCAAAGTAGTAGTGTCAGGAGGAGAGGACACATCGCGCGGGGTAGTTTTAACTTTGATTTTGTATATGCGTTGTTTCTGCATGTTTTGTTTTCCTTACGGGATTTGAAGTGTTTTTAGTTTAACGCACCCCTGCCGAAATGGATTGATCCTCCCGCCCAGCCAATCAGACTGTTCCCCCAAACGGCGTAATCAGTGGACAGTGTTTTTAAACGAGGAAGTGGGACTGGAAGAGGGAAGAGTCACCGGTGGACGTGGGGACCGAGGGACAACTCGACGCCGCCGCCGCCGCCGCCGCCCTATCGCAGCAGGACCGTGGATCCAAGGCCAGCAACAACAGCAGCAGACAGCAGCAGACAGCATATGATACGCCCTACAAGAGCTAAGTGAAGGGACGAACCCATGATTATCGCCGTAGGCGTGTGTGTGTGACGGGTTTTGACGAGCGGTTTCACTGACGGCTACTGTGTCGCTGTTTCCAGCTGTGCTTCGCCTGGTCGCACGGAGGGGTGTCGCGGACCTGCGAGGGGATCGAACCACGGGACGTATACGGAGCTCCACGCAGCGGAGGCGCAGCGCCTACCCGATTAGTCTGCCGGGACGGCTCCAGGCTGGTGACTCATACTACGGATTGTCATTCCCCGGAAATCGTTTTAACCTTTAGAGTTTTTAACGAACATTTTATCTGAACAATTTTATCCAAACGACTTTTATGAGAATAAACTTTCTAAAACTTTCATTTGTGTTGTGTTGTGTGGCCCGGGCTCAGAACGAGTTTCAAACTGCGACAGTAGTAGTAGTAGTAGTAGTAGTAGTAGTAGTACCTCCAGCTGGGTACACAGGCCCAGTTCTTCTGGGATCTCGGTGAGTCTGTTTTTGGATAAAAACAGGACTCTAAGACGCTGCAGCTGTCCCACCTCTGACGGCAGACTGTTGATCTGAAACATGGACAAATACATGTTCAAACTCAGACATCACAATAAAGCCGTTTAAAACTGAGGTGTTGGACAGGTGAGGATTCTACGGTGGTAACGATGGTAAATGTCAAAATGCAGATTTGGTTGTTTTGTTTTTTGGCTAATATCTCCAAGTACTGGGACAATCCACATAAAACAGTCAAATGTCATTATTTATTCACTAGAACGTGAACGTATAAACAAATTGTATGTACTCGTTTCACTGGCTTCTTTACTGGTTGCACCAACTACTCTCGTTTCAACATATTAACCAGAACATTTTCGTCAACAACTTATCAGTGTTCATATTGAAATATGAATAAACCTCAAATGAGGTCACCGGAGGAGCCCAGTGGCTCTGCAGGTCAGTGAAACAGTCATGGCAGTGGGCTGTTTCTGTGAGTTTGACCAGTGACAACCCTGACAATCTGGAATGTTCTGCAAAGTGTCGTACAAACACGGTTTCCCCGTCTAAAAAACAAAAATCATTAATAGTTTTGGTGGTGTCCTCTGGAGTGTCCTGCTCAGACTGAGGGGAAGGTGTTTGTGGAGCAGCAGCTGTGAAACTGATCTGCCCTAATGTCATTACACTGATCCTCACAAATATGTCACGCCCCAAAACCCCCCTCCAACAACCCCCACCTCAATAACAGCCTGCTCCCCTGTCCTCTGGCCCAGAGCCTGCCTCCTGTCCTCTGGTCCAGAGCCTGCCTCCCTGTCCTCTGGTCCAGAGCCTGTCCCCCTGTCCTCTGGTCCAGAGCCTGTCCCCCTGCCCTCTGGTCCAGAGCCTGCCTCCAGTCCTCTGGTCCAGAGCCTGCCTCCAGTCCTCTGGTCCAGAGCCTGCCTCCTGTCCTCTGGCCCAGAGCCTGCCTCCAGTCCTCTGGTCCAGAGCCTGCCTCCAGTCCTCTGGTCCAGAGTCTGCCCTCCTGTCCTCTGGTCCAGAGCCTGCCTCCTGTCCTCTGGCCCAGAGCCTGCCTCCTGTCCTCTGGCCCAGAGCCTGACTCCTGTCCTCTGGCCCAGAGCCTGCCTCCCAGTCCTCTGGTCCAGAGCCTGCCCTCCTGTCCTCTGGCCCAGAGCCTGCCCCCCTGTCCTCTGGCCCAGAGCCTGACTCCTGTCCTCTGGTCCAGAGCCTGCCTCCTGTCCTCTGGCCCAGAGCCTGCCCCCCTGTCCTCTGGCCCAGAGCCTGACTCCTGTCCTCTGGTCCAGAGCCTGCCCTCCTGCCCTCTGGTCCAGAGCCTGCCTCCTGTCCTCTGGCCCAGAGCCTGCCCCCCTGTCCTCTGGCCCAGAGCCTGCCTCCTGCCCTCTGGTCCAGAGCCTGCCTCCTGTCCTCTGGCCCAGAGCCTGCCCCCCTGTCCTCTGGCCCAGAGCCTGCCTCCTGTCCTCTGGCCCAGAGCCTGCCCTCCTGTCCTCTGGTCCAGAGCCTGCCTCCTGTCCTCTGGTCCAGAGCCTGCCTCCAGTCCTCTGGCCCAGAGCCTGCCTCCCAGTCCTCTGGCCCAGAGCCTGCCTCCTGTCCTCTGGCCCAGAGCCTGACTCCTGTCCTCTGGCCCAGAGCCTGACTCCTGTCCTCTGGCCCAGAGCCTGACTCCTGTCCTCTGGCCCAGAGAGAGCAACTGGTGCAGCGGAGAGGTGGAGAGTACCTGTTCGAGTCTGGGATGGAGAGTACCTGGTTATACTGAGAGTACCAAGTTATGAGGAGATTACTTGGTTTTGAGGAGATTACCTGGTTATGGGGAGAGTACCTTGTTATACTGAGAGTACCTAGTTATGTAGAGACTACCTGGTTTTGAGGAGAGTACCTAGTTATGTGGAGAGTACCTAGTTATGGGACTAAAAAAGACAGGACTAAAAAAACAGATCAGGCTGTATAACAAATCCTTGGGGGGAGGGGTTAAATGGGAGTGAAATGTTTTTTATAGTACCTCTATATTTTTATACTTCTAAATTATTATTTTATTTATTCTCTGCACTGTTATTTTAAATGTGATGTTTGTATGTGTGACTTGATTGTGCAGCTGATAAACTGAATTTCCTTAGGGATTAATAAAGTATATCGTATCGTATATATATCGTATAAACCAAAGCATTAGCTGTTAAAATAAGCTTTTGTAAAAAGGTGGGTTTTAAGTCCTTTTTTAAATGCGTCTGTGGGGCCCTGAGGTGGTCTGGGAGGGCGGGGCCCTGAGGTGGTCTGGGAGGGCGGGGCCCTGAGGTGGTCTGGGAGGGTGTTCCACAGGCAGGGAGCAGCGGCTTCAAAGGCCCTGTCACCCATAGTTTTGAGCCGTGTCCTGGGCATGACCAGACGGTGCTGTTGGCCTGACCGGGTCCTGGTTGAGGTGTGTGGTGTGAGCACTTTGGTGAGGTAAGTGACCGGGTCCTGGTTGAGGGGTGTGGTGTGAGCAGTCGGTGAGGTAAGTGACCGGGTCCTGGTTGAGGTGTGTGGTGTGAGCAGTCGGTGAGGTCAGTGACCGGGTCCTGGTTGAAGTGTGTGGTGTGAGCAGTCGGTGAGGTCAGTGACCGGGTCCTGGTTGAGGGGTGTGGTGTGAGCAGTCGGTGAGGTCAGTGACCGGGTCCTGGTTGAGGTGTGTGGTGTGAGCAGTCGGTGAGGTCAGTGACCGGGTCCTGGTTGAAGTGTGTGGTGTGAGCAGTCGGTGAGGTCAGTGGGGGCCACACCGTGCAGACAGTGATGGGTGTGCAAGAGGACCTTGTATTGTATGCGGGACTGAATGGGGAGCCAGTGCAGTGTACGGAGGATGGGGGTGATGTGCTCGTGTTTTCGCACCCTCATCAGGATCCTGGCAGCGCTGTTTTGAACATACTGGAGCTTTTGGAGGCTCCTGCCAGGGATCCCGATGAGGAGAGCATTACAGTCGTCCAGCCTGGAGGAGACAAAAGCATGAATGAGCTTCTCTGCAGCAGGAAGGGAGAGGGTGGGGCGCAGTTTGGAAATATTACGGAGGTGAAAGAAGGCAGTTTTGCAGATGGAGGTGACATGATTGTCAAAAGAAAGGTGGGGGTCAAATTTAACCCCTAGGTTAGTGACAGAGGGAGAGAGGGGAATGGTGTGTCCAAAGAATGAAACAGTGGTGATTGGAGAGGAGCAGAGTTGATGAGAGGTTCCAGTTTGAATGGCTTCTGTTTTAGAGCCGTTGAGCTGCAGGAAGTTTTGACTCATCCACGCCTCTATCTCCTCCAGGCAGGAGCTGAGGCGGGCAGCCGTGGCCACGACCCAGGGGAAGCATGTAAATGGTGAAGAGGGTTGGACCGAGTACGAACCCCTGGGGGACCCCACAGGTGACAGTGTGGGGTCTGGATTTTGCGTCCCCCAGAGCTACATACTCGGTTCTGTCAGTGAGGTAGGAGTGAAACCATTGAAGGGCGGTACCAGAAAGACCAGTGTAGTGTTGGAGCCGGTGCAGGAGGATGTGGTGGTCTACAGTGTCAAACGCAGCAGAGAGGTCGAGAAGAATGAGGAGGGATGTGGAACCGGAGTCAGAAGCCATCAGCAGGTCGCTGGTGACTCTGATGAGCTGTTTCTGTGCTGTGGGAGGTAGCCGGCTGCATATATGGTTTGACCCCAAAAAAATTGCTACAAAAGGTTTTTCAATGGTTTTCTGTAGTATCAGGTGTGCTTATTAACATACTAAAAGTCTACCAAAATCTGACCACTGGAAAGGTCTAATTTTCAAGATGGCGTCCAGAGGGTGGCGAGATCCTTAAAATGCCATTTACTCCTTTATTATTCATCCTAGACAAGTCATTTTGGTGTCTGACCCCATGTTGTGGGTGTCTAGGAATCCAATGGGCTTGTTCAAATTGTAGTGACATGACCACATAATTATGATATACAAATCGTGGACAAAGATTGTCATGTTGTCATGGCAACGGCACACATTTTTGGTGTGTTAAAATGTACAATTTTTTTGGGGTTAGGTGTTTTTTTTTAATATATGCAGCCGCCTAAGGGACGGAAACCAGATTGAAATTTCTCATATAACCTGTTAGTTTGGAGATGATTATGGAGCTGGGTGGAAACAACTTTTTCGAGGAGCTTGGAAATGAATGGGAGATTTGAAATTGGTCTGTAATTTGACAGGGGTATAGGGTCCAAGGTGGGTTTTTTGAGGAGGGGTTTGATGAGAGCAGTTTTGAGGGAGGTGAGAACATGGCCTGTTTCTACGGACAGGTTTATTATTTTGGTTATGAGGGGACTGATGGAGTTGTTGTGAGTTTTAAGCAGAGGAGATGGGAGGGGGTCAAGGCGGCAGGTGGATGGTTTGGATTTACGGATGATGTTCTCGACCTCCTGCTGCGTTGTGAGGTAGAATTGTGATAGAGGTTGTGCGATGGGTGTTTCGGGCAGGTCTAGTGAGGTGCTATTGAGAAGTGTGAATGAGGAACGGATATTGTTGATTTTTGAAGGGAAAAAATCAAGAAACTGGTTGCAATTGGTATCTGTGTGAGTGTAGAATGATGAGAGCGGCGAACAGCCAGCACCAGCGTCCTCTCCGCTCCTCCGTCCCTCGTCCCGGATCTGTTCACAATATACACACTGTTCCTTACTTATAACACCAGACTAACCATATAAATGTCTGTCCAAACCTAGTTATGTGGAGAGTACCTGGTTATGGGGAGAGTATATAGTTATGTGGAGAGTGCATCGCTATGGGGAGAGTACCTAGTTTCCCAAACCTGCTGGGTCATGTCGGGTCTAGCCTATGATACGGAGGTCAGGAGGGAGAGAGCTCCAGAGCTGGGGAGCATGGCAACCAGATCAATGGATATAGTTAACCTTGTTGGGTGGAGAGTACCTGGTTGAGTGTTGGGTTTGAGAGTTCCTGGTTGGGTCTGAGAGTTCCTGGTTGGGTCTGAGAGTACCTGGTTGGGTGCTTGGGTCTGAGAGTACCTGGTTGGGTGTTTGGGTCGGAGAGTACCTGGTTGCCCCACAGGTTGAGCACCCGGATGTTGGTGAGGACACAGATCTCTGCAGGGACCGACCGCAGACAGTTCAGAGACAAATTCAGCTTCTGTAGATCAGACTGAGACCAGACCTCGACCGGGAAGTCCTGCGAAGAGAGGAGGAGGTTACCATGACGACCACGTTTCCATAACGACCACCAGCCTCACCCCAAAACAACTTGTTTTATATTATATTATATATATATATATATATATATATATATATATATATATATATATATATATATATATATATATATATATATATATATATATATATATATATATATAATATATATAATATATATAATATAATATAATATAATTATAATATAATATAATATAATATAATATTATATATATATATATATATATATATATATATATATATATATATATATATATATATATATATAAATATATAAAGCGGCTGGCTAGCTCAAGTGGTAAGTCACCCGACTTGCACACAGTAGACCCCGGTTCGAATCCCCGTTGGGGAAATGGGCGGGGCCAGTGTGGGTCCTTAGGCAAGACCCTTCACGCTACTGCCTACCTCATACAATGATGAGAGACAATGAAATGAATGACATGCGGCTCAGACGTCGCCCGGCCAAACAAGGTCTGCGTCAGGTGCTGGGGAACCAGAGCACCTCGATGTAAAATGGGCTGCTGGAACAAGGTGGAAATGGGCGAGATGCGAGAACAGGGCTCTGATGGAATGCTACTACTCCAGTAACCCTAGTCAGAGGGGCTACATGCAGAGGATGTGGGAGAAATGGTTACTTCGAAACCCACAGTCCAAACTCACAGCAAAACAACTAGTAGCTCAGTGTTCCAACATCCACAAACGGCAACTGCTATCACAACTTGAGATTGACGAGGTACAACAACGGGGAGCCAGGACACCAGGTCAGAGGGGAGTTAACACCAGCCCCCCCAATGGAGATTGGGAACGAAGCCCCAATAAGCGCAATCACGCTGAACGAGGCAGCGACTGACCTGAAAAATAAGATCATGGCAAAAATGTCCAGCAGGCAACCCCAAAGCCAATTACAGAGGCTAAGAGAAGTACTGTCAGAAAGTCTCCTAGAGCAATTCCTACATCAACCATCACTGAAACCAATGAGCTGATATACTCCACAGCAGCAGTGATCCTAGAGACGCTTGGCTATCGGAAGAGCAACCATGAGGTGAAATACCCACCATGGAAAAGAAGGCTGGAGGAAAACTCAGGCTGGAAACTGAGCAGTACTGGAAATGCATATGGGAGAAGGAGGCAGCACACAACAGTGATGCACAGTGGCTGGTGGCTCTGAGAGAGGACCACAGCAACCTCCCTGAACAGAATCCAGTTACCATCACAGTGGCAGACGTCCAAGAAGAGCCTCAGGTATGAAAAATTGGACAGCACCAGGCCCTGACATGATACTGGCTTAAGAAACTCACGGCTCTCCATGAGCGCTTGGCAGCGCAAATGAACCAGCTGCTGAGGGATGGGAATCACCCTGAATGGTTAACCGAAGGGCGCACAATCCTGATCCTGAAGGATCCCTCAAAGGGTACAGTCCCATCCAACTATCGGCCAATAACCTGCCTCTCCACAACGTGGAAGCTCATGTCCGGCACCATAGCGGCTAAGATAAGTAAGCACATGGATCAATACATGAGCACAGCTCAGAAGGGAATCGGTAAAGATACCAGAGGTGCCAAACTGGTAGACAGTTTGGCACCTCTCCTCCTGGTAGACAGAACAGTCGCTCGAGACTGCAGAACCCGACACACTAACCTGAGCACTGCCTGGATTGATTACAAGAAAGCCTACAACTCAATGCCACATACTTGGATCATTGAATGCCTGGAGCTCTACAACATCAACAGGACTCTAAGAGCCTTCATTGCAAACTCGATGAGGTTGTGGAAAACCACCCTTGAAGCCAATGGCAAGTCACTTGCACAAGTCTCCATCAAATGTGGCATATTCCAAGGAGACGCCCTGTCCCCACTGCTGTTCTGCATAGGTCTGAACCCCCTCAGCCAAATAATCAACAAGACTGGCTATGGATACCGACTCAGGAACGGGGCCACCATCAGTCACCTCCTCTACATGGATGACATCAAGCTGTATGCTAAGAATGAGCGAGACATCGACTCACTGATCCAGACCACCCGGATATACAGTGCAGACATTGGGATGTCATTCGGACTAGAGAAGTGTGGTCGGATGGTGACTAAGAGAGGGAAGGTAGTCCACACAGAAGGGGTCTCACTCCCAGAAGGAACAATAGCAGACATTGAGGACAGTTACAAGTATCTCGGAATCCCACAAGCAAATGGCAACCTCGAAGAGGTGACAAGGAAAGCGGCTACGGCCAAATACCTCCAACGAGTAAGGCACGTCCTAAGAAGCAGCTCAATGGCAAGAACAAGTCCCGGGCAATAAACAGCTATGCCCTGAAAGTAATCAGATACCCTGCAGGAATAATAAGCTGGCCAAAGGATGAGATACAGACCACAGATGTTAAGACGCGAAAGCTCCTAACCATGCACGGAGGGTTCCAACCCAAATCCAGCACCCTGAGACTGTACGCTAGCCGTAAGGAAGGAGGCCGAGGACTAGTGAGTGTGAGAGCCACTATCCAGGATGAAACATCCAAGATCCATAAGTACATCAAGGACAAGGCTCCGACAGATGACGTGCTCAGTGAATGTCTCAGACAATGGGGAACAGAAGATGAGGTGCTGGAGGTCCCGTCATGGGAGGACAAGCCCCTACACGGCATGTACCACCCAAACATAACTGAAGTGGCGGATATACAGAAATCCTACCAATGGCTAGACAGAGCCGGACTAAAGGACAGCACAGAGGCTCATCATGGCTGCACATGAGCAGGCCTTGAACACCAGAGCAATAGAGGCCCAGATCTACCACACCAGACAAGACCCCAGGTGTAGACTGTGCAAAGAGGCCAATGAGACAATCCAGCTTTACATAACTGCAGGTGTAAGAACATAACTGCAGGGTGTAAGAACATAACTGCAGGGTGTAAGATGCTGCTGGGAAAGCTTACATGGAGCGCCATAACCAAGTGGCTGGTATAGTGTACAGGAACATCTGTGCAGAGTATGGGCTGGAAACCCCAAGGTCAAAGTGGGAAACACCTCCAAAGGTGGTGGAGAATGACCGAGCCAAGATCCTGTGGGACTTCCAGATACAGACGGACAAAATGGTAATGGCGAACCAACCGGACATTGTGGTGGTGGACAAAGAGCAGAGGAAAGCGTGGTGGTCGACATAGCAATACCAAGCGACTTCAACATCAGGAAAAAGGAACATGAGAAACTAGAGAAATACCAGGGGCTCAGAGAAGAGCTGGAGAAAACCTGGAGGGTGAAGGCATCAGTGGTGCCCGTGGTCGTTGGGGCACTCGGGGCAGTGACCCCCAAACTGGAGGAGTGGCTCCAGCAGATCCCAGGAAATACCTCAGACATCTCGGTCCAGAAAAGTGCAGTTCTAGGAACAGCAAAGATACTGCGCAGAACCCTCAAGCTCCCAGGCCTCTGGTAGAGGACCCGAGCAGGAGGAAAAAGAGACCGCCCGCGGAGGGTGAGGAAGAGTTTTTTTTTTTATACTGTACTACACAGGCCTGACTACTGAACACTGGACATGAAGAACATCTTCTGCACTGCAGGTCACAGAGGAGCCCAGGCCGGGTGGACAGATGTTTGTAGAGCTAGACTAGAAAAACATGTGGCTCCAGTGTGGCACCTGTGAACCTGGGGGATCCTGGCCCAGACCTGGGGGATCCTGGCCCAGACCCGGGGGATCCTGGCCCAGACCCGGGGGATCCTGGCCCAGACCTGGGGGATCCTGGCCCAGACCTGGGTCACTATGGAAGGAAAACGTCATGGGCTCTTCAGGAACACTTCCATAAAGTAACTGTGTTCCTTCAGAGACATGAGACCTGGTCTTCAAGATCAGATCATCAAATGAGAAACATACAGAAAGTCCTTAATGACAGCCATAAATCCACAAATGAAAAGGTACAACATGAACAACTTTTTGACTTGTGTCTGTATTTGTTCACAAGGATTTGGCTGATGAGGTAGCCTGGTAACACCAGACTGCTGTGAGCGCTCCAAACACGTGGACCTGCACAGCAGCCTGGGGACCACGGCCCAGATGTTCACATGGATTTGGAACCAATCACAGAACGAGAGACGGCGAGACGATGACCAGCTATTCGATATACGGAAGCTTGTAGTTTATTTACGGATTGCAAATTTTCCATCAAGCTTTAGACCTTGTTCTCTTTCCAGTTTAGCTGGAAAGTTTACAGCAGGTACGTCATGGATACGAGGATACGATTGGCTGTGGCCTCGTGCAGACGCATGAGAGACATTCAGAACAATAAACGGCTCTGGACGATGGTGAAGCACACCTCTCTACCAGAACATGGACTGGTCCCCGCGTTAGCCAGGCTACTGATTAGGACCATTTCTTTTTGACATATTTTCTACTTTAGGCTGTCTTCTCACTAATGTCTCCTGAATGTTCTCAGGGCTGCCAACTTTTCACCAAACTCTGGAGTGAGACGTTGGTCAGTCCTGAGCTGGGGGGCCTTTTCATGGCGATACTGTCTCGTAATCGTATTAAATTACAAGCCAAACACAAGTCTAGGATTTACATGACTGAGCACATCAGGAGCTGCATATGGATCAGAGGGGGTTTGGCACCACCCCACATGACCATCAGGATCTATTGAAAGTGTGGGAGGGCACTCTGAAGGGGGGGTTTGTGGGTCCTCCCCCAATAATGTTTTTTTTTAATTCAGATATGATTAACTGCAATCTGGTGCATTTTAGATCATCAATAATAATTTTAGCTGGTCTATTTACTGCTGTTAAAGAATTATATTTCTGGGCCCCTTTCAAATTGGGGCCTCTCAGCAAATGCCCAGGCCCCCCTTCATCGCTACAGCCCTGCCAAAAGGTAGGTGTCAGTCACATGCAGCTCAGAAAACACATTGAGAACATCCCCCGCTCTGAAGTCAGTGATAAGTTTAACTCGTGTTTCCTGTTATCATAATGTATTTATTTTATATTAGTCCATTAAAAAAACAATATATATTTAAACTTGGCATCAGTTTTAAAAACATTTATGTTAGGCATTGTTTGGCTTCTATTTCAGTGTTTTTTGTCATATCTCTGTTTCTCTGCGTCAGTCATTCCAATTATTACCAACAAAAAGCTCCCTGTATTTTGCCGTATGTTAGAGGATGCTTGATGATTAAACTTTGAATATGATTAATAACTAGGCCTATCTCTCCCTCGCGCAAGAGGGGAAAAAAAAAAGTTGAGTGAAAGAGGTCTCGCTTCAGCGCGATCTCCTCTGTAACTGTTTTTGATTTCATTAGGCCTTTTATTTCTCAAGCTCGTTCCTTATGCTGCTCACTTTGAGCTCCTCGTGGAGCTGCAGCCGAGCTGTGGTGGAGGGAGGTGACCGGGGGGGAGGAGGAGGCGGTGAGCGGTGATGTCGCCTCAGAGGCGGCCGAGAGTGGAGTGAGCTGAGTGAACAGGTGGAGGATGTGAGTGTCGGGGCTCCTGTAGCCGCCTCGTCACTCCCATGGCCCGGGAGAGCTGGCGCTGTTTCCCCAGAGCCGCGCTATGAAACCCTTTCCCCGCAGGCCGCGCTCACGTCCCTCTGCCACTCCTTTCTCCGTCCGCCCCACTCCAGCAGTGGCTTTTCTATTGCAAAATAAGCATGCACATCTAATAGAAAAAGGAGCGTGCGTGTTGGCAGCCCTGTGTTCTGGATGTGTCTTTAAACGTATTTGAACTAAGTGTATTTGTTACAGACTTGTCCAAGTTTCAACATTCTACATTGTTCTTGACAAATGTCAACTTGATTTAATAAGCATATTTAAAAGCAGCTACATCTGTACAACAAACATTACAGGAAACACAAACATAGAAGAATAATCCATGAGACCTGCTCAGCTGGTGATGAAGGCCACAGTAAAAGGTGGGTTTTCAATAATAACTTCAAAACATGAACAGACGGGGCCATTTTAACAGTGGCGGCTGGTCCATTATGGGCGGTGGGCGCCGCCCCTCCTATCAAATTTGCAACAAAAAAAAAATGAACGAAAGAGAAACGTCACTACGTATCATTAATTCAACCAATCAGAGACGCGCAAAAATAAATCTCCGATGGGCGTGGCCTCAGCGCCATCGGAGATTTAACAGGTGAAAGACGAGGAAGCGTCTCCTGTAAACAAACGCGAGGAGCAGCTCTGAGCTCTCGGACTAATGGACTTCAGACTTTCCTCAGTCAGAAGTCACGTCTAAACGGACTTTGCTGGAGGTAGCATGACGATGCTAACTAGCTCGTCTGCTTTAGTTACTGCTTATTTATCTCACACTTTGGGAAAACCCTCGCTGACTTGGACAGACAGTTCTGTCCCAGGACGTGGACATTTGATGGACTGCGAGGAGCGTAGACAGAAGATGAGGGAAACAGAGGTGGAGCTCCAGGTGCCACAGGAGGAGCTCCGGGTGCTACAGGAGGAGCTCCGGGTGCTACAGGAGGAGCTCCGGGTGCTACAGGAGGAGCTGCAGGAGGAGCTCCGGGTGCTACAGGAGGAGCTACAGGAGGAGCTACAGGAGGAGCTACAGGTGGAGCTCCAGGTGCCACAGGAGGAGCTCCAGGTGCTACAGGAGGAGCTCCAGGTGCTACAGGAGGAGCTCCGGGTGCTACAGGAGGAGCTCCAGGTGCTACAGGAGGAGCTCCAGGTGCTACAGGAGGAGCTCCAGGTGCTACAGGAGGAGGAGCTCCGGGTGCTACAGGAGGAGCTCCGGGTGCTACAGGAGGAACTCCGGGTGCTACAGGAGGAGCTCCAGGTGCTACAGGAGGAACTCCGGGTGCTACAGGAGGAGCTACAGGAGGAACTCCGGGTGCTACAGGAGGAGCTACAGGAGGAGCTCCGGGTGCTACAGGAGGAGCTCCAGGTGCTACAGGAGGAGCTACAGGAGGAGCTACAGGAGGAGCTCCAGGTGCTACAGGAGGAGCTCCAGGTGCTACAGGAGGAGCTCCAGGAGGAGCTACAGGAGGAGCTCCAGGTGCTACAGGAGGAGCTACAGGAGGAGCTACAGGAGGAGCTCCAGGTGCTACAGGAGGAGCTCCAGGTGCTACAGGAGGAGCTCCAGGTGCTACAGGAGGAGCTCCAGGTGCTACAGGAGGAGCTCCAGGAGGAGCTACAGGAGGAGCTCCGGGTGCTACAGGAGGAGCTCCAGGTGCTACAGGAGGAGCTCCAGGTGCTACAGGAGGAACTCCGGGTGCTACAGGAGGAACTCCGGGTGCTACAGGAGGAGCTACAGGAGGAACTCCGGGTGCTACAGGAGGAGCTACAGGAGGAGCTCCGGGTGCTACAGGAGGAGCTCCAGGTGCTACAGGAGGAGCTCCAGGAGGAGCTACAGGAGGAGCTCCGGGTGCTACAGGAGGAGCTACAGGAGGAACTCCGGGTGCTACAGGAGGAGCTCCAGGTGCTACAGGAGGAGCTCCAGGTGCTACAGGAGGAACTCCGGGTGCTACAGGAGGAGCTACAGGAGGAACTCCGGGTGCTACAGGAGGAGCTACAGGAGGAGCTACAGGAGGAGCTCCGGGTGCTACAGGAGGAGCTCCGGGTGCTACAGGAGGAGCTCCAGGTGCTACAGGAGGAGCTCCAGGTGCTACAGGAGGAGCTCCAGGAGGAGCTACAGGAGGAGCTCCGGGTGCTACAGGAGGAGCTCCAGGTGCTACAGGAGGAGCTCCAGGTGCTACAGGAGGAGCTCCGGGTGCTACAGGAGGAGCTCCGGGTGCTACAGGAGGAGCTCCAGGTGCTACAGGAGGAGCTCCAGGTGCTACAGGAGGAGCTCCAGGTGCTACAGGAGGAGCTCCAGGAGGAGCTACAGGAGGAGCTCCGGGTGCTACAGGAGGAGCTCCAGGTGCTACAGGAGGAGCTCCGGGTGCTACAGGAGGAGCTCCGGGTGCTACAGGAGGAGCTCCGGGTGCTACAGGAGGAGCTCCGGGTGCTACAGGAGGAGCTCCGGGTGCTACAGGAGGAGCTCCAGGTGCTACAGGAGGAGCTCCAGGTGCTACAGGAGGAGCTCCAGGTGCTACAGGAGGAGGAGCTCCGGGTGCTACAGGAGGAGCTCCGGGTGCTACAGGAGGAGCTCCGGGTGCTACAGGAGGAGGAGCTCCGGGTGCTACAGGAGGAGCTCCAGGTGCTACAGGAGGAGCTCCAGATGCTACAGGAGGAGGAGCTCCAGGTGCTACAGGAGGAGCTCCAGGTGCTACAGGAGGAGGACTCTCGTCTAACGTAAGCTGCACATTTTTTCTGAGCGGATCATTTGTCTGACGGTTTATACAGGTTTAAACCTGTGGCTCTGAGGCTCATAATGAAACCACAGCAGGTCTGGGACTAAAACTGTCCATGAAATCAAAGAGGAAACACCTCCTGCCTTTGTTCTGGTTCTGTTGGTACAAACACAAATATCTAGAGTGACGATCTTTACACTTTGATTTTCCAAAAGCATAAATGTTTTAGTTGAATAAAACTAAATAAGTTTTGAATATATTCTACATAAAATAATAATATTAAATTCCCCAAAGACAACTTTCTTTTTAAAGTTAAAAACAATGTTTATAATTATCTTCTAAAATAGAATTGAAGGTAGGTAGAGGCACCAGCCCCCCCTGGTTTTCACATCACCAGCCCCCCCTGCATTTGAACATTCAACATAAAGCAGTTCCAGAGTCTGGGAGCCGCTGCGGCAGAGGCCCGGTCCCCTCTGGTTTTCAGGGTCATCTGGATCACAGGACGATCAAAGCTCTGAAAGGTCGGGTGGAGCCATTTGAATCCTGAAGCTGACACAGGAGTTCTGTGCTCTTGTTTCCTCGTGCCCATGAGCAAACACGCCGCTGCAGGTGAAGGTTTGATGGAGTTACAATAATGTGCCAGGCTCCGGGTGGGCATGAGGCAAACAGGGCTGACTTTACTGAGCCAACGCAAGACAACATCTTTACACTGTTGATATGGTGAGACTTTGTGAAAGTAAAGCAGCTAAAACAACACAACATGTTGATGATCCCAAATGAACAAATATATGATATTCATGTTGCTGTGATTGTGTCATATTCATGTGTGAATTTCTTTTTATACAGAATCCAATAAACTTTTAAAAAGTGGCATTTTGCAACGATCAAAGTTGTAAGCATTGGCCAAATCAAATATTTTCACATTTATTGTAGGCTACTTTTTGTGCATTTTTATATGGAAAAACCTCTTTTAAGAGTTAAATTTGACCCCAGAAGGAAATTGAAAATGGAAAAATAATAATATTAAAATAATGGAAAACGTTTTTATGGGAGTTTAACTTTTACCCCAGGGGTGTTTATTCTGACTCACAACAAGGGGTTAATGTTCAACACCACAATAAAGAGTACTTCTACTGCAGCTTTTGACTAGATATGCTGGACCTATATACACCACAATAATGTAATAATAAACACCTCTACTTTATTCCAGAGTGGGGAAACTTGCTGTGTGTTGGGTCTCACCTTGAGTCCTCGTCGGGTCAGGTTGAGGACCAGACAGCGCTGAGGACTGGAAGCTGGGTCCTCCTTGGACTCCAAGTCAGACTCCTTCTTACACAGACCAGAGCCCATCCTAGTCCTGGTTTAGACCTGGTTTAGATCTGATTTAGCCCTCTTGTAGTCCTGGTTTAGTCCTGGTTTAGATCTGGTTTAGATCTGGTTTAGCCCTCTTGCAGTCCTGGTTTAGATCTGGTTTAGCCCTCTTGTAGTCCTGGTTTAGATCTGGTTTAGCCCTCTTTTAGTCTTGGTTTGGATCTGGTTTAGCCCTCTTGTAGTCTTGGTTTAGATCTGGTTTAGCCCTCTTTTAGTCCTGGTTTAGATCTGGTTTAGCCCTCTTGTAGTCCTGGTTTAGATCTTGTTTAGCCCTCTTGTAGTCCTGGTTTAGCCCTCTTGTAGTCCTGGTTTAGCCCTCTTGTAGTCCTGGTTTAGATCTGGTTTAGCCCTCTTGTAGTCCTGGTTTAGATCTGGTTTAGCCCTCTTGTAGTCCTGGTTTAGATCTGGTTTAGCCCTCTTGTAGTCCTGGTTTAGATCTGGTTTAGCCCTCTTGTAGTCCTGGTTTAGATCTTGTTTAGCCCTCTTGTAGTCCTGGTTTAGCCCTCTTGTAGTCCTGGTTTAGCCCTCTTGTAGTCCTGGTTTAGATCTGGTTTAGCCCTCTTGTAGTCCTGGTTTAGATCTGGTTTAGCCCTCTTGTAGTCCTGGTTTAGATCTGGTTTAGCCCTCTTGTAGTCCTGGTTTAGATCTGGTTTAGATCTGATTTAGCCCTCTTGTAGTCCTGGTTTAGATCTGGTTTAGATCTGGTTTAGCCCTCTTGCAGTCCTGGTTTAGATCTGGTTTAGCCCTCTTGTAGTCCTGGTTTAGATCTGGTTTAAAGTCAGCTCTGGGTCCGGACTCCAGCCCAGGTCTAATCCCAGTTCTGTCCAGCTGCTGTGGTCCGTTACTCGGACTCAGATCCGATGACAAAACTGACCAATCAGAGCGCAGGGATAGAGATCCAATTAGATGCTGTCACAGCACGACCTCTGACCTCAATAGTGTCAGTGAAGTGAACACAGAGTGAAAAACATGGACGCAGCATCGTAATGAGGTGCTGAAGCCGTTGAGGAAATGGGGGCGGGCTCCAGAAATGCCTGCACTCTTTTGGATTCAAACTGTTTGGCCTCTTTCAGTCATAACTGGACACACATTCTGAACTCTTAACACCACCGACATCGTACGATTTGATTATTCACTTGAAAACTCCGTCTTCAGAGCTCAGAGCGTTCCAGCACAAGTCGTAAGAAAACAAAACAGCTAATGCACAACAGTTAGCACATAAGATGCTAACATTATATGTACATTTCTCCAAACCAGATATAAACATGCTACATGACGTGTGCCTGGAACAAAGAGTCGGCATCAACTTGATTTCTACAGCAGAACCAAGGGGGGGGTCCGCCCCTTTACACCTGTCTCCAGTACGTGCTAGTGGCAGGCCGTGATATTGCAGCCAGCAGCCCAAAAAGCCCTTTTTGTCATAGACACTCATGTAAAAGGGCATCTGGAGTTTCAGACTGAGGCAAATATATTTCTTTAAAATCACTATTTTTAGGACATGGACTTTTTTTCTTCGAAAAAAAATTGTAAAGCATCAAAAATACATGTTTAAAAGTTTTCTAATGACGTGACGTCACCCGGGCCGTAGACGTGCACGAGCGTGTGCGTGACGACTCATGAACGAGCAGATTCTCCCTCGTGTGATTTAGCGGCTGAAGTCTGAGCAAAACAAATGAACTTGACTAAAAACAAGGATAAACGACAACTAACAAACATCTCAAGTAAGTTTATGTTTCTCTAAGTCTTTAGCCAAAAACACATGCTATATGATGAATATAGCATGTGTTTATAGCATTGGATTATGGTTAATAAGAAACAACTAGTCTACATGTTATTAAACTCATTTCTGAAAATTAAATAATGGCACTAATAACCTGTAACTGTTTTATTAATTTAAAAAATACTAGCAGCATTTAATGTACTTATGTACTTACACCATTATATGTGTAAGTAGAATGAAACACAAAAAAATGCATGATTTCTGCATCTGTCCTGGATCCAGTACAGTACAGTACAGTACAGTACAGTACAGTACAGTACAGTACAGTACAGTACAGTACAGTACAGTACAGTACAGATACATGCTATATAAAAAAACAATATCTCACATTTTACCAATGAAAATGTAATATAAACACTTTTGCAGTGCTCATTCTTTGTATTTCAGCCAAACCATTCTAGTTATGATGTTATACTAGCAAATACAGTGAAGTAACAACTCGATTTTTATCAATTCTATCACAATATCAAGACTTCCAGCACTTACGAAACTTCCCAGAAAAGTGACCGAGCGGAAGTTCATGAGCGCGGCTACGTACGTCCGAAGGGCCGCTAAGCGCCCGGTTGTTCAAAGAGCGGCTAAACTAGCTTTTTAAGCCCCGCACTGACAAACTAACCCCCAAAGTCATCGTAGCAGCTTATTCGCCTGAAATGGCCTTAAAAAACATTTTGTATTTAAAGAACGATGATATTAAGAGATTTGACTTTTTGCGTAATGGCGTCCGCTCCGCTCTGAGGCTTCGTCGGCCGCCGTGCGCTCACGCTGACTTCACCCACTTGGGCCGTGGGAGCAGAGATACAGGTGACGCGTCATACGGGCACTTTGGGCCGTTATGGCGGACGAAACTGGAGTCATGCGCCACTGAGCACCTCTATGTAAAGAGATAGGAGCTGGGACAGCATGCCTCTTCCATGTATATATTTCTATGAGCAGAACATACACAAGCTAACAGGAAGCGGAGTGAGCCAATCAGTGAAGGGCAGTCAGCAGCTTATTAGCGGTTTTGCAGACACACTGACTGTTGATATGTAGCTAACATAACATCATGCTGACCAAAAGTAACGGTCACTTCACTGGTGCTATGGTTTTGTTAAAGTTCTATCATTAGCTGCACATCTCTAGGGGGCGCCATTACTGTCTTCATCTCCAAGTGTATATGTTGTATATAACATAGGTTGCGTTCATGTTCTAGAATGTGATGATGTCATTCTCTCAGATGGAAGGCAGGGCCCAATACAATACTATGGGACAGTTTTTGTTAGGGAGTTCAGCTTCCTGATGGCCTTGTGTATGAAACTGCTCTTCAGTCGACTGGAACTGACCCGTAATTTCCGCAGTGTCCTCCCTGAAGGCATTACCTTGAATTGACTGTGATGGGTGCGAGGGGTCCCTGGTGATTCTGATGGCTTTGCAAGTGAGACGGGTGTAGTACATCTCCTTAATAGAGGGCAGAGGAGCTCTGCAGATCTTCTCCGCTGCTCTCACGATGCGCTGGAGGTTCCTTCAGCAGGAGGCAGTGCTGGCACCGTGCCACACAGTGATGGAGCTGGTCAGGATGCTCTCTATAGTCCCTCTGTAGAAGAACCTCACAGTGATGGTGCTGGTCAGGATGCTCTCTATAGTCCCTCTGTAGAAGAACCACACAGTGATGGAGCTGGTCAGGATGCTCTCTATAGTCCCTCTGTAGAAGAACCACACAGTGATGGAGCTGGTCAGGATGCTCTCTATAGTCCCTCTGTAGAAGAACCTCACAGTGATGGTGCTGGTCAGGATGCTCTCTATAGTCCCTCTGTAGAAGAACCACACAGTGATGGAGCTGGTCAGAATGCTCTCTATAGTCCCTCTGTAGAAGAACCTCACAGTGATGGAGCTGGTCAGAATGCTCTCTATAGTCCCTCTGTAGAAGAACCTCACAGTGATGGAGCTGGTCAGAATGCTCTCTATAGTCCCTCTGTAGAAGTTGCACATAACGGACTCTGACTCTTCTCAGCTTGTGGAGAAAGTATAGAAACGCTGATTACTTTTCTTGACCAGTGACGTAGTGTACATGGTCCAGGAGAGCTTCTCTGTGATGTGCACACCCAGGAACTTAGTGCTGGTCACCCTCTCCACTGCAGCACCGTTGATTGTTAGAGGATCGTGCTGGACCTGCGCTCTTTAAAAGTCCACAACAATCTCTTTTGTCTTCTCCACATTTAGAGAGAGATTGTTCTGTGAGCACCACATGGTCAGACTGCTCACTCACTCCTGTAGTTTGACTCGCCTCTGTTGCTGATGAAGCCCACCACTGTTGTGTCGTCTGCAAACTTGATGAAGAGGTTTGAGTCGTACTTTGGAGTGCAGTCATGGGTCAGCAGAGTGAACAGGAGCGGGCTCAGCACACAGCCTTGGGGAGCCCCCGTGTTCAGTGTGATGGTTCTGGAGGACATACAGCCTGTGGTCTCCCCATCAGAAAGTGATGTGTTGATCCCCGGGTGGAGCAGTTTGTGTATTCGCTGCTGTGGGATTATAGTGTTGAATGCTGAGCTAAAGTCTAAAAACACATGCTAACGTAGGAGTCCTTTGTTTCCAGGTGAGTGAGGGCTGTGTGAAGCACAGTGGAGATGACATCTTCAGTTGAGCCATTGGAACGATGAGCAAACTGGTCTGGGTCCAGGGTGGGAGGAGAACAGCACGTTGGGACCACAGCCTGCTGCAGAGAAAAATGTCTGTGAAGTCTTCAGTGAGTTCATCATAATTGGATTTTACTTTACCGCATTGGCTGTTTGAGACAGTTTTTGTTTCATGTAGATTCTTCCATTAACGAAAAATATATACATTTGCAGTTCGACAGCTACTACTGTTTTGGCCATGGAATTATCAGTTGCCTGCCGCCTCAGGTTTATACTATAGGCTCTTTAGAATGTCATGTGAACACTGCCTATTTCCAAAAGCCGGTACAGTGCCTATAAGTTGGGAACTCCTGACCTGTCATCAACTGACAATTAACATGGACAAAAGATCTTTGTGTGCTTTCTCTCTTGCAGCTTGGACCAACGTGTCCTATTTATCAGTAAACATGCCATGCTCCAGTGTGCTCTGACGCAGCACATGTACACGCATCTGATGATGTTGTGGTGTGCGTTGGCCTTAAAGCTCAACTAAACACCAGTGCCCAGCTTTACTCTGTCCACAAGAACATTTTGGAAATTGTATCCAAAAGTCCTGGTCGTGGCACACTGGACCAGCTCTATGCCCTTCATCGGGTGCTCGAGGGTGGATCTGGAGAAAGCGTGTCCCTTGTCCCTCGTGGTGCCCTGTGGGGGGTGCTCCGGGAGTATGGGGTCCGGGGCCCTCTGTTAAGGGCTGTCCGTTCCCTGTATGAGCAGCAGGAGCTTGGTTCATTGCCGGCAGTAAGTCAGACCTGTTCCCGGTGCGTGTTGGTCTCCGCCAGGGCTGCCCTTTGTCACCGGTTCTGTTCATTTACTTTATGGACAGAATTTCTAGGCGCAGCCAGGGGCCGGAGAGCGTCCAGTTTGGGAGCCTCAGGATCTCATCTCTGCTGTTTGCAAACCAGGACCTTCAGCTGCTCTGGGGCGGTTTGCAGCCGAGTGTGTAGCGGCCGGGATGAGAATCAGCACCTCCAAATCTGAGGCCATGGTTCTCCACCGGAAAAAGGTGGCTTCCCCTCTACAGGTCGGTGGGGAGTCCTTACCTCAAGTGGAGGAGTTCAAGTATCTCGGGGTCTTGTTCTCAGTGAGGGACGGATGGAGCGTGAGATCGATAGACGGATCGGTGCGGCGTCAGCAGTGATGCGGTCGCTATATCGGTCTGTCGTGGTGAAGAGGGAGCTGAGTCGGAGGGCAAAGCTCTCAATTTACCGATCGATCTACGTTCCCACCCTCACCTATGGTCATGAGATTTGGGTAATGACCGAAAGGACAAGATCGCGAATACAAGCGGCCGAAATGAGTTTCCTTCGCAGGGTGGCTGGGCGCACCCTTCGAGATCGGGTGAGGAGCTCAGTTACCCGAGAGGAGCTCGGAGTAGAGTCGCTGCTCCTTCACGTCGGGGACCTAGAACAGCAGGAGGAGGTGTGTGTGGATCGGGAAGTCTGGGCATCTCTGCTGAGACTGCTGCCCCCGCGACCCGGCCCGATAAAGCGGAAGAAAATGGATGGATGGGATGGGTATCCAAAGCAGGGGGGCTTGTCCCCCTGGGCTGTGATTGACACATTGGCATTGGCACCATGACAGCAGCTAATAGTAAATATGGACAGTGACAGTGACAGCAGCTTTGTGGCCAAGTGCTCTTTTAAGGTGGAGGATTTCTCTAAACCTGCTTCACCAGAGGTGGAAGAGCTCACGTTTCATCTACAATAAGCTGTAACCGATAGTTTGACAGGTACAAACAGCACAAACATGGTACCAAAAACTATTGTTAAGAACTGTAGTACTTTAATATAGCTTATGATTCATGTTTGAAAGTGTTTCGAAACAATATAAAAGTGTGTGTGTGGGACGTGGGACACTGCAGTCTGGTCTAGAGTTTCATCGTGAGCTGTTTTCAATGGGCTTCATCAATTATTCACAGGATATGAAGGTCGGACTAAACCGGGACTCAAGCAGGATTTAGTGGGACTCCATCAGTACTTGGGTCAGGACTGAGGCTTGGATTTAGAAACCCGTTCTGCAATGATAAAGATTCCACAGGGAACGGTAAGAATTTCAGACAATCTATGGAGCTGCATCAGAACTCTAGACTATCGTCCCAGTTTAGACCCTGTTTAATCTGAATTTAGACCCGGTTCAGTCACGGGTTAGTCCTTGAGTTGACCTGTTTTGAACCTGGTTTAGTCCTGTTTTAGTCCTGGTTTTGACATGGTTTAGTCCTGTTTTAGCTTTGCCATGGTTTAGTCCTGTTTTAGTCCTGGTTCAGTCCTGGTTTAGTCCTGTTTTAGTCCTGGTTTTGACATGGTTTAGTCCTGTTTTAGCTTTGACATGGTTTAGTCCTGTTTTAGCTTTGACATGGTTTAGTCCTGTTTTAGTCCTGGTTTAGTCCTGTTTTAGTCCTGGTTTTGACATGGTTTAGTCCTGTTTTAGCTTTGACATGGTTTAGTTTTTTAGGTTTTAGTCCTGATTTTGACATGGTTTAGTCCTGGTTTAGTCCTGTTTTAGCTTTGACATGGTTTAGTCCTGTTTTAGGACTAAACCACGTCCTGATTTTGACATGGTTTAGTCCTAGTTTTGACATGGTTTAGTCCTAGTTTTGACATGGTTTAGTCCTGGTTTTGACATGTTTTAGTTTTGACATGGTTTAATTTTTTTGGTCTTAGTCCTGGTTTTGATACGGTTTAGTCCTGGTTTTCACACGGTTTAGTCCTGGTTTAGTCCTGGTTTAGTCCTGGTTTAGTCCTGGTTTAGTCCTGGTTTAGACCTGTTTTAGTCCTGGTTTAGTCCCGGTTTAGGGCTGTTTTAGTCCTGGTTTAGTCCTGGTTTAGTCCTGGTTTAGACCTGGTTTAGTCCCGGTTTAGGGCTGTTTTAGTCCTGGTTTAGTCCTGGTTTAGACCTGGTTTAATCCCGGTTTAGGGCTGTTTTAGTCCTGGTTTAGTCCCGGTTTAGGGCTGTTTTAGTCCTGGTTTAGTCCTGGTTTAGTCCTGGTTTAGGGCTGTTTTAGTCCTGGTTTAGTCCTGGTTTAGTCCTGGTTTAGTCCTGGTTTAGTCCTGTTTTAGTCCTGGTTTAGTCCTGGTTTAGTCCCGGTTTAGTCCTGGTTTAGTCCTGGTTTAGTCCTGGTTTAGGGCTGTTTTAGTCCTGGTTTAGGGCTGGTTTAGTCCCGGTTTAGGGCTGGTTTAGTCCTGGTTTAGGGCTGTTTTAGTCCTGGTTTAGTCCTGGTTTAGTCCCGGTTTAGTCCTGGTTTAGTCCTGGTTTAGTCCTGGTTTAGGGCTGTTTTAGTCCTGGTTTAGGGCTGGTTTAGTCCCGGTTTAGGGCTGGTTTAGTCCTGGTTTAGGGCTGTTTTAGTCCTGGTTTAGTCCTGGTTTAGTCCCGGTTTAGTCCTGGTTTAGTCCTGGTTTAGTCCTGGTTTAGGGCTGTTTTAGTCCTGGTTTAGGGCTGTTTTAGTCCTGGTTTAGGGCTGTTTTAGTCCTGGTTTAGGGCTGTTTTAGTCCTGGTTTAGTCCTGGTTTAGGGCTGTTTTAGTCCTGGTTTAGTCCTGGTTTAGGGCTGTTTTAGTCCTGGTTTAGGGCTGTTTTAGTCCTGGTTTAGGGCTGTTTTAGTCCTGGTTTAGTCCTGGTTTAGGGCTGTTTTAGTCCTGGTTTAGGGCTGTTTTAGTCCTGGTTTAGTCCTGGTTTAGGGCTGTTTTAGTCCTGGTTTAGGGCTGTTTTAGTCCTGGTTTAGTCCTTGTTTAGGGCTGTTTTAGTCCTGGTTTAGGGCTGTTTTAGTCCTGGTTTAGTCCTGGTTTAGGGCTGTTTTAGTCCTTGTTTAGGGCTGTTTTAGTCCTGGTTTAGGGCTGTTTTAGTCCTTGTTTAGGGCTGTTTTAGTCCTGGTTTAGGGCTGTTTTAGTCCTTGTTTAGTCCTGGTTTAGTCCTGGTTTAGGGCTGTTTTAGTCCTGGTTTAGTCCTGGTTTAGGGCTGTTTTAGTCCTGGTTTAGGGCTGTTTTAGTCCTTGTTTAGTCCTGGTTTAGGGCTGTTTTAGTCCTGGTTTAGGGCTGTTTTAGTCCCGGTTTAATCCCGGTTTAGGGCTGTTTTAGTCCTGGTTTAGTCCCGGTTTAGGGCTGTTTTAGTCCTGGTTTAGGGCTGTTTTAGTCCTGGTTTAGTCCTGGTTTAGGGCTGTTTTAGTCCTGGTTTAGTCCTGGTTTAGGGCTGTTTTAGTCCTGGTTTAGGGCTGTTTTAGTCCTGGTTTAGTCCTGGTTTAGGGCTGTTTTAGTCCTGGTTTGGGGTTGTTTTAGTCCCGGTTTAATCCCGGTTTAGGGCTGTTTTAGTCCCGGTTTAGGGCTGTTTTAGTCCTGGTTTAGTCCTGGTTTAGGGCTGTTTTAGTCCCGGTTTAGGGCTGTTTTAGTCCTGGTTTAGTCCTGGTTTAGGGCTGTTTTAGTCCTGGTTTAGGGTTGTTTTAGTCCTTGTTTAATCCCGGTTTAGGGCTGTTTTAGTCCTGGTTTAGTCCTGGTTTAGGGCTGTTTTAGTCCTGGTTTAGGGCTGTTTTAGTCCTGGTTTAGGGCTGTTTTAGTCCTGGTTTAGGGCTGTTTTAGTCCTGGTTTAGTCCTGGTTTAGGGCTGTTTTAGTCCTGGTTTAGGGCTGTTTTAGTCCTGGTTTAGGGCTGTTTTAGTCCTGGTTTAGTCCTGGTTTAGGGCTGTTTTAGTCCTGGTTTAGTCCTGGTTTAGGGCTGTTTTAGTCCTGGTTTAGGGCTGTTTTAGTCCTGGTTTAGTCCTGGTTTAGGGCTGTTTTAGTCCTTGTTTAGGGCTGTTTTAGTCCTGGTTTAGGGCTGTTTTAGTCCTGGTTTAGGGCTGTTTTAGTCCTTGTTTAGGGCTGTTTTAGTCCTGGTTTAGGGCTGTTTTAGTCCTGGTTTAGTCCTGGTTTAGGGCTGTTTTAGTCCTGGTTTAGTCCTGGTTTAGGGCTGTTTTAGTCCTGGTTTAGGGCTGTTTTAGTCCTTGTTTAGTCCTGGTTTAGGGCTGTTTTAGTCCCGGTTTAATCCCGGTTTAGGGCTGTTCTAGTCCCGGTTTAGGGCTGTTTTAGTCCTGGTTTAGTCCCGGTTTAGGGCTGTTTTAGTCCCGGTTTAGGGCTGTTTTAGTCCTGGTTTAGTCCCGGTTTAGGGCTGTTTTAGTCCTGGTTTAGTCCCGGTTTAGGGCTGTTTTAGTCCTGGTTTAGTCCCGGTTTAGGGCTGTTTTAGTCCTGTGTGATGTTTATGGGGCGTTCACATCTGCAGAGTAATGAGTATTTTGAAGCTGGTTTATCCACCTGCTGATCCTGTTAGTATCTCCCTGTTTGCTCTGGTCCTGTCCACGGGTCAGCTCACTCTGACCTGCTCCGGCCCACACACTGCAGGCTGCTCCGGCCCACACACTGGCCCACACACTGCAGGCTGCTCTGGCCCACACACTGCAGGCTGGTCCGGCCCACACACTGCAGGACACATGTTCCCCACAGGAGAGGGAGGAACATCGGACTCACTCATTGGTCGATGATTGACACGGAGCCAATGAACCAGAGCTCAGATCTGCATCAGCAAAACTCCACCTCCAGGATTAGCTTCAGGGCGAATCCAAACCCCCGCACTGAGCACCCCCGAGTACCTGAGCTCATACAGGGCTCCTCATATACTCACAATATCATCATCAAGTATGTTTACGTCTGTGTGGAACTAATACATGATATCGACTCACTACATGTTAAGTGACGAGTGTTTTGATCATTATGGCTTACAGTCCATTTTCTAAATATTCTAGTTTGATGAGATTTGTAACTTGGGGTTTTTATAAACTGTGAGCCATAAAAATCTAATTGAAAAAATCTCACTTTGCATATCGTGAGTCACATACTAGTTTCACAGTTAAAGTTGAACAGAAGTAAATGCTCCTGCATTACGGGAGACCAGGGCTATTTGTCACACAGGTGAATCGTCACGTCGCTTTTTGTAGCCGCACTAGAGGGCGCTATATGCTGGGGTTGGCTGTGCTGATATTATGTGTATTGGTGTTCTTCTTCTCTTCCATTAATCATTCTCAATAATCAGTCAACTCCTTTGAACTGGAGACATGAGGAGATAGTTTTTCTGCCCTTTCCCAAACTTGAATGTCTGTGTCGCTGCAGTGAGAGCTTTTGTTTAGTCAGAGCCGTAAACAAAAGACACAGATGTTAGCTTTGGTTTGAGCCATTTTAGAGCTCACAAGCTAAAGCCATTTGTTAGCTAGCTTACATTGTTCATAAAGGTGAGTTAAAGGGTAGTTGTCACACGGACTGAGGGGTAGTTGTCACACGGACTGAGGGGTTGTTGTCACACGGACTGAGGGGTTGGTTGTCACACGGACTGAGGGGTTGTTGTCACACGGACTGAGGGGTTGGTTGTCACATGGACTGAGGGGTTGTTGTCACATGGACTGAGGGGTTGGTTGTCACACAGACTGAGGGGTTGGTTGTCACACGGACTGAGGGGTTGGTTTTCACATGGACTGAGGGGTTGGTTGTCACACAGACTGAGGGGTTGTTGTCACATGGACTGAGGGGTTGGTTTTCACACGGACTGAGGGGTTGTTGTCACATGGACTGAGGGGTTGTTGTCACATGGACTGAGGGGTTGGTTGTCACACAGACTGAGGGGTTGGTTTTCACATGGACTGAGGGGTTGTTGTCACATGGACTGAGGGGTTGGTTGTCACATGGACTGAGGGGTTGTTGTCACACAGACTGAGGAGTTGGTTGTCACACAGACTGAGGGGTTGTTGTCACATGGACTGAGGGGTTGGTTGTCACACAGACTGAGGGGTTGGTTGTCACACGGACTGAGGGGTTGGTTTTCACATGGACTGAGGGGTTGTTGTCACATGGACTGAGGGGTTGGTTGTCACATGGACTGAGGGGTTGGTTGTCACACGGACTGAGGGGTTGGTTTTCACATGGACTGAGGGGTTGTTGTCACATGGACTGAGGGGTTGGTTGTCACATGGACTGAGGGGTTGGTTGTCACACAGACTGAGGGGTTGGTTTTCACATGGACTGAGGGGTTGTTGTCACATGGACTGAGGGGTTGGTTGTCACACAGACTGAGGGGTTGGTTTTCACATGGACTGAGGGGTTGTTGTCACATGGACTGAGGGGTTGGTTGTCACATGGACTGAGGGGTTGTTGTCACACAGACTGAGGAGTTGGTTGTCACACAGACTGAGGGGTTGTTGTCACATGGACTGAGGGGTTGGTTGTCACACAGACTGAGGGGTTGGTTGTCACACGGACTGAGGGGTTGGTTGTCACACAGACTGAGGGGTTGTTGTCACATGGACTGAGGGGTTGGTTGTCACACAGACTGAGGGGTTGGTTGTCACACGGACTGAGGGGTTGGTTTTCACATGGACTGAGGGGTTGTTGTCACATGGACTGAGGGGTTGGTTGTCACATGGACTGAGGGGTTGGTTGTCACACAGACTGAGGGGTTGGTTTTCACATGGACTGAGGGGTTGTTGTCACACAGACTGAGGGGTTGGTTGTCACACAGACTGAGGGGTTGTTGTCACACAGACTGAGGGGTTGGTTGTCACACAGACTGAGGGGTTGGTTGTCACACAGACTGAGGGGTTGTTGTCACACAGACTGAGGGGTTAGTTGTCACACAGACTGAGGGGTTGGTTGTCACACAGACTGAGGGGTTGGTTGTCACACAGACTGAGGGGTTGGTTGTCACACAGACTGAGGGGTTGTTGTCACACAGACTGAGGGGTTGTTGTCACACAGACTGAGGGGTTGGTTGTCACACAGACTGAGGGGTTGGTTGTCACACAGACTGAGGGGTTGTTGTCACACAGACTGAGGGGTTGTTGTCACACAGACTGAGGGGTTGGTTGTCACACAGACTGAGGGGTTGGTTGTCACACAGACTGAGGGGTTGTTGTCACACAGACTGAGGGGTTGTTGTCACACAGACTGAGGGGTTGGTTGTCACACAGACTGAGGGGTTGTTGTCACACAGACTGAGGGGTTGGTTGTCACATGGACTGAGGGGTTGTTGTCACACAGACTGAGGGGTTGGTTGTCACACAGACTGAGGGGTTAGTCATCACATGGGGCATAAATGGTGGGAATTGTTTACTTTTGCCTCCAAATCTGTTTGTTTTAGCATTAGCTTGTTCATTATAGAGTATTTTGTTCAGATTAGTGTTATGAACTAACCTGGCTAACACCAGGCTGCTGTGTGTCCCTGGGGACCATGGCCCAAATTTTCGCATGGATTTGGGAACCAATCACAGAGCGAGGAGGGACGGCAAGACGATGACGAGCTATTCGATATACGGAAGCTTGTAGTTTATTTACGGATAAAAAAAAGAAAAGTTTATTTACGGATCAAACATGACAGCATGGCCAAGGAAGGAGAGCAAGCTGAGCGACGGAAAGCGTTTTTTTCCCGCTTGGGGTGAGCCCGGCGTTACCTTACAGATGTGCAGCATGGACGCCATATGTAAAGTGTTCGGGTCTGGCGGTATTTTCTGTTGATGTGCAGCAAACTGTAGGGAAACAAAAGTGTGACAAACAGCCCCAGTCTCCCCATGGACTCAGTAATTGGGCTTTACTTAGGGATATTGTTTTACTATTTACAGCAACATACTAAGCAAAAGTGGGCCACTGTATTAAACTAATGATAGGATGTTGGACTGTACAATTTAAGGTTGTAAAAAAGATTATTCCTTGATAATAAATCCATACCAAAAGTAGTATTGAAAATAAAAATATAAATATCCATTTGACCAGGGTTTGATACTTTCTGTAATTTCCTCTGGAGCTTGTTTAGCAAAGAGCAGTCATTCAGCCCACTCTCAGAGCCGCTGCGCAGAGTATCCCAAAACTTTGACTGGAGCTAAATGGATCTCTGAATTGTAAACTAAAACTAACACCCAGGAGAAAAAAATTGAAAACTACACCTCGTTCACAATTACAATGCAAATTGGATTTCAGTGTCATAATGAAATGAAACTCATGGATGATGTTGTGTCTCGGGGCTCAATGAATCACTGACATAAATCTCAGAGACCTGGGATGATTAGTTTTCAGGTTAAGTCCAGTTAAGGGAAAAACTACTGAAAAAGGATGTTCCACATTATTAAGCAGACCATCATTTTCAAGAAATATGGGAAAGAAAAATGCTGATGAAAAGCGTGAAATAGATGAATGTCTTGGTCTAGGTATAAAAACTTTCGATATTTCACAAAAGATGAATCATAATCATCGTACTGATAAGAGATTTGTGGATGATTCAGACACACACGGGTTTGTGCAGATAATGGCACAATGAGGACGGTTTCTGCCAGACAAATACAGCAGATTAAGAGAACAGGAGGAGAACAGTAGGACCCTCCAGAGGCTGCAGTTGTGCATAAACCTTCTATCCGGCCTCCCTTAAACTGTTCATTGAAGCTGAAGCAGAAACGGCTGCAGTGGCTCAGAAATACATGAGACTCATTTTCAAACAGTCTTGTTCACTGATGAGGCCGTGTGACCCTGGATGGTCAGATGGATGGAGTGTCTGCGTACATTGGTGTATGAATGAGAGTATGAATGGGTGAGTGGATCCTTGCTGTAAAGCGCTTTGAGTGCCTAATGTAGGTGGAAAAGTGCTATATAAGTTGAGACCATTTACCATTTAGTGGATGGTTGGTGAATGGCCACCATGTCCCAACAAGGCGTCAGTAAGGAGGGGGCGGAGTCATTTTTAGGGTTTATATTAAAACACATTTTAAATGTGAATTAATACAATGGCCTAGAGAAATGGAAATTGAATGAAAATTGAAAAACTACAATTGATCTAATCTTCTCTAATAAACCTGATAGAATGATTAAAACTTTTAATTTCCTAACAGGTCTTTCTGATCATAATTTCATACTATGCTTAAGGAAAATTAGAAAGGAGCTCTCAGTCAGACCTGATTAAAGTAAATGTATTCCATTCATACCTAAGTGTGCAACCAATCCTAAAAAATGTTTTTGAACATTTAGACTGGTCTAATGTAGTGGATAGTAGTAACGTGGAGGGCAGCTCAAATACTTTTAATAATGTGATGTGTGACTTTTTATCTCAGTTTACAAAGAAAGGAGTATCCAAACAATGTAGAAATGACCTCCCATGAATTAATATTGATATTATAAAAGTGATGAAAGAAAGAGACAATGCTTTAAAGAAATCCCTGAAAACAGGTTCCACCAGTGACCCACATATCTTTACATCACTTAGAAATAAGGCTGTCAAAGAGATACGTAAGGCCAGGGCCAAGTTCTTCATTGATTTAATTAACAAAGCTAAAGGAAATGGCAAATTGGTATGGAAACAGCTAAATTGTCTATTGAAACGTAAGAAAGATCATACAGCTACACATAAGTGGAACCTTAACTGACAATTTAGATATTGTAGTAAACAGTTTTAAGAATTTTTTTTATCAGCTCAATTAAGGAACTAACAATGCTTTTAAAATGTCCAAAAAATCCCATGCAACCCTGTGGATGCCAGTAAACCAATATTCTGAATACAGGAAGTGACAGTCCCGGCGGTTTTGCAAATAATATCCCATTTTAAAAACTCCAAAGCTAGAGACACTTTTGGTCTCTAGTATTTTTTAATTTCACAAAGAAGCCTTTGCTTAACCAATTACACACTTGATTAATTTATCTATTAAACAGGATTTAGTGCCCACTGCATGGAAAACGTCTCGAGTTACACCAGTGTTTAAGACAGGAGACAAGTCAAACCCTCAAAATGATAGTAAGTATTGTATAAGTATTGTTCCAATTAACTCACAAATAGCTGAGAAATGGGTTGCCTCTCAACTAAATGAGCGTCTAGATGGTGGTCAGACTCCCTATGCAGTTTGGTTTTAGGAAACACCACTCAACAGAGAGAGACACTTGTTACTCTCTAGAAAATGTGAAACATCTCCTAGACAGAGGTGGCTTTGTGGGTGCCGTGTTCCTTGACCTGAGACGTGCCCTCTGCTGGTTTAAGTCATATCTCACTGACAGAAAGCAAATAGAACAGTCCTGCTCATCCGACCTCACTTGCTCTGCTGGAGTCCCCCAAGGCTCAGTATTGGGGCCAATATTATTCAGTTTATATGTCAATAATTTACCCATGGTTAGTAACGCAGTAAAGATACAATTATATGCTGATGATACAGTTCTCTATACTCATGCAAAAACTAAGGCTGAAGCAGCTGCAGTTCTCTGTAGAGCCATGGTCCCAGTATCTCTCTGGAGCCATGGTCCCAGTATCTCTCTGGAGCCATGGTCCCAGTATCTCTCTGGAGCCATGGTCCCTGTATCTCTCTGGAGCCATGGTCCCAGTATCTCTCTAGAGCCATGGTCCCAGTATCTCTCTAGAGCCATGGTCCCAGTATCTCTCTAGAGCCATGGTCCCAGTATCTCTCTGGAGCCATGGTCCCAGTATCTCTCTGGAGCCATGGTCCCAGTATCTCTCTGGAGCCATGGTCCCAGTATCTCTCTGGAGCCATGGTCCCAGTATCTCTCTGGAGCCATGGTCCCAGTATCTCTCTGGAGCCATGGTCCCAGTATCTCTGTGGAGCCATGGTCCCAGTATCTCTCTGGAGCCATGGTCCCAGTATCTCTCTGGAGCCATGGTCCCAGTATCTCTCTGGCTCCAAAACTCCTGCTTACACCTAAACACACAAAAAACTGTATGCATGTTCTTCTCACGTCAGCAGACGAACAGCCTTCTGTTCTAGTCAATGGCGAGCAACTAGAGGTGGTACAGCAATTTAAATATCTTGAAGTAATTTTTGATTCAAATTCAACTTTCAAAGACCATGTCAAGAAAATATGCAATATTGTTACATTTAATTTGGCAAACTATACTACAAATATTAAAGGCTTTATTGACTGTAGAGTCAGCAAAGGTTTATATGCACACTATGACATTTAGCCACATTCATTATTGTCACACGACTTAACGACTTTAAAGCCACTCAAGTCTCTGTTTAAGAAGACGCTTCAAACCTTAGACATATATATATGTAGAAAAAACAATACTGGAGTCAGAACCAGAGCACTAACCAGGGGAGACTGCAGGGTCCATCAGAGGCACATCATCATGGAATACTTTGCCGGAGCACATGTGGGACCTTCCTAGCATTTAAAGGGGTCCATAAAAATTGGTTGAAATCCAAACAGTCATGCTCCCATTAATGAACGTATGCTTTTCCTTGGACTTTTTCTTTTTCTTTGTTATTGCTTATTTGTCTTTTATGTGTGTGTTCTTTTCTACCTGCCTTAGGACAATGGATGCAATTTAGCTTTTGTGCTAATTCCAGCATATTTATGTGGAAGCTGTCGGCCGACACATTGATTAAAGGGGGGGTATTATGCAAAATCGACTTTTTCAAGCTTTACATCATGTTATTAAGTCATTCCCTCATTAAAACCATGGCTGAAGTGTTGCCTTGGCACATTCACGTATTTTCGAGTAGTCCGTAAAAACTCTGATGGCGGCCATTTTAGGGATAAAACGCCTGATTCCTTCTCGGAACGCCTCCACCGCCTGGAGACGCCCTGATCCTTTCCAGCCGAGTAACCAACCACTGCTCCTCAGCAGAACCCCCTCCCCGCAGTGTCCAGCCCTAAGATGTAAACAGAGTCATCATGGAGGATTAGCTCCATGTGTTGTGAACCGGAGCCACAGCAGCTCTGAGACTTTTACAAAGACACACATCCGTGTTTCTGTAACCGAAACACCCAGGATTAAAACCGGTGACAAGAACACTTATTTCAGTGTCTGGTTCTGCGCTGGGCCTTGATGATGCACTGAGCCTCCGGAGAAAGCTAATGCTAAGCTAAACCTCGAGTCATCACGTGAAAACGAGAAATATGCACACATAAAGTCAATAAAACCACCACACACATAAAGAACCGTTTAACAATGATCACACACGGAGCCAGGCTTGTTGATTTGGAAGTTTATTGCTCACATTTCATCTACAATGGGTCATAGCCGAGTGGCTTTCTCCCGGAGCTAACAAGCTAGCCGCGACAAGCTAACGGGAAAATTCACTGAATACAAGCAGCATATTAAGCATTGAAAACGTCACTAAAACAGGCAACTGCTTGAAGCAGCCTTTATGATGATCACACACGGAGCCTGGCTTGTTGATTTTGTAGTTTATTGCTCACATTTCATCTACAGTGAGTCGTAGCCGAGTGGTTTTCTCCCGGAGCTAAGGCACTATTAGCCGCGACAAGCTAACAACCTTCACCTTCACAACATTCATTGAAAACAGGCAGCATATTATGCACAAATAACGTCAATAAAGCAGCAACTACTCGAAGCAGCCTTTACGATGATCACACAATGAGCCTGGCTTTACACATTTGTGGTTTATTGCAGACTTTTCATCAACAATGAGCTGTAGTCGATTATAACAAGCTAACGGGTAACCTCGAAAAACCATTGTCCACATGCACAGATAATGTCCGTCTTTGAATCGTCTGGGCTCCTGCAGATCCTGGTGTCGTCCATGGGGGTATAGTTAGAGATCCATAGGGCATGGCAGATGCAAAGAGAAGCCTCCAAACAGCAGTTATTTTTCAGGCAAGAGCCCCTTCCAAGCGTCCGGTGTGGAAGGTTCGTCTCCATCATATCCTGTGTGGCCATTGTTCACAAAGTGATAAAGTGCAAACAATTGCCTTCAGAAGTTGATGACACAACATCTTTTGTATCTCTTTCAGGAACGCACAGATTGAGCACCTGCAGACCTGACGGTGCATCTGTCAAACGGAGGCAGGTTTTGGTGAAGTCAGCGGGAAAACGGACCTACCTTTTAAGACAACAAGAACCCAAATATTTTCAAAAGCCAGGAATGGGCAGGACGGAGAGCGCGGCGGAATATACCTCTGAATGTGTTATTATACTTTGCACTGATTAAGGTGGATAAACTTTACGCAAAATGCTACTGATCAATTTCTAAAGAGGATTTATCATATATTCTCCAGTTTGATTTGGTCTTTGTTTGGCAATTAAGAATCCAGAATGAAACATCCCATCTTCTAAATAGCATAACTCATCTAGGGAAGGTCTGCGGCTGATGTCACAGCATGGCAGCCGAAGCCATATGAGTGACACTGTTGTGTCTGTTATGAAGTCGGTTTCATCGAACTTAGAGACGCTGCAAATGAAGACCTGATATTGACAGTGGAGATCGGGATTTTGGATGCGAGAGGGAGCACATATAAACAGTCAGCAGATCAGGTGATCGACTGGGACCAACAAGCGCAGCTTCAAACTGCCCCAAGACTTTGGGATGCACCACTTGAAACTGGTCAAGTTCCGTTTCATCTTCCTTTGGAGTGTGTGCGTCTTGTCCGTCAGTAAGCTAGCTCTTCATAATGACGGACTATGACCGTTTGTATAAAACAGAAGAGACAAAAAGGGAAAAGCAAGGTGCACCGCAGTAGTCAGTTAGCATCAAAGAGGAAAAGCCATGTGACTGAAATGCTTTTGAAAGACACTTGTTTATTTGGAGCCAGTATGACTCACGCTACATGCCTGCGTAATTGTATCCACTGAACAACAAAAGAAAGACAACCCTCAGGATGGGTCTCAAGTTGACCTCGAACTTCTCCTCAGACGGCAGCCACCTGGCGCCCCCTCCCTGCTCCCTGGACGAGTCGTACAAGTACGTGTTTCTGCCCGTGTGCTACTCCCTGACCTTCCTGTTCTCGCTGTCGCTGAACTCGGTGGTGCTGGCGCGCTCGTGCCGCGTGCGCCGCCGCTGGACCACCTCGCTGACGTACATGGTGAACTTGGCGTCCACGGACCTGATGTACGGCCTGTCGCTGCCCTTCCTCGTCCACAGCTACGTCCTGCGCGACCGCTGGGTGTTCGGGGACTTCATGTGCCGCCTGGTCCGCTTCCTCTTCTACTTCAACCTCTACTGCTCCATCTTCTTCCTCACCTGCATCTCCGTGCACAGGTGAGAGGCCCATCTCAGCAGGCTTTAGCTTCACAGTCTGTAGGAACATGTACTACAAGGTCCATAAGTCCAATCTCCAACTCACGAAATGTAAAAGTCTCCACAGACTCCACCAAATACAATACAAGGGACTCACGACAGACATTAGTAACACAGCACATGGAAGTGCACACATTCATGCCCTCACTGCTCGTTTTAAAGGGACTATACGGAGTGTAATACTGTTCAAATTAAGTGTTTTCCTCCCCCTACATGTTCCAGCAATGTCCTAATGTGTAGAATGAGCTCAGGAAAAATTGTGCAAAAGAAATGAAAAAAAAAACAACAAAAAAACATGAGAAGACAATAGGTGGAAAGTAATAAATAGTTAGTAATAAAAAAAGGCAAAAAAATAGGAAAAAATTTGTCAGGAAAGAAAAAAATGTGTAAAGATTTTAGGGAAAATGGGGCAAACATTCTGGAAAAACTGAGGCAAAAAAATAATTTAATTGAGCTGTTACTTTAATTCTGTCCCTGCACCAACAGCATCACATCTTGGATCCAAATGTTTTTTTTTCCATACTTGCTTTATATACTTTTATTTTTTCAGTACCAGTAGTACGTAAACTCTTTGATCGATACCATTCTGGTACGGTTTAACTGCACCCAGCCCTACTCACTGCACTGCACGGCGGCCCCCCCACTGGAGACACATCCACCCGAGCCTCCACCAGAACAAACATCTCTGTGTGTTGTTTGCTATCGTCAAAAAAAGTTCTTCTCACACACTGGAAGTCAAAAGCCAGCACAGCTGCTATGTTTGATTACATTTCGCTTCAGAATGACTCCGTACATTCGATCTCACCCCAAACAAGACAGAACATACTGGTCTCCATCTCCAACTCCGCTCAGCACCCTCCGTGTTTATTATATTAATACCAAGGTTTCTGTTCTGGCTTTCTTTATTTTCTTCTCCATACCAACTTTATATTAACTCTACTTTATAAAGTAGCTGCTTTATATTAAGTGTGTGTGATAAGGTGCATAGGAGCAGGGACTGATATTGCTTACTGGGAGAGACCGTTTTGGAAAGAAATGTCTAAACCGAAAATGAACATCTGCAAATGTATTTGGAAGAGATTGGATTCACAAACACACCACATTATTTTTATGGCTGAAAGTTCTTTCATTATTTGGACACTTTCAGCAGAAGAAAACAGCATTGAACATAGGTCCAGCCGTCAAAGAGACGGTAGCCATAAACCAAACCGTTACTATAGTTACCACCATAGAAAGGTACAATAGCATTGCTGGTGGTTAGGATGTTGTGAGGTCATGTGAACTGTACTCTGGCCCATTGTCTGTGGCAGGTACCTGGGCATCTGCCACCCGATGAAGACCATGTCCCTGGAGAGTAAACGCGTGGTTCGCCTCGTGTGCGCCCTCGTGTGGCTGGTGGTGTTCGCGCTCACCTGCCCCATCTTCCGGTTCGCTCAGACGGGCCTCCTGAGCCGCGGCCAGTACCCGGACCCGACCGTCACGGACTCCCCCAATGCCAGCACCGGCACGGAGCCATACCTGAACTGCTGGGATGACGCCATTGACCGGGAGTTTGCAGACTACGTCCCGTACGGCGTGGCTCTGCACCTACTCGGGTTCTTCGTGCCCTTCGTCATCATCGCCTGGTGCTACTCTCAGGTACTGGCCCAAAACAAAAACTATTCTGTGGGGTTTTCTGAGGCTGATGCCATTATGCACTGACATTTTTGTATTTGTAAACTGTAGGGGGCGTTTTATTAGGAGCACAGGGCTGATTTATTCATCTCCATTTCTGCAACACAAAATATAATAAAATATGATACGAGGTGTACAAACTTGTGAGCGATGTTTCTCAGCTCCAGAAGCTTAGGTAGTTGTTGCCTTTTGAGGTTCTGACTGAACTCTTTCCAATGCCCACAAAGCCAAAGGTCTTTTATTGGCATTAAATGGGCCGGGCAATATCTCTGTCGACCCCTAGCACACATTACTCAGCCTGGATAGAGCGCTGCCGGGTTTTTCCGTTTGTGGCACTCCGTGTTAAACTGAAATATAGCCTACACGTTGAAAGCACAGGCTCAGGGCGTGATTTTATCGATTATGATTTTTTTGTTTGCAACATTGGAAGTTTTTCTTTCTTTCACAGGTCCTACCTGTGTGAAGTTACTCCCCCATAGTGTTCAAGGCACAGCTCACCGCGGGAGTCTGTCCTGCCTACTGATGGCGCCAGAGCTGGCTAGAAACACAAGATGAGGCCCTTAATATTATTCTCTACGGGGAAAATGAATAGGAAATTGACTTGCTGCTGAGCTCCTATTGCTTAATATGTAAAATAATAAAGTCATTATGCCTTGTACAATCTGTTATTTCAAATAAAGACTTGCCTCACTGTGGCATAACTCTGATCTGTAACAAAAGTGAAAAGCCCATGATCCATCCCTGTGCTCAAAGTGGACCAACTGTTGTCATTCTCACTGCTGCCTGCAGAGGGCGCACCAGCCCAGTCTCTGTTTCTTTTGCCACAACATATTGCTGAGGTGCCCTTAAAGAATGTTTATTGTTTTTTATTTTTTATTTAAGTTTATTTGAATAGGGACAAGTATGTCACATAAACTCCTGTTACAAACTACAACATTTTAGCCAAAGCTAAAGCTTTCTTCTCTTTCCTCAGGTCGTCCGAACCATTTTCCAGACGCTGCGCTCTCCTCCCAGTTCTGTGGAGGACGGGACGGCGAGTGACACGGAGGCGTCCCGCGAGCGCACCTCAGTCTCCATCGCCGAGTCCCAGTACTCGCACTACATCCGCCGGCGCCGGAAGTCCATCAAGACCATCGTCACCATCACGCTGCTGTTCGCGCTGTGCTTCCTGCCCTTCCACGTGACGCGCACGCTCTTCCTGCTGCTGAAGCGCGCCCAGACCGGAGACTGCGGCGCCTTCAAAGCCGTGTCCATCTGCTACAAGGTCACGCGGCCACTCGCCTCCTGCAACGCCTGGCTCAACGCGCTGCTCTACTTTCTGACCGGGGACAAAGGCGCCCCCTGCTGCCGGGGAGTCAGGCCCGCGGTCAGGCGGGAGGGGGCCCTCTGGTGGCCGCTGGCACTGCTGAAGAAGGAGGGGAACGTGGACGAGGAGCCGGAGCGGGAGAAGGTCGAGCGAGAGGTTCACGTGGAGGAGTCCAAGTCCTCCAGAATCATCTTCTGAAGAGCAAAGCAAGGACTGAGATCATGGAAAACATGATCACACATGAAACGCCAGCCCACACTCTGATATGTGTCACACAGGCCCAAAACGCCAGCCCACACTCCTATATGTGTCACACAGGCCCGAAACGCCAGCCCTCACTCTGAAGGGGAAACAGAAAGGCTTTGCTTGTGCAAATTGTGCAAAACTGTCAGACCAAACTGCGGCTCTCTGCCCCTCTCTCTCTCTTTCTCTGCCCCTCTCTCTTTCTCTGCCCCTCTCTCTCTCTTTCTCTGCCCCTCTCTCTTTCTCTGCCCCTCTCTCTCTCTTTCTCTGCCCCTCTCTCTCTCTTTCTCTGCCCCTCTCTCTCTCTTTCTCTGCCCCTCTCTCTCTTTCTCTGCCCCTCTCTCTCTCTTTCTCTGCCCCTCTCTCTTTCTCTGCCCCTCTCTCTCTTTCTCTGCCCCTCTCTCTCTCTTTCTCTGCCCCCTCTCTATTTCTCTGCCCCTCTCTCTTTTTCTCTGCCCCTCTCTCTCTTTTTCTGCCCCCTCTCTATTTCTCTGCCCCTCTCTCTCTTTCTCTGCCCCTCTCTCTCTATTTCTCTGCCCCTCTCTCTCTTTCTCTGCCCCTCTCTCTCTCTTTCTCTGCCCCCTCTCTATTTCTCTGCCCCTCTCTCTATTTCTCTGCCCCTCTCTCTTTTTCTCTGCCCCTCTCTCTTTTTCTCTGCCCCTCTCTCTCTTTCTCTGCCCCTCTCTCTCTTTTTCTCTGTCCCTCTTTCTCTGCCCCTCTCTCTTTTTCTCTGCCCCTCTCTATTTCTCTGCCCCTCTCTCTCTTTTTCTCTGTCCCTCTTTCTCTGCCCCTCTCTCTCTTTCTCTCTGCCCCTCTCTATTTCTCTGCCCCTCTCTCTCTTTCTCTCTGCCTCTCTCTCTCTTTCTCTGCCCCTCTCTCTCTTTCTCTGCCCCTCTCTCTCTTTCTCTGCCCCTCTCTCTCGCTTTCTCTGCCCCTCTCTCTCTTTCTCTGCCCCTCTCTCTCGCTTTCTCTGCCCCTCTCTCTCTTTCTCTGCCCCTCTCTCTCTTTCTCTGCCCCTCTCTCTCTCTTTCTCTGCCCCTCTCTCTCTTTCTCTGCCCCTCTCTCTCTTTCTCTGCCCCTCTCTCTCTCTCTTTCTCTGCCCCTCTTTCTTTCTCTCTGCCTCTCTCTTTCTCTGCCCCTCTCTCTCTTTCTCTGCCCCTCTTTCTTTCTCTCTGCCCCTCTCTCTCTTTCTCTGCCCCTCTCTCTCTCTTTCTCTGCCCCTCTCTCTCTTTCTCTGCCCCTCTCTCTCTTTCTCTGCCCCTCTCTCGCTTTCTCTGCCTCTCTCTCTATTTCTCTGCCCCTCTCTCTTTTTCTCTGCCCCTCTCTCTCTTTCTCTGCCCCTCTCTCTTTCTCTGCCCCTCTCTCGCTTTCTCTGCCTCTCTCTCTATTTCTCTGCCCCTCTCTCTTTCTCTCTGCCCCTCTCTCTCTTTCTCTGCCTCTCTCTCTATTTCTCTGCCCCTCTCTCTTTCTCTGCCCCTCTCTCGCTTTCTCTGCCTCTCTCTCTATTTCTCTGCCCCTCTCTCTTTCTCTGCCCCTCTCTCGCTTTCTCTGCCCCTCTCTCTATTTCTCTGCCCCTCTCTCTTTCTCTGCCCCTCTCTCGCTTTCTCTGCCCCTCTCTCTCTTTCTCTGCCCCCTCTCTCTTTCTCTGCCCCTCTCTCGCTTTCTCTGCCCCTCTCTCTCTTTCTCTGCCCCTCTTTCTTTCTCTCTGCCCCTCTCTCTCGCTTTCTCTGCCCCTCTCTCTCTCTTTCTCTGCCCCTCTCTCTCTTTCTCTGCCCCTCTCTCTCTTTCTCTGCCCCTCTCTCTCTCTTTCTCTGCCCCTCTCTCTCTTTCTCTGCCCCTCTCTCTCTTTCTCTGCCCCTCTCTCTCTTTCTCTGCCCCTCTCTCTCTCTTTCTCTGCCCCTCTCTCTCTTTCTCTGCCCGTCTCTCTCTTTCTTATGAAAGTGAAAGAGAATTGTCTAACTTCAACACGATCTCCTCTGTAAGCGGAGTTTATGGCTCATTTAGGACTCGTTGAAAAGAGCCGGATCGTTTGCGACCGACACATCACTAAGATACTTTCATTACTTCAGTGTTGAAATGTTTGTCCTTTTGTGAGATGCTGCACGTCCCATGGGCTCCAGGTGCCAGCCCACACTCCAATAAACGCCACCGGGACTCAGTCTTTAAAAATGGCATCAGATATATTGCCACATACTTTAGGTCCAGTTATACCACAGAAATACCCAGCCTCAGGGTATGAAGTATTTAGAATAAACCTCCCAGTTGTATATAGCTGCAGGCTGTTACTGAAGTCTACTATGTCTGAGGTGTCTTGCCAAGGGACACAAGGCTGAGTGGTTTGCTCTCACCTCACAGCAAGAAGGTCCTGGGTTTGATCTTATGATGTGAACAGCTAGACTGCAGTGCTTCACACAGAGTTACTTATTATTAAAGCAGCCTGGCTTCATGCATACAGAAGGGCTGCAGGCACACTACACTGCCCACTTGTGGTGGAGCCCAGTCATCGCAATCCACTCAGAATCAAACAGAGACATTAGCAAGTCTAAAAACTCATGCACCATCTGACCACCACCAACCAGTCACTGTTACACACAGCCCATTAGCCTGGGGTACGTGTTTTTAATGGCATAAGGGAAATCAGGGAATCCAGGGGGAACCTACGCAGACACAGGTGGGAATTGAACCTGGGACCTTCTAGCTGTGAGGCACAAGCAGAAAATGGGAGGTGTATGTCGTGTCTTGCACAGGTCAGTCTTGTAGTCTGCGAGTTCATATTGTGTACTTTGGATCACAATTTAAAATCGCCAAAGATTTTAAATTCCTCTTGTGTGTTTCATTGTGCTGCTTACCCGGTAGTTTTCAAGAGAAACAAACACACCTGAAATGTGCTGGATTCCCTGTGAGTCTGTGTCAGCCTATAACCAAAATGACCGGCCTAGACGACTACTTGATGTAACCTTCGTGGCTATAGCGTCCTATGTGCTGTTCCATGTTAGGTGTTGAGTTTTGCGCCTGAGTGACTTTGTGCTGACGGAGCTCCTTCTGTTTCCTCGCTGGGGTCCAAAGTCTCCAACACTGTTCCACCTGGTGATGTCATGAGGTGGTCCAGACTCCTCCTCTCCCGTCCAAATAACTGTCACCTTGGGCGACACCATATATGTATGTTGATGGTAATATGCGTTATATCACATATCACTGAGCTTCATCTGACTTCGTGGAATTTATCCACTGTAAACATCAAGGTCCAAACTATAACCTGTTGATGGCGTCCAGCGGGTGGCGCTCTCTGTGATGTCACTGTGTGTCCTGTAGGTAGCGCTGTGTTCCTGTCTTTGGACACTTGAATCTGTGAAATAAAAAACGTTTTTAAAGCCTCTCACTGTTTTCTGGACTCTCTCTGCGTCGGTTTGATCATCTCCTGTGCTGCCCTGTAAGGCAACTACACACCCTGCCACCCTTCTATCCTTACAGGACACACCCACATCCACCTGCCTTAGGCTGTCTACAATAAAAGGACACTGAAATCATCACTTCTGCTTTATTGTAATAATACATGCACAAATTAAACAGGACTGAACCTCAGGTGCTCATCTCTCCTCTTTCCCTCTCCTCTCTCCCCCACCCTCCCTTTCATCTCTCCTCACTTCCTCCATCTATCCCCCTCGCTCCTCTCCTCTCCCTTCCTCCCTCTCTCATCTCTTCCCCTCGCTCCCCTTCATCTCCTCCCTTAATCCCTCTCCTCCCTCCCTCCCTTTCATCTCTCCCCCTCCCTTTCATCTCTCCTCCCTCCCTCCCTTTCATCTCTCCTCCCTCCCTCCCTTTCATCTTTCCTCCCTCCCTCCCTCCCTCCCTTTCATCTCTCCTCCCTCCCTCCCTTTCATCTCTCCCCCTCCCTGCCTTTCATCTCCCTCCCTCCGTTTCATCTCTCCTCCCTTATCCCCTCACCTCTCCCTCCCTCCCTCCCTTTCATCTCTCCTCCCTTATCCCCTCACCTCTCCCTCCCTCCCTCCCTTTCATCTCTCCTCCCTTATCCCCTCACCTCTCCTCCCTCCCTTTCATCTCTCCTCCCTCCCTCCCTTTCATATCTCCTCCCTTATCCCCTCACCTCTCCTCCCTCCCGTTCATCTCTCCTCCCTCCCTCCCTCCCTCCCTTTCATCTCTCCTCCCTTATCCCCTCACCTCTCCCTCCCTCCCTCCCTTTCATCTCTCCTCCCTTATCCCCTCATCTCTCCTCCCTCCCGTTCATCTCTCCTCCCTCCCTCCCTCCCTCCCTCCCTCCCTTTCATCTCCCTCCCTCCGTTTCATCTCTCCTCCCTTATCCCCTCACCTCTCCCTCCCTCCCTCCCTTTCATCTCTCCTCCCTTATCCCCTCACCTCTCCTCCCTCCCGTTCATCTCTCCTCCCTCCCTCCCTCCCTCCCTCCCTCCCTCCCTTTCATATCTCCTCCCTTATCCCCTCACCTCTCCTCCCTCCCTTTCACCTCTCCTCCCTTATCCCCTCACCTCTCCTCCCTCCCTTTCACCTCTCCTCCCTTATCCCCTCACCTCTCCTCCCTCCCTTTCATCTCTCCTCCCTCCCTCCCTCCCTCCCTTTCATATCTCCTCCCTTATCCCCTCACCTCTCCTCCTTCCCTCCCTTTCATCTCTCCTCCCTTATCCCCTCACCTCTCCTCCCTCCCTCCCGTTCACCTCTCCTCCCTCCCTTATCCCCTCACCTCTCCTCCCTCCCTCCTCTCCCACTTGTCTTCACCGAGCAACCTGTAGTTGATGCTCCGGTACAGCAGGGGGTGCTCTCTCCTCTGCCTCCACACCTCCTCGTACAGCGAGCGCACGGCAGGGCTGATGGGGCTAACGTTAGCGTCGGACGCTAACGCGCGGCAGTACTCCCACTGTTCCCGCTCCAGGCGCAGCACGTGGCGCTGTGGTACTCCTTGTGCAAGTCTGTCCTCTAGCCACGAGCGAGACTCGCGCTCCATCTGCTCCAGCGAGGGCAAGGAAACGGCGCCATCTAAAACTGACAGGCAGTACTGCACCTAAGGAGACCCACACAAGACAAGCATTATTTTACTCACAGATACTGCATAAATGATTTTCAATCAATAAGTGTCCATTTCAGTAATTAGTAAAAGTAATCAATAAAAGAAAAGTATACATACATACATACATACTTACATACACACATATATATATAAATATATATATATAAATATATATATATATATATATATATATATATATATATATAAATATATATATATATATATATATATATATATATACACACTGCTCACAAAAACTTAGGGCACACTCAAAAAACACATCCTAGATGTCAATCAATTGGATTTTTCGGATGAAAATCTTTTTTCATAGTGTAGGGCAATGTGTTGAGAACAAAATAACATAAGAATGATAAATGGAAATCAAATTCTCAGCCCCTGGAGGTCTGGATCCAAAATTATAGTCAAAATCAAAGTGACAAATCAGGTCTCTGGTTGATCCAAATTCTGTAGAAATTCCTCCAAACAAGTCTGTATCATCCTCAGTCGTGTGTGTGGCCTCCACGTGCCTGAATGCACTCCCTACAACGCCTGGGCATGCTCCTGATGACACCACGGATGTCCTCCTGAGGGATCTCCTCCCAGACCTGGATTAGAGCATCAGTAGCTCCTGGACAGTCTGTGGTGCCACGTGGCGTTGATGGATGGACCGAGACATGATGTCCCAGATGTATCTATTGGATTTAAGTCTGGGGAACGGGCAGGCCAGTCCAGAACATCAATACCTTCATCATGCAGGACCTGCTGACACACTCTTGCCACATGTGGCCTGGCATTATCAGGCATCAGAAGGAACCCAGGGCCCACAGCACCAGCATATGGTCTTACAATAGGTCTGAGGATCTCATCCCGGTCCCCAATGCCAGTCAGGGAACCTCTGGCTCGCACATGGAGGGCTGTGCGGCCCTCCAATGAAATGCCTCCCCAGACCATCACTGACCCACCACCAAACCGGTCATGCTGGATGATGTTGCAGCAGCAGAACGTTCTCCAGGGCGTCTCCAGACTCTGTCACGTCTGTCACATGTGCTCAGGGTGAACCTGCTCTCATCCGTGAAGAGCACAGGGCACCATTGGCCAATCTGCCAATCGCTGTGTTCTCGGGCAAATGCCAATCAGGCTGCACGGTGTTGGGCAGTAAGCGCCGGCCCAACTTGTGGACGTCGGGCCCTCATACCCCCCTCATGGAGTCGCTTTCTGACCGTTTGAGGTCCAACATGCACATTTGTGGCCCTCTGGAGGTCATTTTGTAGGGCTCGGGCAGTGCTTCTCCTGTTTCTCCGTGCACAAATGAGCAGATAGCGGTCCTGCTGCTGGGTTGTTGACCTCGGTCGGCCCCCCCCAGGTCTCCTGGTGTACTGGCCTGTCTCCTGGTATCTCCTCCATGCTCTGGACACTGCGCTGGGAGACACAGCAAACCTTCTTGCCACAGCACGAATGGACGTGCCATTTTGGATGAGCATCACTCCCTGAGCAGCTTCTGTGGGTTGTAGATGCTCCTCATGATGCCTCTAGTGGTGAGAACACTGGACAAATGCAAAAGTGTTCCAAAAATACGGTCCAAAGGATGAAGACAGGGAAATGGTCTGTGGTCACCACCTGCAAAACCATTCCTCTTTTGGAGTGATCTTGCTAATTGCCTCTCATTTCCACCTCTGTCTGTTTAATTTCCACAACACCAAGTGAAACTGATTCACAATAAGCGTGGCTTCCTAACTGGACAGTCTGATATCACAGAAATTTGACTGACTTGGAGTTACATTGTGTTTTTTGAGTGTGCCCTAAGTTTTTGTGAGCAGTGTAATATATATATATATATATATATATATATATATATATAGATATAGATATAGATATAGATATACACAGTATATACAGTGCAGCATTGCAACTTTTCCAAAAGGCTGAAACTTTCCCACAACTACTACAATTCATTTTACTTTGAATATTTGCGCGTAGGAAGTGGAGTCAGCGCCTCCACAGGTTTAAGTTATTCAGACTGAGGCCCCGCCTCCTCTCACTCACTCCGGTCTGTGTTCCTCCTGCTCTTTGTCCCAGTTTTGTTTCTCTGCTACTGGACCTTTATTTGGCAACACATTTACTGTAGATTGCTTCTCCGGTCTACAGTAAATATTTAAATATATGTCAAAATGCAGAGGAAGGAAGTTCTTTCCCCCGGAGCGCACACCTTTGCAGATGATACATCTTTCTAAAACAATGCCTAATTTAAGTCTTTTCTTACTCCCCAGAGAAGCCTGATTTGGATGTAAACATTTATTGTTTAAAGCAGAAGAGAAACACAACTTTTCATCGCAACTTGAAAAAAAAAAAAGGGCCATGAAATCAAGCTTTTAGCAACAAATGCTGTGAAATCCTGGAGGGACTGGTGCTCCTGAAACTCACAGTCACATGTGCATTCAGGTAAACACAGTAAAGAAACATGATCTCGGGCTAAAAAGCTGAGAGAAATCTTTTCAGGGACAGACTGTGACCCACTGATTCTGCGGGATGAACACAGACCTGGCAACCATGACGACACGTTTGAGCAGAGGTTTATTTCATCCTCATGACCAAGGGCGTGACTTTCGTCTAAACATTGGGGTGGGGGGGATAATAATGTTAGATTTCTCGGCGACAGAATACATGGGGGGGTCTGGGGGGGGGAACCTCAAGCCAAACACAAACAATCTCCTGCCCCTGGAGAGTAATAACCTTTAATGAAAGAGACTGATGACAAAAACATGAAATCAAGCTCTTTTGGTCCCAAACAGGGCTTTAAGTCTGAATAGAGCAGTTTCACTAAGATTATAGACTATAATCATCCAAAGGTCAGAACTAATATGGCCTAATATGACCTAGCAAATATAAGGGCATCATTTTATAGTAACGTTAATTCATTCAAAGTAAAAGGAAAAGAATAGTCCACCCAGTCCCACTGAGAGGAGTGAAACCAGGATTTCCTAAGACCTGCTTTAGGAATAAATCGCTTTGCACCAAACCAGAGAAGAGAATGTTGCTATAGAGGCTAAGAGAGCTCACATACAGCTGAAGCCAATAGTGCACACATCCCACTATGCCAGGTGGACCACCTGGTGGACCTGGGTCCAGATCCGGACCTCCACAGGCTTTAGTCCAGACCACAAAGCCTTTTCATCCTCTCAATATACTTCATTTCCAAGGCCGAGTAAAAAATTATTGAAACAATTTGAATAATATTGAAATAAAATGTCAAAATGATTGATTCATTGATCAGCTCTGCAATGTAAATTGTCGTGGTAGTAATAGTATTGCAGTAGTAGTACCTGGCAGTGGAAGTGGCAGATCTGTTGGCTGTAGTTGTGGTAGTAATAGTATTGCAGTAGTAGTACCTGGCAGTGGAAGTGGCAGATCTGTTGGCTGTAGTTGTGGTAGTAATAGTATTGCAGTAGTAGTACCTGGCAGTGGAAGTGGCAGATCTGTTGGCTGTAGTTGTGGTAGTAATAGTATTGCAGTAGTAGTACCTGGCAGTGGAAGTGGGGGAAGGGGCAGATCTGCTGGCTGTAGTCGTGGTAGTAATAGTATTGCAGTAGTAGTACCTGGCAGTGGAAGTGGGGGAAGGGGCAGATCTGTTGGCTGTAGTCGTGGTAGTAATTGTATTGCAGTAGTAGTACCTGGCAGTGGAAGTGGGGGAAGGGGCAGATCTGTTGGCTGTAGTCGTAGTAGTAATTGTATTGCAGTAGTAGTACCTGGCAGTGGAAGTGGCAGATCTGTTGGCTGTAGTTGTGGTAGTAATAGTATTGCAGTAGTAGTACCTGGCAGTGGAAGTGGGGGAAGGGGCAGATTTGCTGGCTGTAGTCGTGGTAGTAATTGTATTGCAGTAGTAGTACCTGGCAGTGGAAGTGGGGGAAGGGGCAGATCTGCTGGCAGAGGCCGATGAAGAAGATGGAGGGGAAAGATGGCGGCAGCACGTGACGGTACAGCGGTCCCACAAACTGTGGCTCGATCCGGACGCCCAGCTCTAGCCCGGACAGGAACGGGAAATTGAATTCATAGCCCGTACACAGGAGAAGTACGTCTGGGCTGACCACTCTGCCGCCCTGAAAGAGACCAAGTCATCAACAAAATGATTGGACAGAAAGTATTTGGGCAAAAAATATACACTACACTTAAAATGTCCTTATTTTTTAAAGAAAAGCACAGGTTTTTTCATTGAGGAGAACATTAAATAAATCAGAAATACAGCCTAGACATTGTGAATGTTGTGAATGCCTATTGTAGCTGGAAATGGAATACCTCCATAGGTGTGCAGAGGTTCTAATGGTACAAAAGCTCATTGATGATTAGAAAACCCTCATGCTAGAACTGCTGCTGCTGTGCTGATTAGAGAAACTATTGAACTGGTCTGGGTGACCCCAAACCTTTGACCTCTAGTGTCCAATGAAGACATTTACAAAGATGCACCTTATGGCACTGTACAAGTGTCTGTGTAGTTAAGTGGAGATGTTGACAGAGTGTAATGACAAACGTGCGATGAGAAAAGGCTCTCACGGCTCTACAGTTTTTTACAGGATGGAGGGAAGAGCCGGACCTGCAGTAGGACTGTGCCGTCCTGCTGAATGCTGTGGATGGGTGGGGTCTGCTGGAGGTTCGGGGGCAGAGGGAAGGTCAGAGGTGACTGACGGTGACTCAGGAATACCTGCACAACACACACACACACACACAGAGTTGAATTTAATAGCTTGAGATAATGGTCCTCACAATGGCCATGTCAGCGTGTTCTGTCACTGCAGTCAACGCATGTGGAGCTACTACAGAAATCACATTCCATTCACATTTTGAAACATTTTACATTTGGGAATAGAGACTAATGTGACAGTGTGTATATATAGGCACGTGTCTGTGGCACCATCAAGTGGCCGCAATGTGTACAGCACTTAACTTTTCAAGGTCAGTTAAAGCTTGAATGAAAAACTTTTAACGTTGGGGCAGGGCTGGACTGGCCATCAGGAGATTCGGGAGTTTTCCCGTTGGGCCGATGTACTTTTGGGCCAGTTGGGCCAGTCAGATCGAGATAAGGCCCGTTATACCTCACACCGGCCCACAATTAGTGGGAAAAGCCATTAGAATCTCTATCATTACATGATGCAATTACACCACTCTTCCACTAGAGGGATGTGACACCTTTTATACCTCTCTGGTGATATACTTTCTTGAGTTATGGTTCACAGATAATCTGGTATAATGAGCAATGGGCCTCTGGGACATAACACTCATGCCCCTCACATTGTGAATATAAGAGGAAATAGTTTATTGTAACTCCCTCCAGGACCCACAGAACCTTAGACCTCCATTTTTTTATACATTTTAGACAAATGTTTGCAAAGAAGTGCATGCTGGGAGTTGTCAGGTGACTCCGTCTTGTCCTTCGTCATTAGTGCAGTTTGGAAATCTTCTAGTTTCCATTGAAAGGATTTACAATGCTTTGGCCTTTATAGGATTTCTATTTTCACTCCACACCTCTCTGACTCTGTGGTGTCTAAATTGTCTCAATCTACAGTTTGATCATTTGTTTGGTTTTGAGAAGTTTATTTGTGTTGCAGTCGCGAGAGGAACTTCACTAACGGAACACACATTTTAAGATTGTTAAGTCATTTTACAAAAGTTCCATCAAATTGTAAATGACTAGATTAAAGTGTGGAGTGCTATGAGGGGTTAGCTTGAATTCGGCAGAAACAACAGCAGCTATTGTCCTCGATTCGTAGCTTATACTGTTTTAGTTCAAGCCAAGGGCTCATTGTTTTGTTCATCACCTCGACTATTGTATTGAATATGACTGTTTTTTTTAGAGGGCCGGTCTTGACCCAAAAGTCCCGGGCTGATTTTTTCTGCCAGTCCAGCCCTGGTTAGGGGCGTTGACAGGATACTACAGTGGGTTGCTTAAGTATCGCCCCCCCTTTAACTTATCGACATTTTGCCATTCTATGGACCATAAACATAAATATTCAACTTCTGAAGCCAATTGTTTGCACTAAAAGGAAAGGGGAGCCGGTACTTATGCACATCCTACTTTCAGATTTTTATTTATTAAAAAAAAATCATGTTAAATCATGTATAAATTTCACTTCACGATTGTGTGTCACTTAGTGTGTCTCTTTCAAATAAAATTAAAATGAAATATATTTATGTTTATGATCCATAGCGTGGAAAAATGTCGAAAAGTTAAGGGGGGTCGATGCTTAAGCAACCCACTGTAACTGTGAGGCTTCATCTCTTGCCCATATTCAGTGATGTCTTTATTTCAGGGATTCTCGGGCTGTTCCTTCGATACTGGCACTTTGATTCAAAAAGTTTTGTATCGGTATCGTCAAAGTGAGATATTAATGTGTTACTTGTTTTATATCCCACTGGCCCGAGAAACAGAACTGGCCTTTTTCTTTAAGCATGGGTGCCCCGTCAGTCAAACCTGTGTGTGCAGACACCAGTTTATCAGTCCATAAACATGAACCTGACCAGGCCAGACCCATAAACACCATTAACACTCACAGTCAGGCGCTGTTATCTCTGAACTGTCACCCACTCTTTTCGTTAGTTGTGTACAGGTTATTGATTTCACAATCTTCATATGTGTGCTGTTGTGCTCAAAAGTTTACACACCCCGGGACAATTTCAGATTTTTGTACTATTTTGGGCCAGAGTTGCTCGCTTTCATCCAAAGTTGCTGTTAGTACAGACCTGGGCAAAATACGGCCCGCGGGCCGGCCGATGATTCACTGATGATTCAGTCCGGCCCACAACTTGTAAGCCGGACAAAAAAAAAGTAAGTCTCGAGCCCATTCCTGTGTGGAGTTACGATTTTTTTTTATTACCAGAATGCTCACTCCAGCCACTAGGGGGCAGATTAATAAGAAGAAAGAATAAAAGGAAAGAATTCCACAGGTGTCCAGCGGAGGGCACTGACATAATAAGAAATCAGGATATAAACGACACATTGTGTGACTTGCAAGTGGGAAATGGACAGTCTGCCCCTGGGCAGCTGTGGCTACAATAGTCGCTTACTACCACGGAGTGTGGCGTGAATGAATGTTGACTACAGAGTAGCAGAGACTTGTGACACAGGCTTGTAAAGTGTAATAAGTGTAAGTGTTTATATGAGGCCACAGTCCTGTCAGGCTCATTATTATTCATTTAATGAAAAAAACTCCTCAATGTATTTTCCCAATCAAAACATTTTTATATTTTGGAGCTTTTGTTTATGGACCTCCCCATATATTACACTTATATTCCGATATAAGTTTGAGTTATTGTTTGTGCGGCCCTCAGACTCAATTCTTCTCAAATGGATTTCCCCCCCGTGTTAGTACATACTGGTTTGAACGACCAGAACTTGGTGTGAACTCAATAATGACTAGACAGCAACAAACATCTGCCCTGTTGATGCAGAATAAAGCCACATGTGGTGAGATTGAACCCCGTCACGACACACCAAAGCAAAAACACATCCAGTCTGAGTGAGAGGCGGGACATGGCCTCTCCTCTGCACCTTCATACCTCAGAGCCTCCATTACACACCAGCTCAGACACCGAAGACCATATGCAGCAACATCAAACACCTTTTATCCCACAAGCTTCAACGTTGTTTTATAAATCTGTTTTATACATGTTCTTTTTCCATTATAATTGAACATTTGTCAATGTTTAATAAACCTAAGGCTAAAAACACATACATATTTGTTATATAAGGGGTCCAAGGGTTAATGGGTTCTCGGGTGGTACCTGGGCTGCCACGGTGGACAGTTCGTGACAGATGTCGATCCCCGAGGCTCTGGCCCCCACCACGAGCACGGTCCGCCCATGGAAGCGCTCTGGGCTGCGGTAACTGTGGCTGTGCAGCAGCTCGCCTGGGAAGACAATCAGCAGACGTCAAAGACCGCTAACTGGAGAAACAGAACTAATCCCCCCTCCTCTACTCATCCTCCTTTGACTCCTCCCATTCCCCTGTTTTGGCCCCTCCTTTGGTGTACTCCTTGCCCCACCCCACGTCTATAATTAGGGGAGCAACACATCTGTGCAGCCATTGTTGTCCTGGAGCTGGCATGCCTGGTGGAGCCTCCGAATCCTTCCCAAGTAGAGCAGTGCCACATTGAAGTTTGTATTTTCCCAGTTATCACCCCTTATCCTTGTTATTGGTCCTTATTGATCTTTTGGTTAACCCTCCTTGTATTAGATATATTTGAATGTTATTTCCTTTGGTAATGTGTTCTCCTTTGTTTTCCCATAGAAAACACCACTGCCCTGCTTCCCCACACTACGATGCTCACCCCCTCAGTCTCCACTGCATTTCTTCCCCTCATGGCAACCATCCCTCCACCCTAATCAACCCATGACCCCCATCTATCCATAACTCGATCCTGTCTTTGGCAATAAACCACTTGAAACCTTTCTGCTGGCTGCTCTGAATTGTCTGTTGCGTTGGTGCTTCACCTGGAATCAGAGTTTAAGAGGATTCACAGCTAGAGATATTTTTCAATAAAATAATTATACCTGCAGGAACCGATAACGCAATAAAGACCAATAACATAAAAACCACCACTGACATAATGACTACCAAATGATGGTAAATAACAACCCATTACTATTATAAAACAAATCTAAGCTGCAGGATTAGTCTACTGGATAGTACTTTACTAGTATAATACTATCTGTATATACTTTTACATGTATATGTACAGTACAGGCCAACAGTTTGGAAATGCTTTTTTATGTATTTGTTTTTTCTTTCATTTCAAAACTGTTCCTATGGTAGATTCTCACTGAAGCCGTTCATTTATGAGTGAACACATACGGAATTGTGTTTTAAACAAAACAAATGTTTGAAATTCTCCGCCTGTGGCTTTGAACATTTGCTCAGTGAGCTTCACCATGTGGGCACACAAATGGTTTGGACTTCTCAAACAAGTTGAAAACTATCTCAGAAGACGACCTTATGAAGCTCATGGAGAAAATGCCAAGAATGAAGGACAGCAAATTGAAATGATTTAGAATATAAAACATAGTGGGAGTTGTTTTTGTTTCCTTCATAATCCCATGTGTTCATTCATAGTTTAACGCCTTCAATGACAATCGTAGCGTGTTAGTAATGTTGAAAATAAAGAAAAGCCAAGACATCAAAAGTGTGTGCAAACTTTTGGCCTGAACTGTATAGATGTATAGTATATATCTATACATAGTATATTATACTTATATAGTAGTATACTTTATAAATTAGAAGAGTTGTCCCATAGTTCATCCTTTATAACACTTAAAGAATATCCCCTCCTGCTGTCGACTGTAGAAACCCTCCACACTCCGTTACCTCTGAAGTGCTGTATCCCGGGGATCTCTGGGATGTAAGGCTCCGAGTAGTGTCTGAAACAACACAACCTCAAATGACGTGTTTTGTATTCTATCATTCATTCCATTGTTAATTGTATTCTTTCTATGCAACTCTTGTCTTTGTGTTTGTAGTTTTTATGGTCCACACCTCCGTCATGAGCAGCTCTCATTCCTCTGCATGTTTCAGGCTGGAGCTACAGGGACAACATGCTGGACTCCACAATGTGAACAAATCCTCTCTTTGAACTGAACGCTTCAGATCCCATCCAATTCTTTAATGCGTCGGATCTTATTCTGTCAGGAATAGGCATATTTAGCACAAATAAAACTAGAAAACCTCATACGAGCAGAGCAGAGACTAGAGACAAGTTTGGGATTTGGCAGAAAATGGTTCTTAAAGGCATTAGTGATTTGAATCCAAATGCCAAACTCTGAGCAAATTCGGCCTAAGACAATAAGTTGTCTGGCTTGTTCAATAATCTAATGAGCCAATCAAAGGCCCTGTTACCGATTCTGTCATCAAACTGGTGTTCTGTGAGAAGTCTTTGACACGTCTGTAAATGAACCACTGTGTTATTGAGTTGACTCGTGTGCTTGAATTGAAAATGAATTCTAAAGCGTTTGTACCCAGAACAGACAAACACTGCGTCGAATCTCTCCGTCCGCTCCGACCCGGCACCGTCTGATGATGTCACTTCCCATTCTGTTCCCGACTTCCTGTTTCTAGTCTCCTTGACAACCGGCCACACTTGATCCACTGCTGTATTAAACTGAAATACACAAACACTGGATTTAAGGCACTTTCCTGTGGCCCTGTCCTACAAATGTGTTCTGATGTTTGTAAAACTATTAAATGTGCTGGTGTCCCCCAGGGCTGCCCTTTGTCACCAGTTCTGTTTCCACTTTTATGGACACAATTTGTAGGCGCAGCCAGGGGCCGGGTTTGGGAAGCTCAGGATCTGATCTCTGCTGTTTGCAGATGATGTTCTGTTGGAGCTTCAGCTGCCCTGAGGCGGTTTGCAGCCCAGTGTGAAGCGACTGGGATGATCATGATCAGAAGGTTTGCAGGTTTAAGTTAAGCTACACTTAGCCCCCCTGTGCACATTGGTGGATGAATGAGAGTGTGAATGTGTGAGTGGGTCCTTGATGTAAAGCGTTTTGGGTCAAACCGCTTTATAAGTTGAGACCTTTTAATATTTAAGGCGCACTCATCTGGATATGCGACCCCTGTGAGGGGGATGGAGAAGTGCTCACTGACACATTTAGATGGATTTGGGAACAATATCGGGGAGAAATGAGTCGATATGTCTTTGAGTTCACCCCATGAAAAATGAGAGCGGGAACAAAAGTGTTACCATGTGTACAATGATTTTTCAAAAACATCGCAAAATCAAATAAATGATGATTTCTTTTCTTTTTTTTGCTGTGATATCGAAATAGTTGTTTTCTTCTGGAGAAATAACTGTCTGTGAAGCACTTTGGTCTTCCTTGTGTTGTTGTAAGGTGCTATACAAATAAACTTTGATTGATTGATTGATTGATTGATTGATTGATTGATTGATTGATTGATTGATTGATTGATTGATTGATTGATTGATTGATTGATTGATTGATTGATTGATTGATTGATTGATTGATTGGAAATTGAGTTTGAAATCTTAGTATCATGATCAATGAAGTAAAGTTTGTATATTTCTGAGTATATTTGTGAAATATCTGAGTGAAGATTAAAACATGCACATAAAGGAGTGCTGGTTTGGTGAGGGTTAGTTCATTAATACTGTAGAGACATCTCAGGCCATGACTGTGGCACAATTGAATTCAAGACTTTTAATGCTCTTTAATGTTCTTTTGTAAAGTACTGGGCAGTACTCTTACTCTGATGTGCGGTGATATTTTGAAGTGCTTGCAGTATTTCTCCAGATACCGTAGTACTTCCTGATGCGGGATGAAACTGTCCAACTCCTGATCAAACGGGAAATCTGGGAACATCATCACCTCCTTGGGGAGATTGGTCCTAAATCACAGGAGAGGGTTAGAGGGTGCAGAGGAGGAAGAGGAGAGGGTCAGACGATGCAGACGAAGAGGAAGAGGAGAGGGGCGAGGATGCAGAGGAGGAGGAGAGAGTCAGAGGGAGCAGAGGAAGAGGAGAGAGTCAGAGGGAGCAGAGGAAGAGGGGCGAGGATGCAGAGGAAGAGGAGAGAGTCGGAGGGAGCAGAGGAGGAAGAGGAGGAGAGGGTGCAGAGGAAGAGGAGAGGGTCAGACGGTGCAGAAGAGGAAGAGGAGAGGGTGCAGAGGAGGTAGAGGAGACAGTGCAGAGGAGGAAGAAGAGAGGGTGCAGAGGAGGAAGAGGAGAGGGTGCAGAGGAGGAAGAGGAGAGGGTGCAGAGGAGGAAGAGGAGAGGGTGCAGAGGAGGAAGAGGAGAGGGTGCAGAGATAGAGGAGGAAGAGGGTGCAGAGGAGGAAGAGGGTGCAGAGGATTACCGTAAGTCTCGGTACATGCTGCTGTGCATGGGTGGCCCGTTGTCATGGTTTCCAGTGCTTTCCTCGTAGACCCAGGTTCCTCCGACGGTTGGTCGGGACTCGAACACCACAGGAGCAGAGAAGGTTTGGGGTTTAGACAGAACGTGCCGCGCCACACAGAGCCCCGCCGCGCCCGCTCCGACCACCGCCACCCGGAGCGCCATCTGTGCCCGCGGCTCCTAACACACACACATACATGTACACACGTACACACACACACACACACACACACATACATGTACACACGTACACATTAAACAGGAGGCTAAGAGGAGGCTAAACAGGAGGCTACACAGAAGGCTAAATGGAGGATAAAAAGGGGAATAAGAGGAGGCAAAACAGGAGATGAAATGGAGGATGAACAGGAAGCTAAGTGGAGGTTAAGTGGAGGATAAACAGGAAGCTAAGTGGAGGCTAAGTGGAGGATAAACAGGAGGTTAAGTGGAGGCTAAGTGGAGGATAAACAGGAAGCTAAGTGGAGGCTAAGTGGAGGATAAACAGGAAGCTAAGTGGAGGATAAACAGGAGGCTAAATGGAGGATAAACAGGAAGCTAAGTGGAAGCTAAGTGGAGGCTAAGTGGAGGATAAACAGGAAGCTAAGTGGAGGCTAAGTGGAGGATAAACAGGAGGCTAAATGGAGGATAAACAGGAGGCTAAGTGGAGGCTAAGTAGAGGCTAAGTGGAGGATAAACAGGAAGCTAAGTGGAGGCTAAGTGGAGGATAAACAGGAGGCTAAATGGAGGATAAACAGGAAGCTAAGTGGAGGCTAAGTGGAGGATAAACAGGAAGCTAAGTGGAGGCTAAGTAGAGGATAAACAGGAGGCTAAATGGAGGATAAACAGGAAGCTAAGTGGAAGCTAAGTGGAAGCTAAGTGGAGGATAAACAGGAAGCTAAGTGGAGGATAAACAGGAAGCTAAGTGGATGCTAAGTGGAGGATAAACAGGAGGCTAAGTGGAGGCTAAGTGGATAAACAGGAGGCTAAGTGGAGGATAAACAGGAAGCTAAGTGGAGGCTAAGTGGAGGATAAACAGGAGGCTAAGTGGAGGCTAAGTAGAGGCTAAGTGGAGGATAAACAGGAAGCTAAGTGGAGGCTAAGTGGAGGATAAACAGGAGGCTAAATGGAGGATAAACAGGAAGCTAAGTGGAGGCTAAGTGGAGGATAAACAGGAAGCTAAGTGGAGACTAAGTAGAGGATAAACAGGAGGCTAAATGGAGGATAAACAGGAAGCTAAGTGGAAGCTAAGTGGAAGCTAAGTGGAGGATAAACAGGAAGCTAAGTGGAGGATAAACAGGAAGCTAAGTGGAGGCTAAGTGGAGGATAAACAGGAGGCTAAGTGGAGGCTAAGTGGATAAACAGGAGGCTAAGTGGAGGCTAAGTGGAGGATAAACAGGAGGCTAAGTGGAGGCTAAGTGGAGGATAAACAGGAGGCTAAGTGGAGGATAAACAGGAAGCTAAGTGGAGGCTAAGTGGAGGATAAACAGGAGGCTAAATGGAGGATAAACAGGAAGCTAAGTGGAAGCTAAGTGGAGGCTAAGTGGAGGATAAACAGGAAGCTAAGTGGAGGCTAAGTAGAGGATAAACAGGAGGCTAAGTGGAGGATAAACAGGAAGCTAAGTGGAGGCTAAGTAGAGGATAAACAGGAGGCTAAATGGAGGATAAACAGGAAGCTAAGTGGAAGCTAAGTGGAAGCTAAGTGGAGGATAAACAGGAAGCTAAGTGGAGGATAAACAGGAAGCTAAGTGGATGCTAAGTGGAGGATAAACAGGAGGCTAAGTGGAGGCTAAGTGGATAAACAGGAGGCTAAGTGGAGGATAAACAGGAAGCTAAGTGGAGGCTAAGTGGAGGATAAACAGGAGGCTAAGTGGAGGCTAAGTAGAGGCTAAGTGGAGGATAAACAGGAAGCTAAGTGGAGGCTAAGTGGAGGATAAACAGGAGGCTAAATGGAGGATAAACAGGAAGCTAAGTGGAGGCTAAATGGAGGATAAACAGGAAGCTAAGTGGAAGCTAAGTGGAAGCTAAGTGGAGGATAAACAGGAAGCTAAGTGGAGGATAAACAGGAAGCTAAGTGGAGGCTAAGTGGAGGATAAACAGGAGGCTAAGTGGAGGCTAAGTGGAGGATAAACAGGAGGCTAAGTGGAGGCTAAGTGGAGGATAAACAGGAGGCTAAGTGGAGGATAAACAGGAAGCTAAGTGGAGGCTAAGTGGAGGATAAACAGGAGGCTAAATGGAGGATAAACAGGAAGCTAAGTGGAAGCTAAGTGGAGGCTAAGTGGAGGATAAACAGGAAGCTAAGTGGAGGCTAAGTAGAGGATAAACAGGAGGCTAAGTGGAGGATAAACAGGAAGCTAAGTGGAAGCTAAGTGGAGGCTAAGTGGAGGATAAACAGGAAGCTAAGTGGAGGCTAAGTGGAGGCTAAGTGGAGGATAAACAGGAAGCTAAGTGGAGGCTAAGTGGAGGATAAACAGGAAGCTAAGTGTAGGCTAAGTGGAGGATAAACAGGAAGCTAAGTGTAGGCTAAGTGGAGGATAAACAGGAAGCTAAGTGGAGGCTAAGTGGAGGATGAACAGGAAGCTAAGTGGAGGATAAACAGGAGGCTAAATGGAGGATAAACAGGAAGCTAAGTGGAAGCTAAGTGGAGGAGAAACAGGAAGCTAAGTGGAGGAGAAACAGGAGGCTAACCGGGAGGCTATGATAAGGCTAAACAAAAAAAGTTTTAGTCAGTTTCATAAAAAAAATAAAAATGAAAAAAAGTAATTTGGCAAAGTATTTGTATTTCAACAAATTAATGTCGATAAGCATTGGAAATTGGTATGAAGGTTAAACTATCTTTTGACAGACCGATCACGCGTCAATCATCTACATTCTACATGCGCCCCGTCTAAAATCTGATAGGCTACCTCTGTATTTACATATTTCCTATGTTAATTGATAGTCCCTTTTAAATAAATACATAAACTATGCCCATGACCCTATACATTTGAATGTTTTGCTTGTTTGTACCATTGTACAGATGGTGAGAAACACATGATTCTGTATTATTATTGTGAGTAAAGTGGCTGACAGTGAAAAGCTAAAACAGACCTTGGGACTGCTCCGACCTGTTAAACATTACACATTTTTATGCGTATTGTGGACGTTTTCACTGACTTGACCCCAAACTAAACCCACGAAACAGCCTTCATTTCAAAACACTGCGAACTTCAGAGTCTAATAATAGCTAATAGATTTAAAACGACTCTCAGAAGTGTAGTTGATATTTAAAATGAAATCATTAAAAATATCTAAATAATGCATAAACAAATATCAAAGTTAGCTCTAAAAACAAACTGCGCATGCCCAAGAAACCTCCACGAACCTCTGCCAGAAGTGACAAAAAACCCCGCTTAAATCACGAAAATGGCGGATGTTGTCCCTCGTATCGCTGGTAAAACGATGTCCAAAGCGAGGGGAAGAACAGCTCGGATCGGGTTCTGCAGCTGAAGCTTTGGCGAAACTCTCCGCGGAAGAACAGCTGGGGGGCGGGGGGCGGTTTGTGATACAACACTCCTCAGGCGTAACACGCATGCGCAGCTGAAGAGCTCGTAGAAATATTAGTAGAAAAAAAAAGAGATATTACTTTGAACGTTTTGCCGCAACCTAAAATAAAATCTAAAATAACAATAATAATAAAAAAAAAAAATAATGTTAATAATGATAATAATAATAATAATAAAAATAATAATAATAAACTAGTTTCTACTGGTGAGGAAGGAATTGATTAAAAAAAAAAGTTGTTTTTCAAAGCTTAGGAATAGGCCACGCTTCTGCATACTGAGATGATGCGTCCCTGTGTGCTCTGTCACACAAAAACACCGTTGTTAGCATTGAGCCTCTCCTCCTCTCCTCATGGACCCAAACGGGGGTGAAGTTCATAGACAGTAAAATATATACAAAAATTTTAAATAAAAATGTATAAACTAAATTTAAATATGTTGCCAACACTGGCTGTATTACAGACAATACCAACACAAAACTAGAACCAGCAACCATCTGTACATTTTCACCCAAAAAATGTAGTTGATGATCCAAGTCGTACTTTATTAGAAAACCTGCTACCTACTCGAAAACATAATGAGGGTTTTCAAATGGTGCCGATGCAAACAAGCAGGGTGTAAGACTCCAGTTTCTCCAAATATGACAGATTTTTGTTTCTTTTTAGAAGTAAAGATTTTAGCGAGTGCAGCGGTCTCCAGGCAGCAGCTCCACAAAGGAAAACATGAGGAGTTCAAATCACAGATGAGGAGTCAGAACACGTCATAGCCTTGGCTCCAGAGCCCTCCCATTCCCCACATTACCAGATATCTGAGCCCATTAACCTCTTGACCGAGCACTTTCTCCAGTTCAACTTTACCCAAATCTAAAACATTACAGCCTATAGTCCAGTCCAATGTCTCATCTGAAAGCTAAAAAAATGCAATGAAAACATTTAACTTTTTTCTTCACATATTTTTGTCACTTTTGTGTCAATATGTCAAAACAAGGATGAAAATCCTTGTTTTCGTCAATTTTTTGTCACCATTTTGTTGCTTTTCTCAAGATCTCTTAGATTTGCTCTTAGATTTGGGTAAAGACAAACTGGAGAAATGCACTTGGTTCAGGCGGGGTTGAGAGGTGAACAGACTCATTACATAACGTAAACCAGCCCTTTTATTCTTGTATCAACCTTTTTTTTTTTTAAACAATACAAAAAGTAAATGAAATAAAAAAGGGACATTTTATTCACAAAGATCCTCATGTCACAGGTACTCCAAGACACATCCTTTAAACGGCCATTCCAACCACAAATAAACAATAAACAAACACGTGTGTCTTTCAGCCGCTCTTGGTTCTCTCGTTACACGTGGCTTCCTCATGTTTTGAGATACGACTGAACAAAAAGCACCCGATTACAGATTACTTTAGTTCACATCCAGGAGCATTCGAGAAAAGACATATTTGGGTCTAGGGCTGGGTACCGTTACATTTTCTTCGATACTGGTGATTTAACAATACTTGGATTTCTATACCGATACCCGAACAACATACGATACCTACTCTGAAATATTTGTCCTCTAGAACCAGAAAACAGAACAATGATGTGTGGAAGATTTTGCCCCCCCCAAAAATGTCTATATCCTTTAATCCTTTAATGCTGTCCCTGGACCAACAGCACCAAAACTTGGATCTAAAGTTTGTTTTTTACCTGCTTCCCATGCTTTCATTTCTTTGACATCAGTAGAACCAAACCCTCTTTTCCAATACCAGACTGGTATTGTTTAACAGTACCCTGCCCTAGTCTTGAGGAAGCACTTAAAGTGCAGATGAAATATTACACTTGGGGGGTCATTTACTAAGTAGCACGCACTACAGTGGATCAGCAGCAAAGTCTTGACTACTTATCAGATCTGGGGTTCTGACACTGCAATAGAGGCAATAATAATGGTAAATTCAGTGCAACATCCCAAGAGAATAGCCTTTTGTATTTTTCAGCTTGCACCCGCTATTTAGCACTTGCCTTGATAAATTACCCGTGAGGTTTGTTAAAACATAGTTAACACAATTATAGGCTACAAATTTGAGCAAGTGTTTGTTAGTTTGACCTTTTTTGTGATGTTTGTTAAATAACATTTCCAAATTATGGTTAGTGTCTCTGTGCCATTTTTGTTTCACGTGGATCCGCCCAAAAAGGACAAAGTCCAGCTCCGCTGTCAGGGCAAATGAACTACCGTCCCATTGCTGTTGGTGCGTCTCATTTGGTGACTGCGCTGCCGTGCTGCTGCGCCGGCTGCTGCTGCGGCGCCTGCTCGGCTAAAGCCTGCTGCAGTCGGGTCCTCTTACGGGAGTAGTGCTGCCAGTGAAGGAGCTGCTGCTCGTCGATGAATTTGGCGCACTGAGCGTTGACCAGCTCCTTCCTGAAGTGTTCGTACTGAAGCAGCTCCAACATGTGCAAGCAGTGAGGGTACCTGAGAGACAGAGAGAGGAGTTAGACCAGGACTGAAGCAGGACTAAACCAGTGAGGGTACCTGAGAGACAGAGAGAGGAGTTAGACCAGGACTGAGGCAGGACTAAACCAGTGAGGGTACCTGAGAGACAGAGAGGAGTTAGACCAGGACTGAGGCAGGACTAAACCAGTGAGGGTACCTGAGAGACAGAGAGGAGTTAGACCAGGACTGAGGCAGGACTAAACCAGTGAGGGTACCTGAGAGACAGAGAGAGGAGTTAGACCAGGACTGAGGCAGGACTAAACCAGTGAGGGTACCTGAGAGACAGAGAGGAGTTAGACCAGGACTGAGGCAGGACTAAACCAGTGAGGGTACCTGAGAGACAGAGAGGAGTTAGACCAGGACTAAACCAGTGAGGGTACCTGAGAGACAGAGAGAGGAGTTAGACCAGGACTGAAGCAGGACTAAACCAGTGAGGGTACCTGAGAGACAGAGAGAGGAGTTAGACCAGGACTGAGGCAGGACTAAACCAGTGAGGGTACCTGAGAGACAGAGAGAGGAGTTAGACCAGGACTGAAGAAGAAGATTTTTATTTATACAGCGCCTTTCACAGACATGGTCACAAAGCGCTTTACATGAGACAATTGTACATTCACTCCACACTCGGTGGTGTAAACTACGTTTGTAGCTTCAGTTTCCCCTGGGGGAGACTGTCAGAGGCGCTTTCGCGACTACACACGTCTGCGCCAACCACTATACATTCACTCTAGAGATTAGATCGGGCCCAAAAAATCAAGCCCGACCCGACCCGAGCCCGCGGTTATAAGCCCGACCCGACCGAGCCCGAGCAATTAACGTGAATTGTCAGCCCGAACCCGAAACAAACCCGACGTACATAATTATTTATTTAAGGCTCAGATAGGTGCATCTGCACAGCAGCACCATGTTTGCGAGGTACGCGGCTACGCGCACGGCATACGTGCACGCAGCACGCGGCGCGGAGCAGCTCAATGTGTCTTGTCTCCTCTTTTCCGTCTCTCTCTCTCCTCCTCCTTCATGTTTCATAAACATCGCGCTCTACAAAAGCTACTTTTTACGCAGTAACAGGAACCAAACTGCTTATATATCCACTGTTAATGAAACGCTGTCCTGAGAGAAAGAGTGAAGAGTGATGTTCTCTGTGTGGCGCCGGTATCACAGCCTGACCATGCTGCGCCCGCCCCCCGCACCTGCACCACCTCCCTCCCGGACTCCTCTATTTTATATTGCGTATTGCCACATTTTGTATCCAATAGACTCCGCCTATTGCATAGATTTTTATTAGAGATAATAATGACATTAATTAAAAAAAGGAAAAAAAAAAAAAAAACTTGAGCCCGACCCGACCCGACATTCGGGCCGGGCCGGGCCGAGATTTCCCGCATGAGCGTCGGGCTCGGGCCGGGCTCGGGCTCGGGCCAAAAATCTAACCTCTAATTCACTCACATCATTCATCCTGGCCTATTGTGCATGTTTTTAGTGGTAGGGGAAACCGGAGTGCCCGGAGGAAACCTACGCAGACACGGGGAGAACATGCAAACTCCACACAGAAAGGCCCCGTCCCTGGTGGGAATCGAACCCGGACCTTCTAGCTGTGAAGCGAGAGCACTAACCGCTGCGCTACCGTGCCGCCAAAAGGGGGGGGGAGTGGGAGGGGGGGGCGTAATAAGGTGAATAGGCCTGTATAATGCCTTATTTCAAAGCTAAGACCTATAAAACTCATCGAAACACTTTCTAGTGCATTTTCGTTGCTTTTTTGTCACTTTTATGTTACTAGTTTGTGGATTTTTTGGTTGAATTTTCATCACACATTTGCCACATTTTCATCACTTTTTCCCCCCGCTCTTTTGTTGCATTTTCATCCCCGTTTTCGTCCCATTTTTGTTACTATTTTTACACTTTTTCCAAGAAACCTTTAGACTTGGGTAAAGCCAAACTGAAGAAAAAGTTCTGGGTTCAGGTGGAATCCAGACTCACCGCTGTACCTGTGTGAGTCGGCATCAGCTACGTTTCTAGACAGAACATTCAGGAAACGGGGTTATTATTGGTTCTATATGATATTCAAACAGGATTATAAACCACAAAACTCGCCGAATGTCGATGTGTTTTTGGTTATTTAGTGAAAAAAAAACTCGACCAAAACGTGACAAAAAAGTAACAACCAGGGGGAGATGAGTTTTGTCGTTACTCTGAACTATGGGCTGTAAACAGTTGAAAAGATTTTAGCTGAACTGGAGAAAATGTGTTAAGGCGGGTTAAGACTGAATAATCGTAACTCAAAACTGTAGAATCATGACATCCCTAGTAAGGTTGGGCGATGTCCCCTTAATTGGCCGTTGACGATGTTTACAGTGAACCATCGTGATGGACGATGATATCGTCCATTTCTCATTATAAGCATTTTTTTTAAAGACATTTACATAGCCTATATATATGCTGCATACTATGTATGCTAGGAAAATGTGAGATTGCAGGATAAATGGATCTAAACTAAACATGATTTGAACAGAGTCACGGACACGACTTTTGCAAAAGAAATGTGTTAAAACTTGTGCGTAAAGTCTGAGAGGAGAACGACTTATTCAGAGCGTGAACTCCTCAATACCAAGGCTCTTATCACACTAATACAAATGTAAATCGGAGCTTATTATTTGCATTTGCTCAATTTTAACGTAATGTTTAAGAAACAGTGGGTGAACGGGACAATATTTAGAAGTTTGCATCGTAGCTTACGTTTTTGAAGCCGCTCCACGCGCCACCCGGTCCGTGAGCTCGTAACCTCTTAACTCCTGCACCGCCTCTTTCTCTCCTCTCTCTCTTTCCTCTCTCGGTCCTTCGTGAGAATAGTCCACGCGCTCAGCTAGCTCCGATGTGAGCGCCATCTTGTCATTTTAAAACGGTTTAAGTTTCAATACGCAGCAAAGCAAAACAAAACCACGCGCTGTTAAACTCTGAACTGCAGAGAGAGAGAGAGAGAGAGAGAGCTCCGCGCGTCAGAAACAGAGCAGCTGCGTCTTTACGTTAATAATTACGGCTAACACATCGTGGCTTCTGGCAGGCTACTGACGCTAGCGCGCATATTAGTTACATCCGTGATTTAATTTACAGTGCAATCCCTGCAAAGTTTGTAGGTTTACAAGGCCTACAGAAGACCAGTGCGTGTTTTTGACAGGAGGGGGCGTGGCATCACGATGGTGGCTCTCCATCGTGATGTTGCTCATCCATCGCCGATGGACGATGACATCGTCCATCGGCACAACCCTAATCCCTAGCCGTACCAAAGTGCTGGACTCTCTCAATCAGGAACTAGAACCTACTTGAGGAACTTGGCGTAGTCGGGCTCCTTCCAGTACAACAGGTACTTCAGGTAGTTAATGAAGGGCCGCTCCCTCAGGTACCCCCTCTGAGCCAGAACTGGAAAACAAACCAACGGAAATGATCCAAGAGTGCAATGATTACAGGCCCCAAACTGAAAACCACTGGTCTAATGGTTAAGGCTGCTGCACATAAGGCAGACACTCGGCCTCAACTAATCCATTCATTGACAACTAGTCCATTATAGAAATAGTTGGCAACCATGTCTGTGTCTCATCCAATCAGGAAGCAGAAAACACTGTCTGTAAAGAGCTGGGTACCTACCTATCTACATGGTATTGAAACATCCTTTTCTTTTGGTTCCTAGCTTGATAATAAAACCATTTTCTCATTTCTACCATGAATCAATGAATCGTTTCGTTGTGAAAGGTGTATGATATTTCTTGTTTTTTTGTTGTTGATGGAGGAAACTAAAAGTGAATGTCTGCATTAGGCTCTTGGTGCCAACTCTGCTTTCTGAATGGATGAGACGCCACACAGGCACTTCTTTATGAAATTTACCAGAGCTGGGCAATTCATCAAAATGTAATTAAAATCGCAATCTCTACTTTGGCCAATCTCAATAATAATCGTCATGGGACTGTAGAACTGTCAGAATTACTGATAATTCTTCCTCGTTTTGAATGGAAACATGAAATTGGAGGAAAGCATTTGTTACTGTTTGAGCTCAGGTTTGTATAAAAGATTCGTCTAGGTTCCTGAATCCACTGCATGTCTTTATTTTTATTATGAGAAATATCGAATCAAAAATAGAGATTAGAGGTCATATCAAGGCGATATTTGGGGATTGTGCAATATCGGCTATCTAGTGCCGATAAAAGCCGGTATCTCCGGGACCGAACCCATTTTATGCATTGAAAACAGCGCAGTCTTTAAAGCGAGTCCTTCCTCAGCCTCAGGGGAACAGGAATTTATGTTTTTACAGGATCACCTGTGAAAACATTTGGAAAAATCGGTCGAAAATACCGGTCAAAAATATCGGCCAAGCATATTGCCATTTGTCAATAATAATCCAAACAAATCAGCCTTAGAAAGACCCATATTCAGTCAACCTCTAAGAGATTGATCAATATCTTCATTCTTTCTGCCGCATCGTCCAGCCCTAAAATGTACATTACATATACGCTAACTTTAAAGAGAAAATCAGGAATACAAGTTGTAATTTTTGTTGTAGTTATAGTTGTCGATTAGTTGTGTCTACTCTAACGAGCTAAGTCATTTCCTTACAAGTTCATTCTGAGTTTAGTTGAGGAAAGGCTGGTAGTGGTGTCAGACTGTTTGAAACCAGCCTTGGAATTACCGGGAATGGAATCAGAGAAAAAGATGAATAAACTAACAATGTACTCACAGTTGAGGTAGTTCGGATTCGCCAAACACTGAATAAACTCCAGCTCGGCCTGGAAACGGTTCCTGGCCTGTTCCTCTGTGGGGAAATAAACAACATTTCAATATCAGCCATCTCAAAGTTTTTTAGTGTTTTTTCCCCCGATAGGCAGTGTGGAGCTAGTGCTAACTCCCTCGGTATGCTAACCAAGGACGGATGTTACAGATTTAACGTAACTGTAGAATAGTTGAACACACACGAACATTAGTTCCTGGGTTTAAGTAAAGCTCCACTGTCTCCAGTCGTGCTTCATGGATCTTTTTCCTTCGTCACTTTTTTCATTGCTTTTTTGTCACACTGTCGTCACTCTTTTGTCACATTTTTATTGCAATTTTATTACTTTTTGGTTGGTCTTTTGTGGCTTTTTTGTCACTTTGTTTTCTTTTGTTTTTATTCTTTTGTCACAGTTTTTGATGCTTGTTTGTCACTTTTGTATCATCAGTTTTTTGTCGCTGTTTCGATACTTTGATACAGATTTGGATAATGCCAAACTGTAGAAAATGTGGTTCAGGTGGGGGTTAAGAGGTTAAGGCCATTTTAAAGCACAGGTCCAATTTTGTAAACAAATCTACATTTCAAAAGACCTGTAACAATTGCAGAAAACAAGAAATGAAGGGAGTGTGAGCCATGGAGCAAAACTGACAGAACATTTCAGCAAAACTACGTCAGCGAATGTGTTTGTTTTCTTGATCAACTTGGGACGAGAAACTAACTGAGCAATGTTATTTTCTAAACTAGATTCAATGGCTGACAGTAGAGCTGCAGACACACTGAGGTTCACGTGACTGTGATAATGTTACTGCAAAAGGCTTTTTGCCTTGACTTTTTTTTCTTTTAGCCAGAATGTACTGAATGAAGTACCGCCAAGAATACCAGCAGATTTACCTCTTACCCCCGCCTAAACAGAGTGTATTTTCCCCAGTTCAGCTTTACAAAAATCCATAGGTCTCATTTGAAAGCTAAGAACAGCAAAACTTACCTACACGGTCGTCACTTTTTTCTCTTTCTTTTTCATCTCATTTTTGCCTGTTTTTGTCACTTTTTTCTGCACTTTCCCCTCACTCTTTTGGTCACTTATTGATGATTTTTTTGTTGCGTTTTCATGCTTGATTTTGTTTCATTTTTGTTAAGTATATATTTTGCTGTTGATACATATTTTGGTTGAAATTGAGTAACAAAGATACAAAATATAGGAAAATTGTGAATCGAAACAGGTCAATCTGAAATATAATGCTTTTACAGGACATATCCTTTAAAAGAATTATAATCATTATATTTAAAGGAGCTACACCTGATTGTACAAAGAAACGGTCACTCAAATTTCAAAAAGCCATTTCCTGGTCCAGACTCATCTCAAACTTTCCTAATGCATTTACAACATCAAAATTCGAGTTTGAACCAGGTTTTACAACTTTCAGGAGGAAAACTGTCACTGTAAAAAATGCCTACGAGCCTGACATCTTATGGCTGTTTAAAGGCTTAAAAAAACTGTGTTTTTTGGATAAATGTCTGCTTTTATCAGAAACTAAAGGACAAAACTAATTTTATTCCAATACAAAAATTAAACAAATCAAGGATAGCTCCTTTAAGGCTTTAATTTCACGAAATTACATCCAATGACTTCCAATGTTTTTTTGTTTTGTTTTTATGCCAACCCTGTGTAAGCTAAAAACAACACTGCTACTGCTAAATGTATCCATCTGCAAAGTCAGTGTCAATGTGAACCATATATTACATTTTAAAACTCCATTAACTTATTTATTACTTATTTTGGAATGTGCCAGGATTCTCAGAAAGCTCAGCTGTTTGCCCGACACAATCCGGAACTCTGTGTAAGTTAGCTTTATCTCTCTTTCTCCCATGCTTTTCTTGGTCTGAAAGCTAAAACTATGATTGTGTAACAAATTGTACTGCATGCCGTCCATTACGCACTATAAGCAATTTCAAAAATAGCCCTATCCCATATCACAATCGGTTTTATTTACTTCTAACAACACAAAACAACAGCGCCGACCGTGCTAACTAGCTTTAGCTTTAGCTTTAGCTTTATCCGCCGTAAGAACTCACCCGTTTCCATGGCGACAACCGAGCTAAACTGGCCACAGCAGAGGCTAAATCAAGAGTAGGACAAAGTCTAAGAGGCAGAACGGAAACGTGGATTTATGGGGAGTTTTGTGAAGATTTCGGTCGCAGTTTACAGCCTTTACAACCGGGGACCGCAGCGCCGAGCAGCCATGTTTGACGATGGTCAGGGTTTGTGACAGTTTGCAGCGCTTTACGGCAGCCGCTGTTCAATTTTGAGGACAGCAGAGGGGGCCGTCGCACCGCAAAAAAATAGATAAAAAGTAGGAATAAATAGAAAGGCAAATGTCTGGAGCTGTTTTATGAATTATTTCACACAATACATTTACTCAATAAGAATAATCATTTCACTCAAGTAAAAAGGAATGACCTAAATAATTACCCATGTAAAAGTAAAAAAGTACTTGGAGAAGTTGGAGATGTTACTTGAGCACAGCCAGGGGCCACAGTTTTGGTAGAGCAGGTCATCTTATAATGGGAAGGTCTAGGGTTGGAATCCCAGCTCTGATGTTGTGTCCTTGGGCAAGATACTTCGCCTCCAGTGTCTGTGTATGAATGGGTGACTGGTTCCTTTCCTGAGTGCTATATATCAGACCATTAGACCATTTACCATTTTGCTGTGAGCAACTGTTTGAGCGGAAAAAAAACTCTGATTTATTTTCAATGACTCCATAAATTGTGTGAAAGAAAACATTAAATCATGTGGAAATCATGTTATTTACAAAGAAAATTCCAAGAAAACAGGAGAAAATACAAAGAAACTAAGTCATTCTAGAGCAGGTGTACCCAGCCTATCTACTTTTCACGCAGCCAACCAAGTGTCAACATCAGCCAAGCAGAAGAATAAATCAGATACATTCAATTATTTTCACTTTACAGCAATAAAGGATTTGGCGAATATGAAAATAAGTCAAATAGGGTTAGGGTAAACCCCAGCTTTTAAGAATGAAGTGCACGAGATCTACATCTGTTGATCAACATTAAGTATTTGCCGCTTAAATATTTTCTCACAGTAGAAAAGGTAACAATTATTTTTACTCCAGTAAAACACAGATACTCCATTATAATTTTACTCCATGAAGTAACATATGATGAAACTACTCTAAGAAGTACAATTTCTTTAAAAAGTTACTCAAATACATGTGCTTGAGTAAATGTAACTGAGTAGTGCCCGCCTCTGATGTTTAGAGTGCATTTTAACATGAGCAATTTTTTTTTTAATTGGACTTCAGGGAAAAATATATATCAAGAGTAAAGAGCAGTCCTATGATGGGCCACTCTAATGGCTCTCACCTATTTCAGACTTTAAAAGCTTCCAATTTTTCACAAACAAAACCTCTTCCTGAGCCTTATGCCAGCAAAGTTAGATTAGTCGCCTATTTCTTGTTTTACATCACTATGATTCAAAAGAGACCGATTTATTTTCCAATAAGAGGGGCTTCATGTCTTCAGGACAAAATGTATTTTAATAGTTACTTATTTAAGTTGCTTATTTAGTTAATTATAATACAATCTTTATTCAATGGTTATGATACAAGCCAATCATCTCAACGAGACCTCAAGAGTTTATTATTAGCGGCTGTACCATTTCAGCAGACAGTGTGCCTCTTTTTACAACACTGCCTCTACAGGCCCAAGCTGCAACTGCACTTATGGTAACGCAACACGCTCTGCGAACTGCTACGACAATACAATCACGCATCCAGATCTGAGTCCAGAGTTTTATGAAGGCTTTGCCTTGCCTGCTTGGCAATTTTTATAAACTATATTCAAACACAGACTACTGTCGGAGCGTGTGCGTGTGCGTGTGCATGTGCGTGTGCGTGTGCGTGTGCGCGTGTCAAGTCAAAGTAAGTAAAGTTTGTAATCTTGTGATGCTCAGGTACAGACTTTGAACCGGAGAAGGAATTCGGTTAATCTAAAAGCACCCGCCTATCTATTATGCAAATGACATTTTTTTAAGAATTTCTAAATTGTCAACTCAAATGAGCGTCAGCATCATTTTCAAGTCTTTAACTGGTAGAGGATCATTTAAATATGGTTGAAAAAATCTCCCAGTGATAACACTATTTTTTTCAAAAATAAATATAGTAAATATCTCAAAATCCACTGTTCCAAATGATTATGCAACTCATCGTTTTAATACACTTTAAAGCTTGTAATTAACTGAAAATGGTCATTTGTTGAATTTGCAGCATTAGGAGGTCATATTTACTGAAATCAAAAGCTATTTCAATCAAAAATATCTTAACAGGTCAAGTTATATTTTACCATAGGAGCCCTTGTGTGAAGCAGCTTCAAAATTCTTAAATAAATTAAACTTGTGAGTTTTTGGACAGTTTCTGCTTGGATTTGTTTGGATTTGTTTGGATGAAAACTGCCTCCCACCCTCATAGAAGTTTTTTTTTTGTTGAAGCTCCAAAGGTTCTCAATAGGGTTGAAGTCAGGGGAGGAGGGGGTCCACATCATGAGTTTCTCTCCTTTTATGCCCATAGCAGCCAGTGATGCAGAGGTTTTCTTTACAGCAGGACATGGTGCGTTGTCCTGCATGAAGAGGATTTTGTTCGGGAAAACACGGCTCTTCTTTTTGTAGCATAGAAGACAGTGGTCAGTCAGAAACTCCACATATTTTTCAAAGGTCATTTTCACACCTTCAGGGAGCCTAAAAGGGCCTAAAGGGGCCGACCAGCTCTCTCACCATGATTCTGTCCCAAAACATGACTCCGCCCCCTCCTTACTGACGTCACAGCCTTGTTGGGACATTGTGGCCATTCACCAACCATCCACTACTCCATCCATCTGACCATCCAGGGCTACACGGCCTCATCAGTGAACAAGATTGTTTGAAAATGAGTCTCATGTATTTCTGAGCCACTGCAGCCGTTTCTGCTTCAGCTTCAATGAACAGTTTAGGGGAGGCCAGATAGAAGGTTTATGCACAACTGCAGCCTCTGGAGGGTCCTACACCTTCATGTTTGGGAGACTCCAGAGGCACCAGCAGCTTCAAACACCTGTATGCTGCTTTGTAGCATCTGTTCTCTTAATCTGATGTGTTTGTCTGGCTGAAACCGTCCTCATTGTGCCTTTATCTGCACAAACCTGAGTGTGTCTGAATCATCCACAAATCTCTTATCAGTACGATGATTACGCTTAATCTTTCATGAAATATCTAAGGTTTTCATACCTAGACCAAGGCATTCAACTATTTCACGCTTTTCATCAGCAGAGAGATCCTTTTTCTTTCCCATATTGCTTGAAAATGATGATCTGCTTAATAAAGTGGAACATCCTTTTTCAGTAGTTTTTCCCTTAACTGGGCTTAACCTGAAAACTAATCCTCCCAGGTCTCTGAGATTAATGTCAGTGATTCAAAGAGCCCGAGACACGATACCATCCATGAGTTTCTTTTTTTTTTTTACCTTTTTTGACACAAAAATACAATTTGCATAATAATTTGGAACACAGTGTATCAAACTCATTTGGATTTACAGAATTCAGTCAAGTCAAAGCAACATCCAGACCAATGGGCGCTGGCTGCTCTGCTTTATGACCACGACACTGGGGGCCGCCATTGCTCTGCCATTGCTGTAGTACCTCCATATCACCGCTAGTTCCCCATTGAAAAGCATTGGAGTTTAGACTGCACTTAGACATTAAAAACAACTTTAACACCTGGTTTCAATTTTTTCAACACTAGACTAGGCTAGAGCTTCCTCCTGAGATAACGTTAGTCACAATTTAAGAAACCAGGCTGGTTTTCGTAAGAAGAATTTCAGAAATCTCGTACTTAATGAGGGTCAGACTGTTAGCATTGGAGCAGCGTGAGCTACACGTCACACAAGGGCCGAGTCAGAGCATGCTTCGTCAAAGCTGGGGAGGGGGAGTCTGTAAATCCACCATGAATTCCCCCACGACCGTAGTATTATGGTAAACGGGGACGAGTGAGGAGAAGCTGTCCATTTATATATACAGTCTATGATCCAGACAAGGCCTTCACAAATCAAACCTTTTTTCAAATCTCTCAAAGAAAAACAGTGACTACAAAATCCTGTTCCTTTTTTTAATGAAACATTAGAAGCATATGTACAAAAGTCTGCACATTTCACACACACGTTATTCCTAAAACATTTACATAAACAAAGCCAAAGAAAAAAGCCAAAATACATTGATGGACAATTATATTACCAAGACATATTCTAGAACATTTAATTTACTCTCAGAACAAGTCCTAAGGCCTTTACAAAAGACACTACTTTTAGTCTTTTATCAAATGTTAATAACATTCTTTATTTACATTTAACACAAAAACACAAATATCCTGCATTTTATTTATTATTAATGGTGAGTTAGTTTTATCTTTTAGCTTATTGGCAGTAAAACAAATAAAAACAGGTTAAAAAAGGTTAAAAAGGTTAAAAAATAATACGATAACCTCTGTCCTTCACACAGCAGGTCACCGATCAAAGTAGGAGTTTTTATGTATCATAAAACTGCACTTCTGATGTTTTTTCCACATCCACTTTCCTCTGCTGCATGTCCACCACCACCACTCTGTCGGTCAGCATCTGGAAGTCCAACAGGATCTTGGCACTTGGTTATGTCGGCTTAGGTGAGACTTCGTCGTTTATTGACACTTTTGTCAGGAATCATTTAGTAACACATGATTTACGTCCATGGTAGTACTCAGTAATACCAGTATTGAAATTTTAGTAGTACTTGTCCTATTGTCTATCTACTGAAAAGTGTCCTGTCCAACCAAACTTATGACAGCATTAGAAGTAGAAGTAGTAGCAGTAGTAGTCGTAGTAGTAGTAGTAGTAGTAGTAGTAGTAGTAGTAGTAGTAGTAGTAGTAGTAGTAGTAGTAGTAGTAGTAGTAGTAGTGAGACGCAATTCTTTGTCCAGCAATATCCTGCCAGAGACAACACAGCAACAGTGAAAAAGTAGTAGTTGTAGCAGAAGTGTTTTAAATACATCAGTAGTAGTAGTCACAGTGGTAGAATTGCAGTAGTGGGACTTTAAACAGGAGCAGTAGCATTTGCCCACTCAGGGAACGTGTCCAGTCTGAACAGAGCCTGTCCCCAGCTGTTTATGGCCAGATTGATGCAGCAGATCCCAATGATGTTCATCACCACTCCTGTACGGGCCTAAAGGAAAAGCAGATTTTAGAAATGTAAACACATGCCATCTCCAAGTGCCCCTGAGGAAAGAATAAACCTGTTTATCACCACTCCAGTGCCATCCTCCAGTGCCATCAACCGAATATAAATGAGGGTCACAAACAGTGTTATTTTCAAGGGGCGAGGATAGCATCAAAAACTATTTTTATATTTAGGCCTGCCTCTACAACTTTTATATCACTGATTTATAGGTTCAATATTGTATGTAGCCGATATTCCTTTTTTTCCCTCCTGATTTTTTCTTGTTGTCATTTTGGGAATATATATATATATATATATATGTATATATATATATATATATATATATATATATATATATATATACACTGCTCACAAAAGCTTAGGGCACACTCAAAAAACACATCCTAGATGTCAATCAATTAGATTTTCGGATGAAAATCTTTATTCATAGTGTAGGGCAATGTGTTGAGAACAAAATAACATAAGAATGATAAATGGAAATCAAATTCTTAGCCCCTGGAGGTCTGGATCCAAAATTATAGTCAAAATCAAAGTGACAAATCAGGCCACTGGTTGATCCAAATTCTGTAGAAATTCCTCCAAACGAGTCTGTATCATCCTCAGTAGTGTGTGTGGCCTCCACATGCCTGAATGCACTCCCTACAACGCCTGGGCATGCTCCTGATGAGACCACGGATGTCCTCCTGAGGGATCTCCTCCCAGACCTGGATTAGAGCATCAGTCAGCTCCTGGACAGTCTGTGGTGCCACGTGGCGTTGATGGATGGACCGAGACATGATACTGGATTTAAGTCTGGGGAACGGGCAGGCCAGTCCAGAACATCAATACCTTCATCATGCAGGACCTGCTGACACACTCTTGCCACATGTGGCCTGGCATTATCAGGCATCAGAAGGAACCCAGGGCCCACAGCACCAGCATATGGTCTTACAATAGGTCTGAGGATCTCATCCCGGTCCCCAATGCCAGTCAGGGAACCTCTGGCTCGCACATGGAGGGCTGTGTGGCCCTCCAATGAAATGCCTCCCCAGACCATCACTGACCCACCACCAAACCGGTCATGCTGGATGATGTTGCAGCAGCAGAACGTTCTCCAGGGCGTCTCCAGACTCTGTCACGTCTGTCACATGTGCTCAGGGTGAACCTGCTCTCATCCGTGAAGAGCCCAGGGCACCATTGGCCAATCTGCCAATCGCTGTGTTCTCGGGCAAATGCCCATCGGGCTGCACGGTGTTGGGCAGTAAGCACCGGCCCAACGCCCTCATACCCCCCTCATACCCCCCTCATACCCCCCTCATACCCCCCTCATACCCCCCTCATGGAGTCGGTTTCTGACCGTTTGAGGACCAACATGCACATTTGTGGCCCTCTGGAGGTCATTTTGTAGGGCTCGGGCAGTGCTTCTCCTGTTTCTCCGTGCACAAATGAGCAGATAGCGGTCCTGCTGCTGGGTTGTTGACCTCGGTCGCCCCCCCCCCAGGTCTCCTGGTGTACTGGCCTGTCTCCTGGTATCTCCTCCATGCTCTGGACACTGCGCTGGGAGACACAGCAAACCTTCTTGCCACAGCACGAATGGACGTGCCATTTTGGATGAGCATCACTCCCTGAGCAGCTTCAGTGGGTTGTAGATGCTCCTCATGATGCCTCTAGTGGTGAGAACACTGGACAAATGCAAAAGTGTTCCAAAAATACGGTGCAAAGGATGAAGACAGGGAAATGGTCTGTGGTCACCACCTGCAAAACCATTCCTCTTTTGGAGTGATCTTGCTAATTGCCTCTCATTTCCACCTGTGTCTGTTTAATTTCCACAACACCAAGTGAAACTGATTCACAATAAGTGTGGCTTCCTAACTGGACAGTCTGATATCCCAGAAATTTGACTGACTTGGAGTTACATTGTGTTTTTTGAGTGTACCCTAAGTTTTTGTGAGCAGTGTATATATATATATATATATATATATATATATATATATATAACCCTCCCCGGGCGGTCTCTTTTTCCTCCTGCTCGGGTCCTCCACCGTCGGCCTGGGAGCTTGAGGGTTCTGCGCAGTATCTTTGCTGTTCCTAGAACTGCACTTTTCTGGACCGAGATGTCTGATGTATTTCCTGGGATCTGCTGGAGCCACTCCTCCAGTTTGGGGGTCACTGCCCCGAGTGCCTTCACCCTCCAGGTTTTCTCCAGCTCTTCTCTGAGCCCCTGGTAATTTCTCTAGTTTCTCGTGTTCCTTTTTCCAGATGTTGAAGTGGCTAGCTGGCTAGCTCAAGTGGTAAGTCACCCGACTTGCACACCGTATGCCAATGTGGGTCCTTTGGCAAGACCCTTCACGCTACTGCCTACCTCATACAATGATGAGAGACAATGAAATGAATGACATGCGGCTCAGACGTCGCCCGGCCAAACAAGGTCTGCGTCAGGTGCTGGGGAACCAGAGCACCTCGATGTAAAATGGGCGACTGGAACAAGGCGGAAATGGGAGAGATGCGAGAACAGGGCTCTGATGGAATGCTACTACTCCAGTAACCCTAGTCAGAGGGGCTACATGCAGAGGATGTGGGAGAAATGGGTACTTCGAAACCCACAGTCCAAACTCACGGCGAAACAACTAGTAGCTCAGTGTGGGAAAGCTCAGTGTGGGAAACAATAACAAAGCTGGAAACTGAACAGTACTGGAAAGGCATATGGGAGAAGGAGGCAGCACACAACAGTGATGCACAGTGGCTGGTGGCTCTGAGAGAGGACCACAGCAACCTCCCTGAACAGAATCTAGTTACCATCACAGTGGCAGACGTCCAAGAAAGAGCCTCAGGTATGAAAAATTGGACAGCACCTGGCCCTGACATGATTAAGAAACTCACAGCACAAATGGCAGCACAAATGAACCAGCTGCTGAGAGATGGGAATCACCCTGAATGGTTAAGGGTACAGTCCCAATAACCTGCCTCTCCACAACGTGGAAGCTCATGTCCGGCACCATAGCGGCTAAGATAAGCGGGCACATGGATCAATACATGAGCACAGCTCAGAAGGGAATCGGTAAAGATACCAGAGGTGCCAAACACCAGCTCCTGGTAGACAGAACAGTCGCTCGAGACTGCAGAACCCGACACACTAACCTGAGCACTGCCTGGATTGATTAAAAGAAGGCCTACGACTCAATGCCACATACTTGGATCATTGAATGCCTGGAGCTCTACAACATCAACCGGACTCTAAGAGCCTTCATTGCAAACTCGATGAGGTTGTGGAAAACCACCCTTGAAGCCAATGGCCAACAACAAGCAGCATAAACAGCTACGCCCTGAAAGTAATCAGATCCCCTGCAGGAATAATAAGCTGCCAAAGGATGAGATACAGACCACAGATGTTAAGACGCGAAAGCTCCTAACCATGCACGGAGGGTTCACCCCAAAACCAGCACCCTGAGACTGTACGCTCGCTGTAAGGAAGGAGGCCGAGGACTAGTGAGTGTGAGAGCCACTATCCAGGATGAAACATCCAAGATCCATAAGTACATCAAGGACAAGGCTCCGACAGATGACGTGCTCAGTGAATGTCTCAGACAATGGGGAACAGAAGATGATGTGCTGGAGGTCCTGTCATGGGAGGACAAGCCCCTACACGGCAGGTACCACCGAAACATAACTGAAGTGGTGGATATCAAGAAATCCTACCAATGGCTAGACAGAGCCGGACGAAAGGACAGCACAGAGGCTCATCATGGCTGCACAGGAGCAGGCCTTGAGCTCCAGAGCAATAGAGGCCCAGATCTACCACACCAGACAAGACCCCAGGTGTAGACTGTGCAAAGAGGCCAATGAGACAATCCAGCTTTACAGAACTGCAGGGTGTAAGATGCTGCAGGGTGTAAGAACATAACTGCAGGCTGTAAGCTTACATTGAGCGCCATAACCAAGTGGCTGGTATAGTGTACAGGAACATCTGTGCAGAGTATGGGCTGGAAACCCCAAGGTCAAAGTGGGAAACACCTCCAAAGGTGGTCGAGAATGACCGAGCCAAGATCCTGTGGGACTTCCAGATACAGACGGATCAAGTCTTTAACTGTTAGAGGATCATGTGAATGTGGTTGAAAAAACCTCCCAGTGATAACAGTATTTTAGATAGATTGATGTCAGTGATTCATAGAGCCCTGAGACACAATACTATCCATGAGTTTTATTGAAAAAACATTTCTTTTCACCTTTTTGACACTGAAATACAATTTGCATAATAATTTGGAACGCAGTGTATGACTAAGTCAGGTCTGAACCAGAACTCACCATGTCGGAAACCTTGAGGTAGCCATAGGAGAAGACGATGGCGTTAGGGGGCGTGGCCACAGGCAGCATAAAGGCGAAGGACGCGCTGAGTGTGCAGGGAATCATCACGTACAGCGGGTTCAGCGCCATGGACTGGGCCTACAAACACAGATGAAGAAACACCTAAGGACGACAGACCAGGCCTGTTCTGACATTTGGGGACAGCTCACATACTGTATTTCAGGAATCCAAGGCCGGCCCTGGGCATAGGTGACATAGGTGGGGTGCAAATGACCTTTGCCGACCCGCAGGCATCATATTGGCGAGTGCCTGACCCAAAACCTGAAAATCTGACACCAAACAGTGTTTTGTAAAGAGGACGTGCAGATGATCTTCAATAATAGGGGCTCTGCAGACTCTGATTATTAGACCCAATAAGCGCAGGATGTCAGGTTCACAGAAGCACAGAAGAAGAAATACATCATAGAAAATTGCAGAAACACTGTTAGCTATCTGAGCCAGTACCAACAAAGGCGCACTTCAACAGAACATCTTAACAAGGTTCCAAGTAGAACTTCAATATGCAACAAGAAAAAAAGGGAGATGAAAGAACGATATTTTATTAAAAACTACAATTAAACTGAAATAGTCTGTTTTTGTAGCTGATGAAAAGTTTAGGACCACATGCCTTTTAAAGTCCAAATCTGTGTTATCCTCCAGCTCAGTGCTGGTGACATTTTTTTGGGTCTTCCACTAGTCTTTTTTGTTCCACAACCCTCAGGTTCTTCTAAGAAATTCAAAATGACTGTCTTACAGCGTCCCACCTCAGCAACGATGGCGTGTTGCGAGAGGCCCTGCTTATGCAGCTTAACAACCCAAACACGTTCAGAATGAGAACGTTTTTTTTGCCTTTGCCATGAGGACGTCATGACAGTGTGAATACAGATTTAGCCTTTTAAAGGCATGTGTTCCTAAACTTTTGATCAGCTGCAAAACAGACTACTTCAGTTTAATTGCTGTTTTCAATATAAGGTTCACTCCTATTTCTTCTTGTTGTACATCGAAGATCTACTTGGAACATTGGCAAGATCCAGTTATGCAAAATGTTTTTTTTTTGTTGCCTTTTTGCCTGGTCTTAAACTTTTGATTGGGACTGTGCACTGAGCAGATAAACAGACTCTGACGTTTCCCAGACAAGCTATTTTGCTAACTGTCCATATTCAGGATCCAAGGCTGCTTCTCCATTTTAGTTCTATGGAAGAAACACCTAAGGACTGCAAACACAGAAGAACACAGCTTTCCTGTACCACTAAAAACATGTACAATAGGCCAGGATGAATGAGAGTATGTTTGAGAGTGCGCATGGGGAACGGCGGATGGAAATTAGCTCAAGGCTACAATCCGGTGTGGCTTATTTACATGCATGAGACCCATGTTTGTTCATTAACTTGCACTGTCCCGACCACATAAACCAGTAAATAAGGACTTCAAACACAGAAGAAGAAATATAATGTGCTACTGAAGGCCCGCCACTGGCCATCAGTCATTACCATGGAGGCGAGGATGGGCAGGAACAGCGTTGCCGTGGCGACGTTGCTGGCACATTCGGTAAAGGTGGCGACCAGGAGACAGATGAGCATCGCCACAGCCCACGGCGGGATCATCTGCAGTGGCGCCATCTGCTCCCCCAGCCACCGCGACAGACCGGACTCCTGCAGAGAGACGCACCGTTAAAGAGACTAGATGCAAGTTGGTCATTTTGTTCTCACTACTGCCACCTCAGGCCTTATGCGTAACTGCAGTGACAGTGCAGGATTTTAGAGGCAGTTGTGGTGAACAGGTCTGAGCTCGTTCTACACATCAGGACATGGAGGAACATGTGCAAACCAATGATGACTGCTTTATTTCATTTTCTTGTGTCTTCTTCAGTAAATATGATGATATGATATGATAAAAAAACATTGCGGGTGTCTATTTTTCGTCTTGTTTTTTGCATTGTCTGACGGACTTCCAGCGCCCTCTGGCAGTAAGTTTGGAACGCACAGATTTATTTACATATGAAATAGGAGCATAAATGAGCCTTTATACAGGAGGACGGGAGGGCATCCAACATAAGAGGACGGGAGGGCATCTGATACAGAAATAGGAGATACCTCGCTGCCTTTGGCCAGAGCGAAACCTCCTCCCAGCAGCAGCACAATGTTCCAGGGCATCTTCTTCTGAGTCACCTGCCAGGTGAGCAGAGCGGGGGCGGGGCCAGAGGACACCGAGGGCTCTGATTGGACAAAAACACAGGTGAGCACAGGAACCGTCACAGGAGCAGTCAGGGGTACATAAATATGATTAGTGACAGGTCAAACCTTAAAGATTATGATTTAATCAAAACTATGAACATTCAATACTGTGATGAAACTTAATGAATTCAGATGTTAACTCTGCTTTGAGCACACTTTTTATTTAAAAAAAATTGAGGATTTCCCTGAAATTAGATGTAATTGGTCAACGAGAATCACAGTTTGTGTTTGTATTGTGTTTACACGAGGAAAATCTATGTCAAATGCTGCCAAATACAATCACAAAAAGTCTGTGCTACTGTTTAATAATTAAAAAAAGAGTAAAACTTGGACATAACTACACTGGGCATAGTGAGTCAGTGAACAGTCATGGGCAGCGATTTATTTTCTTCCCAGTGGGTGCCCAGTCCAAAAAAATAAATGAAAAAAGGGTCTCGAGGTTGGGAGCCCGGCGCTCGACCTATGGAGCGAAACGAACGGAGCGAAATGGCGCAGCTGCACGTAGATTTAATCGAATGAAACGCCCTGCGCTCGTGTACTTGCAGAAAACAGCGGCTATACAAGTTAGGCCAGTGGTTCACAAACTGTGGTATGCGTACGCCCAGGGGTATGCAAAGACATTTTGGAGAAAAACACAATCTGGTCGATATTGACCCACTCACTAGCAAGGACCACGCCACAGCAAAGTGAAAATCAGACTTTATTCACAAGGTTCTAGTGTGGAGTGAAACTGGGCGACACTGTGGCTCTTCAGGACCCCCTCTTCTAGAATCATTGCTGAAATGGAACAGACATGAAGGGATGGAGGGTGTGGTCGGCAGTTTCAAACAAACTGAGATGACGAGGCTTGGCTTGGTGTATAATGGCTGGTGAGCAATTGGAGGCATGGTTAGGTGAAAGCAAGAGTGGTTGGTGTGCAAAGTGATAGTGATAGTCCTGCTCCGGAACCCAGTCAATAAATATTGAGTTAAAACCGCCGCACGGGAAACGCGCTTATACAGGCAAAAGAGTCTTATAATTCAGATGTGGATGAGCTCGTTTTGGAGCTAAATGGGTCCACTCTAAGTACTGAACCTCAAGAGCCGCTTTAGACCCAAGGGTGTAAAACCACTATCCGTGAACAGTGGCAAAGTTTGATCGAGGAGCAAATTCTGTAATATCTGTCATAAAGAGAGGAGAGCCTGTGCGCCGTCAGACTGACACGTGCAAAGATGGCAATGTCCTGCAGCCCCGCAGCACCCACGGGATCAGCGCCTGTGTTAAAGAGGGGGTGTTCTGCTTTTGTCAGCCCCATAGCACCAGTCTATATCACACTACAATGATGACAAACCTTCTGTTGGTCTGTAAATGCAGTAAATTAGAATAACTGCCTTGTATAAAATGTCTCTCTCAAAATGGCTGTAGTGAATGTCTTGAAATAGGCCTCTGTCTCTTTAAGAACCTCTGAGCCTTTAGACACGCCCCCTCCACACGCTGTCTGTGGCATCAGTGGGGAGGGGGTTCTGCTGAGGAGCAGTGGTTGGTTACTCGGCTGGTGACCAAAGCTCGGAGGCGTCTCCAGGAGGTGGGGGCGTTCCTAGGAGGACTCAGGCAAACCTATCCCTAAAATGGCCGCCATCAGAGTTTTTACAGATTACTCAGAAATACGGGAATGTGCCAAGGCAACACTTTTTAATGAGGGAATGACAGAATAACATGATGGAAAGCTTGAAAAAGTCGATTTTGCATAATACCCCCCTTTAACAGTATACAGAGGTAAGTACATGTCTGGAATTGATCACATTTCTGTCTAAATGGGTCACTAAATGTGGTCTGATCTTCATCAAAATCACAGGAATGATTAAACAGTGTCTGCCTGAACTAATACCACCCAAACATTTACACTTTATCATGTTTTTATTGGCCATAACATGTAAACATTCACAAGGTGTGGAATAATGACACCGTTAGATTTAATATCTGGCTGACCCTCCTGTGGCAGTGATAACGTTTCCTGTAGTTGCAGATTAGACGTGAACAACGATCAGGATGAATCTTGGACCTTCCTCTTTACAGAACTGCTGCCGTTCAGCAGACTCCTGGGATGTCTGGTGTGAATGCTTTTCCTGAGGTCATGCCACAGCATCTCAATGGGTGAGGTCAGGACTTTGACTGGGCCATTCCAGAACACACATTTTATTCTTCTGAAAGCATTCTGAAGTGGATTTGCTTTTGTGCTTTGGGTCATTGTCTTGTTGCAGCTCCATCCTCTGTTGAGCTTCAGCTGTTCATGGAGACGCATGGGAAAGGGGCGGAGTTAAATGCTGCACCAGTAGCATGGCCCAGCGTGAGAGAAGGGGAGAGAAGCATACTGGGGGGAACTTTGTTTTAGCAAACAAAACTCAGAAAAAAACATTTTCCACATAGTTTGTTTTAAAAAGCATCGCCCAGCCCTATGTAGACGTGTCAACAGAGATGTTGGCCTGTGCCAGTGGTTTCTGTAAGTCTTTATGTGACACTCTAGGGTTCTTTTCTACCTCATTAAGTATTCTACACTGAGCTCTCAGAGTCATCTTTACAGGACGGCCACTCCTTGGAAGTGAAGCAACAGTGAAGCCAAACTGCCTCCATTTACAGACTATTTTCTAACCGTGGATTTATGAATATCAAGACTTTTACAGATGGTTCTGTAACCTTTTACACCTTAATTCAAATCAACAATTCTTGATTGTTGGTCTTTAGGCAGAAATGTGAGAAATTCCAGACGGTGTACTTTTTCTCTCTCTGCACTGTATCTGCACAGCGCCACCTGCTGTCCTACTGTGTGAAATGTAGTAGAATGGAAAGCAATATATTCATCTTTCAGAAGTCATGGAGTCAAAGTAATACATTCTCAACAAAAATAGTATAGTTACTGGGCACCTCAGCAGACGGGTGAGTTTACCTGAGGGGGCGGTCCTCCAGAAGCACAGGTAAGTGGGCGGCTCCGAGGGCAGCACGAACAGCAGGACGGCCACGAAGAGCGCGACGGTGGCGTCAGTCACGTACCTGGACACACGGTTTCACCAGGGACATTTCACTGTCTCATCTTTATTGTGACATGATAACTCTCACAGTGACAGTATTGTAACTCATCCCTGTGGAGAAGGCCTCTCTTCAGTGTCAGTATGAATCCTGCTGTTTGAAATGTGTTGTGTTACAGTATTAGGGCCCAAATCTGAAACACACAAATGCCTCGGGTGCTGATCCACTTTTACATGTGGTATCCAAGAGTGGTGACAGCATTCAGAAATATGAGCGTGATGTTGGTCAGTAGAAAGGCCTTTCTGCCAGAAAAATAATACGGCGAGTTTGTGAATCCGATCACAATCAAACACTGATGAGGTACAACATTTTGTGCATTTTCTTTTGGAGATTTCTTGAAAACTGTCTTCGACCCATATTGGTCCCTGCCCTCCACCTGAGATAATGACATCATCACACTGTAAAACGTGAAAACAACCCACTGATGGGGGGGGGGGGGCATCGCTATGGCAACACTGTGCAAAACATGGCATGAGAGTCATGAACTCGTTTGATCGGAGCGACCAAATGAAGTGACCCAATCAGTGAGTTCAAATCCAGCTAAAGCCGCTGTGGTTTGGGGCCAGGCTCTGTTTGCTCCACGTGTTACTGTACAAACACGACGAGTGTAGAGGTGTCTCTGAACCCGCTGACCTCTGACCCCCGGCCTCTCACCCACTTTCATCATCGCTTCACCTCTCACACACTTTTCAAATTGAGATTGTAAAGACATCTGTGAGTTCCTGTTCTTGGGCTGGGGAGCACTGGGACAGCTGGAGGACATTGGACCGTCAGCTCCGTGCAGTAGCTCCAGGCCGCTGTGACCATGACGTCGAGGAACATTTGGACGCCTTGCTGTGTCTCACTCTGTTCCAAACATCACTGATAACGGCGGCCGTTGTAAACATGTTTTTGTGAATGAACACGAGTGGTCATGTGACCAGGATGTCTGAAGCGTCACATTTATATAATGTTTTTCAACCGTTCACTCTCACTGACACACAGCGTCAGACACTGAGGTGGGACAAGTGTCATGCCCAAGATTTTGTAAAAATATTTGATGTTATTGGCCCCTGGGTGACCAATCTGATCAACCTTTCACTGTCAACTGGTGTTTTCCCCAGTTCTTTTAAACACGCTATTGTGGAACCTCTTCTCAAAAAGCCTAACTTGGACCCTACAGATCTAAAAAATTTCAGGCCCATTTCTTAAACTTCCATTTTTGTCCAAAGTGTTGGAGAAGGTGGCCTCTGACCAGTTGGTACCCTTTTTGGAGGAATACAACATTTTTGACACTTTTCAGTCCGGTTTCCGTAAGCAACATAAGTGATATCATCATGTCTGCGGACTCTGGAAAATGCACCGTTCTTGTTTTGTTCGATCATCATCAGCATTTGACACTGTGAATCATCAAATCTTGTTGACAAGACTGCGTGACCTGGTCGGAATGTCAGGATCAGTCTAAGAGTGGTTCTCCTCTTACCTATTGGGGAGGAGTTTTAGTGTCTCTGCAAATCAGTTCCTGTCTGACTCTGCTGATCTGCTGTGTGGGCTCCCTCAAGGCTCTGTTCTAGGCCCGATTTTGTTTTTACTCTATGTCCTTCCATTAGGAAAAATGATCCAGAGTTTTGATGATGTTTCCTACCATTTGTTTGCTGATGATATTCAGCTTTACTGCTCTTTTAAGCCCTCTGAGTTCCAGAAATTAAGCTCTCTGATGAAATGTCTTGCGCAAGTTAAACTGTGGCTCGGCACAAATTCCCTACAACTAAAACAGAGGTGCTGGTGATCACCCCTGATGACGCTATTCCAGGGATTCACCAGTATTTGGGCGACCTGAGTCTGTCTGCTAAAACAAGCCTTAGAAATCTAGGCGTAAACTTTGACAAAGCAATGTCCTTAGAGCATCACTCTGACCTGCTGACAAGGAACTGTTTTTACCAACTGAGAAAAATCTCTAAACTTAGATCAATTGTGTCCAGAGATGATCTTGAAATGATTATCCACACCTTCGTGTCTTCCCGTTTAGACGATTGTAACAGTGTAATCTGGTGTCTGAACAAAAAGGAGCTGTCTCGTCTTCAGCAGCGAGGTCACTGACTCGCACAAACAGAAGGGCTCACATTACTCCCATTCTGAAAGCCCTGCATTGGCTTCCAGTCAGCTTTCTTTTCCATTTTAAAATCCTGGTGTTGACCTTCAGAGCCTTGCATGGCCAGGCCCCCTCCTACATCAGAGACTTGTTGTGTCCGTATACCTCCTCTCAGAGGCTGAGGTCTCAGGATCAGAACCTCCTCATGGTCCCTCGTACTGGTTTTAAGACCAGAGGAGATCGCTCCGACGCTCTGGAACGATCTTCCGCTTTCCTTGTGGTTACTTGATCGTGTTGATGTCTTTAAGAGTAAACTGAAAACCTACTTGTTTCAGAAAGCGTTTTAAATTCCAGTGGAATAAGGGTTGTTTCATGACCACGTTTTTTTGTGACTGTAAATGTAAATGTACTTTGTATTTCTATTTTGTATTTTTGTGAAGAACTTTGTGACTTTTGTCTGTGAAAGGTGCTACAGTATAAATAAACATTACTTACTTACTTACAACCACAGTGTTCCCACTCTACTACAGTCTCCATCAAAGGTTTATGTTTATTTGAAATATAATTCCACATTTTTACTTCTGTTTTTGTTGTTGCAGTGCAGATGTTCATTGTTGGGCATTGTCCCTAACAAATAAATCAACCAAACAAAGTGTTTGCCACTTCTCTTTTTGCTTTCGTGCACAGAGGGCAATACTACGAAGCTTGTTGAGCTTATTTATTATTGTTCCTTGATATTTGTAGTATAACTTTAGGCCAGCAGAGTGCACACTTCCCTCTGTATCGGCAAACACGCTTATCAGAGTTTGGCCACAGACATGATCAGAACACGTTTGTTAAAAGAGTCTGGACTGTAAAACACATATTGCACCACCGCTCGCCTCGCTGGTGCTTCACGGGTTCACAGTGTGCATGTTCTCCCCATGCCTGCGTAGTTCTATTGCACCTCCTGACCGGCAGATCCCCTTCACACATACGCCGTTTGAATGGTAACACCATCAGAGTCACCTGTGACCATCCGAGCCTCTGCTCCTTTTCTCTTCTCATTTGGAAAATGTCGTGTTCCGCTTTGTTTGTTGCTTTGCTTTGATTTGCTCATCACTTGGAGCCCGGTGACTGTTTGATGTGCGGATTCTTTCGCCCTTCTAGGGCTGCAATGGCATCTTTCCCTTGAAAAAGTGATTCTTAAAGCTCAGTGGGACTTTCCTGGTTAAATAAAGGTCAAAAATAAAAAAGTTTTTCGGAACCTGCACCGTTCCTTAAGGGGAGTCTCCCACGTGCATTGACCTGGTTTTCAGGCCAGGTGTGGTGTTGTGATTGGAGTCCTCTGAGTCCGGTCAGTTTGTTCTGTACTCAGGATCCCTCGTGACATTGCTGCTTTTAGTCATTGAGTGCTTAGAGCACCGCCTCTGACGGTCAGGAGAACTCTGTAGGACCAGAGTCTCGGATGACGTGACACTATGCAGCCTCCTGACTGGTCATCCGGGAGTTACAGGCGTGACTCCGTTGTTATTACGACTGGAACTACGCATGCGTGAAGGGGATCATTCAGTGACTAAAGCTCCGCCTCTGACGGTCATCCGGGATTCATAGAACCCTACTACTAAAAACATGTACAATACGTATATGCATGAGAGTGTGAGTGAGTGGTTGGTGAATCTAAATGAATAATGACGACAGTGTAGCGCTTTGAGACATTTTTGTACATTATTGTACTGGTCTATATTTGTTTATAAAAGACATAAGAGACAAAAGAGAATATGGAAATGTCCCGGTCAATCGGGGAAGGAGGAATACTTCAACTAAACACTACTCCGGGTGTTTGACATGGGTTAATATTTTTACAAGGTTAAAACCTCAAAATGTACTTTTTGTGAAATAATTAAGAGTCCAAAAAGGCCAAGTGCCCAAATGCTGAAAATATGAAATCCTGTCTATCAGCACTGCCGCCCAAAGAAGACCTTCACTGACCGTGCCTCAGCACACATGTCAAAGTCCAGGTCTAGTCCGGCTCTGATCCCAGTCCAGTGTTTGCTCGGCGCCTCTGTTTCCTGTTTGATCTGGAGCAGCCTCAGACTCACGTCACAGCCCGAACTCTAGCAGGTCCCAGACAGATGTCACAACTTACAGACCTGGACCTGCAACTGACACTGGACTCAACCAGAGTTTAGATTTAGAAGCCATGGTAAAGAATCCAGATGGTGATGAAAGGTCACCGAGGTCAGATTAAAGGTCAGATGAGGTTGATGAGGACCGTCTATATGCCTGAGCCTGATCCTCCAATATGCCAAGGTTTATACAGGCAAGGCAAATGTAATGCTTTTTAAAAACATTACAAATACATTTCAGGCCTTGATTTCAGTACAATTCATTTAATGACTTGCTTTTCAATGCCCCGCGGAAACCCGGCACGCAGAGGAAATGGCAGCCGCAAAGGACACGTTTACATACAATCAAAGTGGGGCTCCTGTCCATCCACAGTCAGGGCAGACTTTCCCCCACTCGACCCCTCAGCTGCCCCATAAAGCTCTGTCCCTGTGTCTGGCAGCGGACAGGCCTATGATTTCACACATCAGAAACAACAAGGTCTTAGCTTTCAAATGAGGCGATACTCTGTTCTATGGGCCAACAACAACAATAAAAAACAAAAGAAAAAACACTGAAAACCGGAAATGAAAATGTGCCCAAAAAGTGCCGAAAAGGCAACAATAACACTGTAAAAAAGAGAAAAAAAACACAACAAAAAACAAAAAGAAAAGCATCCAAAAAGGTGACGAAAACCCCATAAAAGAGCATCAAAAATGTTACAAAAATTCAACAAAAACACTTTAGAAATGTGACAAAAGCGTACCACAATACCACAATGGACAAAACGCAACTAAAGCCCCAAAAAGCAATGGAAAAGCCAGAAAAAAGAAAAAAGCCACAAGCTCTTCAATTGGAGAGAATGTGCTCGGTTAAGGCGGGGCTTAGACGAGGTTTAAGCTGTTCCCCACACCTTTTTTAAAAGTACAGGCCATGTTCAGTCACGCACAACGACCAAAGATGTTGTTAGTATTTGGCCTCTCCCAGTGTATTCCTATAGCTCCAAAGGGGTGAAGTTAGAAGCGACCACGCTCTTCCACGGGCACAAAGACCAGACAGGTACGGATCAACTCGTCTAAGCTCAGGTAAGAACAGATCTCAGTGTGGAAGAACAGTGGCCTGTTCCTTTAAGGCCTGGAACCTCAGTGTTGAACCTCACCATGTTGGTTTTTGATTGTGTTAATTGTGTAGAATTAAACTTGACATTTGGTCCCCGGGCCGCCCTTCGGGCACCGCTGGCCTTGGAGTGACAGTGTTGGGAGAAGTACGGTGCACTGAGCCTCTTCTCCCAGTGGAAACTACAAAACAATATTTCCTTTAATGCTCCAGTCATAACTGACCGACTGGACGTCAGTTATCCACAGAGGAACCCCTTTGACACAGGGACTGGACAACAAGAACTAATGCTCCAACAAGGACTGGACTTTCTTCTTAGTCTGCTGAGGAACTCCCCTCAGCCCTGGGTCTATCATAACCTGTCTGTCCATGGGAGTGGGTCTGTCTTTCTTGTGGTCCTGAGGTTTCTGAGGTCTTTTTTTTGTTTTGATTAGAGATCTCCAAACAGAGACAAATGTTGTACCTTATTAGCATTTGGAAGTGATCGGTGAACCCATATAGTGAACCCACTATATACTATCCTACCTAACCTACCACTAACCCTATAATATTATTTTATAGTAGAGAGTCCTTTCTACTGAGAAGACAGTGAAGTTTGAGTTTTTGTTTCATGTGGATGCTCCCAGTAATAACATAATATTGGCCTTATTACCCCATGACATTTTCAGTTGCCACCGCCTCAATTTCTGGAATTGCCCAAATATGGTCATGTTTGAAGCAGCCAGAGGAAAAACAAAATATTTTTCTACTAAATAAAGACACAGAGACATGGAGAGGAACAAAGTGGTTCAACTGCCCATGAATACTGAGAAAACGGACAATGCTAACCAGGAAGCTCCGTTTAGCTTCATGATACTGATGCAAACGTGAGCCACGAGTGCTGCTTTTTCAACCAATCTGCTGTGAAAAGACATCCACATGTGATTCCTATGTTTACAGTCCGACAGAAAACGGCTACAGGAACCAGAGCTGCCATCCTTCTGTTAAAGTGGTTCTTTTGTATCTGTGTGAGCTCTGATGTGAGCTGGTCTCCTGAACCCTTGATGTGTGTGCCCGTCACTGGACTTGATCTTGAAGTGAATGGAAAAGACTCACTCCTTGTTGCTGTTGAAGAGGTTGGTGGCCCATCCGTCCATGAAGCCTGGGTCTCGGGTAAACCACAGCGCCACCATGAGGCAGAAGAGCAGCAGCACACTGCCCTGAGCGTAGCTGACGGGCCCCAGGCGGCGGTGCTCGTCCTGGATCAGCCTGTAGGCCGCCTGCTCCTTCTCCGACGGAGGAGATCCACAGCCCCAGGTCCTGAGGAGACTGAGAGGAGCGCGGACTGAGCGGGGACTAAACCTGGACTGAGCCAGAGCTACACCAGAGCTAAACCAGGACTAAACCTGGACTGAGCCAGAGCTACACCAGAGCTAAACCAGGACTAAACCTGGACTGAGCCAGGACTGAGCCAGAGCTAAACCAGAGCTACACCAGAGCTAAACCTGGACTAAACCCGGACTGAGCCAGGACTAAACCAGAGCTACACCAGAGCTACACCAGGACTAAACCAGGACTGAGCCAGGACTAAACCAGAGCTACACCAGAGCTAAACCAGGACTAAACCCGGACTGAGCCAGGACTAAACCAGAGCTACACCAGAGCTACACCAGGACTAAACCCGGACTGAGCCAGAGCTACACCAGAGCTAAACCAGGACTAAACCCGGACTGAGGCAGGACTAAACCAGAGCTACACCAGAGCTAAACCAGGACTAAACCCGGACTGAGCCAGGACTAAACCAGAGCTACACCAGAGCTAAACCAGGACTAAACCCGGACTGAGCCAGGACTAAACCAGAGCTACACCAGAGCTACACCAGGACTAAACCCGGACTAAACCAGAGCTACACCAGAGCTACACCAGGACTAAACCCGGACTGAGCCAGAGCTACACCAGGACTAAACCCGGACTAAACCAGAGCTACACCAGAGCTAAACCAGGACTAAACCCGGACTGAGCCAGGACTAAACCAGAGCTACACCAGGACTAAACCCGGACTGAGCCAGGACTAAACCAGAGCTACACCAGAGCTAAACCAGGACTAAACCCGGACTGAGCCAGGACTAAACCAGAGCTACACCAGAGCTAAACCAGGACTAAACCCGGACTGAGCCAGGACTAAACCAGAGCTACACCAGGACTAAACCCGGACTGAGCCAGGACTAAACCCGGACTAAACCAGGGCTAAACCAAGACTAAACCAGGTCTAAACAAGGACTAAACCAGGGCTAAACCAAGACTAAACCAGGTCTAAACAAGGACTAAACCCGGACTGAGCCAGGACTAAACCAGAGCTACACCAGAGCTAAACCAGGACTAAACCCGGACTGAGCCAGGACTAAACCCGGACTAAACCAGGACTAAACCCGGACTGAGCCAGAGCTACACCAGAGCTAAACCAGGACTAAACCCGGACTGAGCCAGGACTAAACCCGGACTAAACCAGGGCTAAACCAAGACTAAACCAGGTCTAAACAAGGACTAAACCGGGGCTAAACCAGGACTAAACCCGGACTGAGCCAGGACTAAACCAGAGCTACACCAGGACTAAACCCGGACTGAGCCAGAGCTACACCAGAGCTAAACCAGGACTAAACCTGGACTGAGCCAGGACTACACCAGAGCTAAACCAGGACTAAACCCGGACTGAGCCAGGACTAAACCCGGACTAAACCAGGGCTAAACCAAGACTAAACCAGGTCTAAACAAGGACTAAACCGGGGCTAAACCGGGGCTAAACCAGGTCTAAAGAAGGACTAAACCAGGACTAAACCAGGTCTGGAGCAGGACTTACTTGCAGCCGACGTAGAGGAACTGCAGCCAGAGCCAGGCGAGCAGCAGCATGAGGAGCATGGTGGGGAAGGCAAATCCAAACCAGGACGCGAAGTTCACCACGTCTCCGTTCTCCGGGAACAGCCTGAGACCAGACACAGAACATCACTTACAAACACATCTTCATGTTTTCACTTTGGCCAGTCCTGTCACATTTTGGACAGCGCCTGTCAGATCAAGCCCAGGGAACCACAAGGCACATGCGGCAGCAAGAGGATCTGGTGAATGTAAGTGTAAAAGCATGCTACAAACTGGAGCTAACTCGTCTAATGGGCAAAGCAGAAACCGGCGAGCAACCGTCGGAGGGGCAGGACGCGGCACGCACACACAAACCTTACCTTTAAGATCGCTGGATTTGGACCACGTGGGTCATTTTAGGCTGCAGCCGTGGATCAGCTGGACTTCTAACAGTGGATTGTAAGTTTGAGCCATCTTTTATTCTTATAAATGTGCGCTGTTTACTAGTATTTCTTCATGTACATGGGTCTTTGACACGACGTGCATATTTTTGTGTCTGAGTGTTATATTTCTGACTGATGGAGCAGATTGGAAGCCTCATTTTCCGTCAGTCTACCCCAGGGTCAGCTGTGGCTACTCAGGCAGCTTACCACCACGAAGTGTGGAGTGAATGTAACCCCGTCTCATGTAAAGCACTTCCCACCAGGACCTTCCCTAGGTTTGTCTCTGAGGTCCTTACTGGCTCATCTGTCCGACCAGGACCAGGTTTGGGCCTGTCCCAGTCAAAGTGGCGATCCCCCCGATGCTCGCTGCGTAGCACACACTCAGCAGCAGACCTTTGGACCTCCTCAGCCTCTCCTCCTCTTCTCCATCTGAGACCTCCTCCAGCTCCAGGGACAGGACCACTGAAAGGAGAGGCAAAAGTGACCATGTCAGCTTTTCCCCGGCATCAGCTTTAGACAGAGGGGCAAGGCCGTCCGAGCCAGCAAGGCCTCTGTGCTGACCCTGGCAAAACACAGTCCTGCTCAGAAGTTCAAGACCAGGTGAAAAATGGTACAAAAAGTTCCAAGTAGAACCTCAATATGCAACAGGAAGAAATGGAAGTGAGACGGAAAAAAAGAAATTCTCTCTAAGCTTTTATTAATTAATTAAATTAAATTGAGTTTTGAAATCAAACTGAAATAGACTGTTTTCGCACAGTCTGTTTAGGACCACAAAAGGCCATATCTGTGCAAAATGTGGATTAATTCAATGTCATTTTCTGTCATGACGTCCTACAAAAACAAAAAACTCCTGGTTTTGCTGGTGTTTGGTTGGTGAGCTGCATAAGCAGGGCCTCTCGCAGCACTGCTGAGGTGAGACACATTAAAGGTCATGTTCATATTCTCCAGCCAATCAGATCCTCCGGTTCAGTACTGGGGACATTTTTTGGGGTATTCCACTTCACTTTTTTGTTCCATAACCCTCTGCAGTGTCCCACTTCAGCAGCCATCAGGACGTCATGTGTGAATAGCTTCGTTTTTTTCTGCGTGGTAATACAACTAATATAACAGCGTATGGGCAGATCTTTCAGCCAATCAGAGGTAGGACAAACCTTATTTCTCTTGAGGAATGACTCGGACGAAGCCAAATGCAGGATTCATTTTGATTTATTTATCACAGATATTCGGCATCCCATTCGTGAGAAGGTCAGGAGAAGAGTCTGCCCAGGTCAGCTGCACTGGGACTCAGCCAGGCATCCCACATAGCACCAGACTGTAAGTCCAGTGGTTTGTTTTTTATTTTGGAGATTCCGTTTGTAGATTCCAAAAACAGCCACCAGTTTAATACATCCATGTTATAGTGCGCTCGTCTCCAGGCGTCATTTGTCATGTGTTTGTTAAATGATGAGTGTTCCTGAAGTTTTCATTCACACGCACCACTGGAAATCAGAAATAAAGTGGGTGAAAGTAAAAGCAAAACCTCTGGATGTCTGTGTAGGCTCTCAGTCATACAGGAGTTGTCCATCTTCAGTGATGTTCTGGAGTCATCTTCAATACTCTGTAGTTGAAGTGTGAAACGTTTCTCCTCCTGAGGGTAGCTGTTAATAAAGGGGAGGGACCAAGCCAAGCTAAACTCCTCCCTGTGGTCTATATCTGGGCTGCGAGCTGAGCTGGAACTTTAGTGTGCTGACGAAGCCTTTTGGATGAGAAGCGAAACGTTCAACACTTCAATACAGAGTACAGAGTACAGAGTACAGAGTACAGAGTACAGAGTACAGACTCAGGAACCTTAATTCGGGCGTTCTGCTCTCCCAAAATTTCATCCGATGGGCGGGGGAGCGACTGAATTTTGCGGTGCATTATGGGTGACAAATAGTCTTCGCAAGTTCCGGTTCTGCTGGAGCGTTTTCGTTCTGCTGCTTCATCTTCTGCTAAGAGAGGAATACAATTCTGTAGCTGATATTTTATGATGCAGACTTCGACTGTTCCGACTCCCTACATTTGGGGCTCGTACCTCCCGCCCCCCCTCCTGCCTTCAGCGGACACTTTTAGCCACGCACTGCCCCGCTGTACGGTCTCCCGCCCGGCTCGGAGCCTCGAAGGCTGGGCCGAATAACTAACCCAGGGGTCTGTGAGCCGTCCCTGGGAGACTATAGTAAAAAGCACTGACAGCCTCTGATTATCTCTCTGCCCAACACAACTTTATCGAGTCTGTGTTTTCACCGTGAGAACATCAGCCATGTCAGAAAATAAGTCCGTAGCCGAGCTGCTAACCGCTCGCCCGGGGCTAACTAGCTCCTTAGCAGCGCTTAGATCCGGTGAAAACAAGTAATATGCAATATAACGTAAATACAGCAGTAACTATATAAAGCAGCCTTTGAGATGATCACACACTGAGCCGGGCTTGATGCATTTGTGGTTTATTGAGGACTTTTCATCAACAATGAGCTGTAGGCGATTGTAACAAGCTAACGGGGCTAACCTGGAATAACCATTGTCCACTGGCACAAATAACAGTCCTTTATTCGGACATATGGGCTGGATATGTGCTTAAATACTGGGGAGATCCTTGTGCAGATCGTGTGTATAGCTATAGTTGAAGATCATTCATCATCACATTCTTCCCTCTCAGCTGAACTTCATTCACATTGTCGCCGTCTTTCACTCGAACACACAGACGTTTTCGTTCGCTCTGCTCGCTCTCATCTTCTTCTAAATCTTCATAAACACCATCCGCTCGTTCAACTGGCAACAACAATTCCTCCTTTCGTTTCCCCACACTCGAAACACCCTTTCTCTTCAACCTTTCACGCAGTTCAGGCCCTGCCAGTCGCTTGTGAGCCGTATTCGCCATTACATTCAATCAACCGGAAGTGAAATAGGCAACGACGGATGTTTTTTTTTATCGCTCCCCCGCCCATCGGGTGGAATTTTGGGAGAGCAGAACGCCCGAATTGAAGATCACTTGTGGATGTGAGGGAAACTGGAGACAGATTTATCTTCTGTTTCAGAAAAATCCCTGGTTGGCTTTGGAGCCTAAAGAACGTCTATGCATTTAAATGAACATATATATTGTGTCCATAAATTATGAACTCTGTTTTAACTTCTATCCAACTATTTAGGATTTTTAACTGAACAAATGACTTGAACATTGACATTTAAAGGTCCCTAAGTGGACCCCTAAGAGGTATTGTTTTGTTGTGGTTTCATTATTTACTTTCTGCAGAATAATTACTCAACACATTAGCCAAGTTACTGTTCATCCAGTGTCAGAGCAGAGGGGAGAGAAGAGCTCTTACCTGAGCTGGGCGGGACAGTGGGCGGGACAGTGGAGTTTTCAGGTGGAACCTTCTCTGGAGGAGGCGGGGCCAGGTGCTCTGTCTGTTCTTTGCTGTGGCTCTCATCTGCATCAAACATAGATTTTTTAGGATCTTTGGTTCACAGGCTTTATTTGCTAGGACGGTGCAGGGTGCAAGGGGGTGGGGGGAAGGCATTCTCCAGATTGTCAGAGCCGGGACACTTCACACATGTGCACCGGCGTTACTTACTGGGTATTTTTAAGAGAAAATACTTTGTGTGAAGACGTTAGAATCAATCTAAAAATCAGTGGCGGCTGGTCCATTATGGGCGGTGGGGCGCCGCCCCTCCTATCAATTATGCAAATAAAATAACAAGTTTTAAGCTTAGCAAAATCCTAACTTTCTTATATACAGGTCTTTTATACACTGGAGGGAGGGGGAGTGGAGGTGAAGGAGGTGTCATTTTGTCTGCCTGGTTCATCTTGTGCTGTAACCACTGTAACAGCCTCATAATGTGTAGTTTTGTGCTCGGGGCGGTGAGGAACAGCGCCCCAAGCATCTAACCAATGGCACTCTACTATGGTATAAAAACGTCACTGTATATCATTAATTCAACCAATCAGAGACGCGCAATAATAAATCTCCGATGGGCGCGTGGCCTCAGCGCCATCGGGGAATCAACAGGTGAAAGACGAGGAAGCTCTACTGTAAACAAACGCGAGTAGCTCGTTGTCGGAGCAGCTCTGAGCTCACGGACGATCGGAGGAAAAACTTCTCATTTGAGAGACGGAGAAGCTTCTGTTGTTTCCTGAGAGGAGGTGGAAGGATTTAGTCAAACTAATGGACTTGGGACAACTTTCTTCAGTCAGAAGTCACGTCTGAACGGACTTTCCTGGAGGTAGCATGACGATGCTAACTAGCTCGTCTGCTTTAGCTGCTGCTTGTTTATCTCACACTTTGGGAAAACCCTCGCTGACTTGGACAGACAGTTATGTCCCAGGACGTGGACATTTGATGGAGAGAAGATTCAGGACCGTGAGGAGGAGCTACGACAGGAGAGGGGAACGTCATTCATTCACTGAGGGAAACAGAGGAGGAGCTCCAGGAGCTACAGGAGGAGCTCCAGGTGCTACAGGAGGAGCTCCAGGAGCTACAGGAGGAGGAGCTCCAGGTGCTACAGGAGGAGGAGCTCCAGGTGCTACAGGAGGAGCTCCGGGTGCTACAGGAGGAGGAGCTCCAGGTGCTACAGGAGGAGGAGCTCCAGGTGCTACAGGAGGAGCTCCAGGTGCTACAGGAGGAGCTCCAGGTGCTACAGGAGGAGCTCCAGGTGCTACAGGAGGAGCTACAGGTGCTACAGGAGGAGCTCCAGGTGCTACAGGAGGAGGAGCTCCAGGTGCTACAGGAGGAGCTCCGGGTGCTACAGGAGGAGCTCCGGGTGCTACAGGAGGAGCTACAGGAGGAGCTCCAGGTGCTACAGGAGGAGCTCCGGGTGCTACAGGAGGAGCTCCGGGTGCTACAGGAGGAGCTCCGGGTGCTACAGGAGGAGCTACAGGAGGAGCTCCGGGTGCTACAGGAGGAGCTCCGGGTGCTACAGGAGGAGCTACAGGAGGAGCTCCAGGTGCTACAGGAGGAGCTCCGGGTGCTACAGGAGGAGCTCCAGGTGCTACAGGAGGAGCTCCAGGTGCTACAGGAGGAGCTCCAGGTGCTACAGGAGGAGCTCCAGGTGCTACAGGAGGAGCTACAGGTGCTACAGGAGGAGCTACAGGTGCTACAGGAGGAGCTACAGGTGCTACAGGAGGAGCTCCAGGTGCTACAGGAGGAGCTCCGGGTGCTACAGGAGGAGCTCCAGGTGCTACAGGAGGAGCTCCAGGTGCTACAGGAGGAGCTCCGGGTGCTACAGGAGGAGGAGCTCCAGGTGCTACAGGAGGAGCTCCAGGTGCTACAGGAGGAGGAGCTCCAGGTGCTACAGGAGGAGCTCCAGGTGCTACAGGAGGAGCTCCAGGTGCTACAGGAGGAGCTCCGGGTGCTACAGGAGGAGGAGCTCCAGGTGCTACAGGAGGAGCTCCAGGTGCTACAGGAGGAGCTCCAGGTGCTACAGGAGGAGCTCCGGGTGCTACAGGAGGAGCTCCAGGTGCTACAGGAGGAGCTCCAGGTGCTACAGGAGGAGCTCCAGGTGCTACAGGAGGAGCTCCGGGTGCTACAGGAGGAGCTCCGGGTGCTACAGGAGGAGCTACAGGAGGAGCTCCAGGTGCTACAGGAGGAGCTCCGGGTGCTACAGGAGGAGCTCCAGGTGCTACAGGAGGAGCTCCAGGTGCTACAGGAGGAGCTCCAGGTGCTACAGGAGGAGCTCCAGGTGCTACAGGAGGAGCTACAGGTGCTACAGGAGGAGCTACAGGTGCTACAGGAGGAGCTCCAGGTGCTACAGGAGGAGCTCCGGGTGCTACAGGAGGAGCTCCAGGTGCTACAGGAGGAGCTCCAGGTGCTACAGGAGGAGCTCCGGGTGCTACAGGAGGAGCTCCGGGTGCTACAGGAGGAGCTCCGGGTGCTACAGGAGGAGCTCCGGGTGCTACAGGAGGAGCTCCAGGTGCTACAGGAGGAGGAGCTCCAGGTGCTACAGGAGGAGCTCCAGGTGCTACAGGAGGAGCTCCAGGTGCTACAGGAGGAGCTCCGGGTGCTACAGGAGGAGGAGCTCCAGGTGCTACAGGAGGAGCTCCAGGTGCTACAGGAGGAGCTCCAGGTGCTACAGGAGGAGCTCCGGGTGCTACAGGAGGAGCTCCAGGTGCTACAGGAGGAGCTCCAGGTGCTACAGGAGGAGCTCCAGGTGCTACAGGAGGAGCTCCGGGTGCTACAGGAGGAGCTCCGGGTGCTACAGGAGGAGCTACAGGAGGAGCTCCAGGTGCTACAGGAGGAGCTCCGGGTGCTACAGGAGGAGCTCCGGGTGCTACAGGAGGAGCTACAGGAGGAGCTCCAGGTGCTACAGGAGGAGCTACAGGTGCTACAGGAGGAGCTCCGGGTGCTACAGGAGGAGCTCCGGGTGCTACAGGAGGAGCTACAGGAGGAGCTCCAGGTGCTACAGGAGGAGCTCCAGGTGCTACAGGAGGAGCTCCAGGTGCTACAGAAGGAGCTCCAGGTGCTACAGGAGGAGGAGCTCCAGGTGCTACAGGAGGAGCTCCAGGTGCTACAGGAGGAGGACTCTTGTCTAAACCTAAGCTGCACATTATTTCTGAGCGGATCATTTGTCTGACGGTTTATACGGGTTTAAACCTGTGGCTCTGAGGCTCATAATGAAACCACAGCAGGTCTGGGACTAAAACTGTACATGAAATCAAAGAGGAAACACCTCCTGCCTTTGTTCTGGTTCTGTTGGTACAAACACAAATCACTGATGCACAACACACATATGTATAGTGACTATCGTTACGCTTTAGTCAGAAATGATTTATTTTTTAGTTGAATAAAACTAAACAATAAGTTTTGAATATATTCTACATAAAATAATAATATTAAATGCCCCAAAGATAACTTTCTTTTTTAAGTTAAAAACAATGTTTATAAGTATCTTCTAAAATATAATTGAAGGTAGGTAGATGCACCAGCCCCCCCTGGTTTTCACATCACCAGCCGCCACTGCTAAAAATAAAGGCAGCTCATGCTCAATGTCTAAAGCCAGGTAGAGGAAACAGGTTGAATGCATAATCAGGATAGGTGAAGAAGGAAGGTCTTGAGCAGAGGACTCTCCATGGTCCCAGGGGGGTAGAGAGCCGTACCTGTCTGAAGGGCGCAGTGGGTCTTCTCCTCTGGCACAAGCTGGACTTTAGTTCCTTGGTCCGGGTAGGTCCTGGCTCTGCTGTCTGGCTTGGTCTCAGTCTGGTTGAGGTCCTCTCCTCCGTGCAGCTGGTCCAAAACAGCCTGGACGATCGGGACCATCATGGCTGTGGTGGCAGTGTTGCTGATCCACATAGACAGGAACGCTGTGACCGACATGAAGCCCAGCATCAGTCTGAAACGGGGAGAACGGGTCAGAGCTGGGATTAAACCAGGCCTATCCTGCGTCTCGTACTCACAGTGCGGGCCGCACCCCCACCAGCAGCAGGACCCTCAGAGCGATGCGTTTGTGAAGGTCCCAGTGTTCCACCGCCACTGCCACCATCAGCCCCCCCACGAACAGGAAGTTAGTGTCCTTCAAATACTGCACACTGACCTGTGGAAGAATCGGGTCAGAACCAGGACTTAAAGAACATTACGGGAAACTCTCTATGGAAACTAAACGCTCCGATATTTGGGGAATTTTCAAACATTAAAAACATTATTCATGAAAAACATGTCTTTGATTAAACGATTAGACCAGTGGTTTTCTGGTATGGCGTTACCCTAGGATGACAAGCGACCTGAATACCACTTATAGACTTTTAGAATATAACGTAAAATATTCTTCAAGTCTATTCTTCAAATATTGTTGTTGAAAATGAATTAATGATGATGAAAACAACCTGATATCAATCCTTTTAAACAAACATAGACAAATGTTTACTATATCACAACCCACTGAAAACGGTTCCGCGACCCACTTTTGAGAACCACTAGTTGAGAACCACTGAATTGTCACAAATACCTTGAATCAAACAAGAAGCCAAATGAATCCCCCCAATGCTGAACATCCTGTCAAACAATGGTTCTGTTTTTATTACACTTCACTGTGATGACCAATAAGAGAGTGGGTCAGCATGTCTGTACTATACGGCAGGTGAACAGACATGCAGTGAGTCTGTTCTATTCCCAAACGCCCCTCTAGCTTTCACTTTTTTACCGAAGAGCAGTGCTTAATTTGATCAATTCAATTTTTTTCAGGGTAAAGGATCTGGGAAATATTTAGGAGGATCTGGCAAAAAATGTATCTGATATAATGGTGTTTAATGAGAGTGTTCCGGCAAATGTTTTGGCCTCAATCCATCACATCAGATCAAAAGTGTTCCTGAAAATACTCATTTACAAATTAAGCACTGCCGAAGAGAATGTCTACTACTGCTCAGACATGGCACTGATTTTGTAACTTCAGTTAATCTCTTTGCAGTGATAGATGTTATATACATATAACCACCAAATCAGGTTGTTAGGCCACATACAGTCAGGTCCATAAATATTGGGACATCGACTCGATTTTTATGTTTTTGTTCTATAAAACACCACAATCAATTTCAAATGAAGCACCATTTACATCTAAATCAGATGAACGGTGTCGGCATTACAGGTGTTTGTATGTGAGCCTCCACTTTTTAAGGGACCAAAAGTAATGGGACAAGTGTCTGCTCAGCTGTTCCATGGCCTGGTGGTTGATCTTCCCTCATGATCACATTCATAAGGAACATTCATTTCTAGTGTGATATTTGCATTTGCATACTGTTGCTGTTAATTCTCAATAGTATTTGAAGAGCCATCACTATCAATGAAGGCAGAAAAATCAAAACAAACCCATTAGACAGATAGCAAACATATTAGTCGTGGCTAAATCAACAGTTTGGAACATTATAAAATCGAAAGAACACACTGGTGAGCTCAACAACACCAAAAGACCTGGAAGATCATGGATGACAAATGAATGACCAAAGAATTCTTTCCCCGGTGAAGAAGACCCCTTCACAACAATAGGTCAGATCAGAAACCCTCTCCAGGAGGTGGTGTATGTGAGTCAAAGTCAACAATCAAGAGAAGACTTCACCAGAGAGAATACAGACCATTAACGCCGGGCTCACACCTAGAGCGGCGGAAGAGAGGAGAGCGGCGAGCTTCCATCCATTCCATATGCTGCCTGGCGAGCGGAAAGAAGCCTCCGGAAATCCACAGGAGAGCGGCGAGATACGGGCGGCCGGAGCGGAGACTAGCGTTAAAAAAATTTCAACGCTATGCAAATACAGAGCCATTTCCGGCGGCGGCACCAACCACAGAACTGGATCTGACAGACACCTGTGCGTAATTGGCTCATGCGAAGGAAACTCATTTCGGCCGCTTGTATTCGCGATCTTTTCCTTTCGGTCATGACCCAAATCTCATGACCATAGGTGAGGGTTGGAACATAGATCGATCTTCACCACAACAGTCCGATACAGCGACTGCATGATTTTCTTAGGGAAAGCACAGCTCTTCTTTTTGTACCATAGAAGAAAATGGTCAGTCAGAAGCCTAATGGGGCCGACCAGCTCTCTCATGACTCCACCCCCTCCTTGCTGATGTCACAGCTTTGTTGGGACATGGTGGCCATTGACCAACCATCCACTATTCCATCCATCTGACCATCCAGGGTCACACGGCCTCATCAGTGAACAAGACTGTTTGAAAATGAGTCTCATGTATTTCTGAGCCACTGCAGCCGTTTCTGCTTCAGCTTCAATGAACAGTTTAGGGGAGGCCCGGATAGAAGGTTTATGCACAACTGCAGCCTCTGGAGGGTCCTACACCTTGATGTTCGGGAGACTCCAGAGGCACCAGCAGCTTCAAATACCTGTATGTTGCTTTGTAGCAGCTGTTCTATTCATCTGATGTTTTTGTCTGGCAGAAACCGTCCATATTGTGCCTTTATCTGCACAAACCCGTGTGTGCTCTGAATCAGCCACAAATCTCTTAACAGTGCAATGATTATGCTTCATCTTTCATGAAATATTGAAGGTTTTCATACCTAGTCCAAGGCATTCAACTATTTCACTCTTTTCATCAGCAGAGAGATCCTTTTTCTTTCCCATATTGCTTGAAAATTATGGTCTGCTTAATAAAGTGGAACACCCTTTTTCAGTAGTTTTTCCATTAACTGGGCTTAACCTGAAAACTAATCATCCCAGGTCTCTGAGATTAATGTCAGTGATTCATTGAGCCTGAGACACAAAACCATCCACGAGTTTCATTTTCATTTTTTACCTTTTTGACACTGAAATACAATTTGCATAATAATTTGAAAGGCGGTGTAGAGCCAAAAACAAAAGAATTGAGTCATTGTCTCAATATTTATGGACCTGACTGTAGGTATGTTTGTAACATAGTAGAAGTAAACGTAGTACTCACATCCTTACTCTCCATGATGCCCAGCACAGGGAACAGGATGGTCGGCAGCAGCGAAGTGATGGCGAGCGGCAGGACCTCAGTGCACCAATACACGGCCATCAGAGCAATCACATACGCACAGGCCGCCTCCTACACACATGTACAAGCACATGTTTAACACGCTACACACACCGCCTCCTACACACATGTACAAGCACATGTTTAACACGCTACACACACCGCCTCCTACACACATGTACAAACACATGTTTAACACGCTACACACACCGCTTCCTACACACATGTACAAGCACATGTTTAACACGCTACACACACCGCCTCCTACACACATGTACAAGCACATGTTTAACACACGACACACACCGCCTCCTACACACATGTACAAGCACATGTTTAAGAGGCTACACACACCGCCTCCTACACACATGTACAAACACATATTTAACACACGACACACACCGCCTCCTACACACATGTACAAGCACATATTTAACACACTACACACACCGCCTCCTACACACATGTACAAACACATATTTAACACACGACACACACCGCCTCCTACACACATGTACAAACACATGTTCAACACGCTACACACACCGTTTCCTACACACATGTACAAGCACATGTTTAACACGCTACACACACCGCCTCCTACACACATGTACAAGCACATGTTTAACACGCTACACACACCGCCTCCTACACACATGTACAGACACATATTCAACACACTACACACACCGCCTCCTACACACATGTACAAACATATATTCAACACACTACACACACCGCCTCCTACACACAAGTACAAACACATATTCAACACACTACACACACCGCCTCCTACACACATGTACAAACACATGTTTAACACGCTACACACACCGCCTCCTACACACATGTGCAAACACATATTCAACACACTACACACACCGCCTCCTACACACATGTACAAACACATATTCAACACACTACACACACCGCCTGCTACACACATGTACAAACACATATTCAACACACTACACACACCGCCTCCTACACACATGTACAAGCACATGTTTAACACGCTACACACACCGCCTCCTACACACATGTACAAACACATATTCAACACACTACACACACCGCCTCCTACACACATGTACAAGCACATGTTTAACACGCTACACACACCGCCTCCTACACACATGTACAAACACATATTCAACACACTACACACACCGCCTCCTACACACATGTACAAACACATATTCAACACACTACACACACCGCCTCCTACACACATGTACAAACACATAATTAACACACGACACACACCGCCTCCTACACACATGTACAAACACATATTCAACACACTACACACACCGCCTCCTACACACATGTACAAACACATAATTAACACACGACACACACCGCCTCCTACACACATGTACAAACATATATTCAACACGCTACACACACCGCCTCCTACACACAAGTACAAACACATATTTAACACACGACACACACCGCCTCCTACACACATGTACAAACACATATTCAACACACTACACACACCGCCTCCTACACACATGTACAAACATATATTTAACACACTACACACACCGCCTCCTACACACATGTACAAACATATATTTAACACACTACACACACCGCCTCCTACACACATGTACAAACACATATTTAACACACTACACACACCGCCTCCTACACACATGTACAAACACATATTCAACACACTACACACACCGCCTCCTACACACATGTACAAACATATATTTAACACACTACACACACCGCCTCCTACACACATGTACAAACACATATTCAACACACTACACACACCGCCTCCTACACACATGTACAAACATATATTTAACACACTACACACACCGCCTCCTACACACATGTACAAACATATATTTAACACACTACACACACCGCCTCCTACACACATGTACAAACACATATTTAACACACTACACACACCGCCTCCTACACACATGTACAAACACATATTCAACACACTACACACACCGCCTCCTACACACATGTACAAACACATATTCAACACACTACACACACCGCCTCCTACACACATGTACAAACATATATTCAACACACGACACACACCGCCTCCTACACACATGTACAAACACATATTCAACACACTACACACACCGCCTCCTACACACATGTACAAACATATATTTAACACACTACACACACCGCCTCCTACACACATGTACAAACACATATTTAACACACTACACACACCGCCTCCTACACACATGTACAAACATATATTCAACACACGACACACACCGCCTCCTACACACATGTACAAACACATATTTAACACACTACACACACCGTCTCCTACACAAATGTACAAACACATATTTAACACACTACACACACCGCCTCCTACACACATGTACAAACATATATTTAACACACTACACACACCGCCTCCTACACACATGTACAAACATATATTTAACACACTACACACACCGCCTCCTACAATATGTACAAGCATATATTCAACACACTACACACACCGCCTCCTACACACATGTACAAACATATATTCAACACACTACACACACCGCCTCCTACACACATGTACAAGCATATATTCAACACACTACACACACCGCCTCCTACACACATGTACAAACACATATTTAACACACTACACACACCGCCTCCTACACACATGTACAAACACATATTTAACACACTACACACACCGCCTCCTACACACATGTACAAACATATATTCAACACACTACACACACCGCCTCCTACACACATGTACAAACACATATTCAACACACGACACACACCGCCTCCTACACACATGTACAAACATATATTCAACACACGACACACACCGCCTCCTACACACATGTACAAACATATATTCAACACACTACACACACCGCCTCCTACACACATGTACAAACATATATTCAACACACGACACACACCGCCTCCTACACACATGTACAAGCACATGTTTAACACGCTACACACACCGCCTCCTACACACATGTACAAACACATATTCAACACACTACACACACCGCCTCCTACACACATGTACAAACACATATTCAACACACTACACACACCGCCTCCTACACACATGTACAAACACATATTCAACACACTACACACACCGCCTCTTACACACATGTACAAACACATATTCAACACACTACACACACCGCCTCCTACACACATGTACAAACATATATTCAACACGCTACACACACCGCCTCCTACACACATGTACAAACATATATTCAACACGCTACACACACCGCCTCCTACACACATGTACAAACATATATTCAACACGCTACACACACCGCCTCCTACACACAAGTACAAACATATATTCAACACACTACACACACCGCCTGCTACACACATGTACAAACATATATTCAACACACTACACACACCGCCTCCTACACACATGTACAAATATATATTTAACACACGACACACACGGCCTCCAACACACATGTACAAATATATATTTAACACACGACACACACTGCCTCCTACGCACATGTACAAACATATATTCAACACACTACACACACCGCCTCCTACACATATGTACAAACACATATTTAACACACTACACACACACCGCCTCCTACACACATGTACAAACACATATTTAACACACTACACACACACCGCCTCCTACACACATGTACAAACATATATTTAACACACTACACACACCGCCTCCTACACACATGTACAAACATATATTTAACACACTACACACACCGCCTCCTACACACATGTACAAACATATATTTAACACACGACACACACCGCCTCCTACACACATGTACAAACATATTCAGCACACTACACATGGCACCTCAAATGCACATATATATTGGAAAATATACAGTACATAGATTCAAAAGTAAACTGTATATTCGAACTACAGTAATTTTCCAAATATTCGATCATTTTTCAAATCTCCAGATGTGGGCGTGGTCAAGGTACTGAATATCATTAGGAAGAGACCTTGTGGCACATGAGTCTCCTCTGCCTTATGGTTGTGTCCAGTCCGAGGACACCCGTTTGTTACAGAGCTGGACTGTCTCACTCTTATGTGCTCTGCTCAGTTTAAGTTGTGTCTGAAACCTGATCTCCCTGAACCCCTTGGAGCCTTCTGGAAAACTGCACCTGCTCAGAATCACAATGAACACTCACTGTGCCCTGTAAGTGCAGCAGCGGAGGGCAAACGTATGGGAGGGCGACTAACTGTATGCAGTAGGGGAGCGCCTCTTAGCATTTGGAAATGTGTCTCTCATGGGTAAAGACAACAGAGGGGGAGGAGAGCAGGAGAGGGAGATGTGGGGAGTGAGAGGTGTGAGCCCACACAGGACACATGAGCCAGGACCCACAGGAGGCCTTCCAGGTCAGGTTCAGAGCCTCATCTGCTTTATGGGAAAAGAGTTTTTAGTTTGTCGAAACTCCACACAGAGAGGCCCGGCCCAGGAATCAAACCCAGAACCTTCTTGCTGTGTGTGACTAATGGGACGATGGGCTCGTCCCATTAGTGTGGATTCAAATGAATCAGCAGGAGACAACAATCAGCTACAGGCGGTTATGCTTTTGATTGAAAAGGCTGACATTCAAGTCAAAGTAGTTTAATTTCTTTGCAAAAGTGTTGTGCTCAGGAAAACAATGACGAAACACAGAAGCAACTCTTCAGACTCTGTTGACATTTGTCAGATTACACTGAAGTCTCAGACCAAAGTCCAGACCTGGTTTATCTATGACCCATTCACTGCATTCATTCACAAAATGCTGCCAAAGCTACACCACGGTCAGCGCCACTTTGTACAGAGTCCCTGAATGCCTCACGCCATCACTCATGTCCTGACAAAAGACATAAAAAACATGAAAATGATTTGCAATATATCCGCAAAGCAGGGATTATTGTCCATGTGTAATTAGACAGCAGTGCGCTTTGCTTTGCACACGGCTGTTTAATTACTGTGTTCATTTTGTATTGTGCATTAGTGTATGTGTGAGGGAAGGCGAGTGCTTCGCGCTCGTTTTGTGTGCTCCACGCACTGCGATACGATTTTAAGAGCCCCTTCACGAGCCCTGATGGCACTGGCCTAAGAATGTTAGAAATAGCTTACTGTTTACTACAGACTGTTGGTGAGACGGCAGGCCCGTCATAAAAGCTAGAAACAATTGAGAGCAGCTTTATAACAGATCCCGGAAAATTGGAATATTGTGAAAAAGTTAATTTATTCAACTTAAAATGTGAAACTAATATATGATATAGACTCATTGCATGCAAAGTGACATATGTCAAGCCTTTGGTTGTTATAATTTTGATGATTTTGGCTCACAGCTTGTAAAAAACACAAATTCAAAATCTCAGAAAATTAGAATATTGTGAAAATGGACAATGTTGTAGCTGTGTCACTCTTTCATCAACTAATGAATCCAAAACACCTGCAGTGGGTCCCTGAGGCTTTAAATGGTCTCAGTCTGGTTCAGTAGAATTCACCATCATGGGGGAGACTGCTGACCTGACAGTTGTGCAGAAAACCATCATTGACATCCTCCATAAGGAGGGAGAGCCTCAAAGGCAAACGCAGAAGAAGTTGGATGTTCTCAAAGTGCTGGATCAAAGAACATTAATGTAAAGTTAAGTAGAAGGTAAACGTGTGGAAGAAAAAGCTGCACAAGCCGCAGGGATGAGCACAGTCTGGAGAGGACTGTCAGGAAAAGGCCATTCAAAAGTGTGGGGGACCTTCACAAGGAGTGACTGAGGCTGGAGTCAGAGCATCAGGAGCCTCCACACACAGACGGATCCTGGACATGGACTTCAAATGTCAGATTCCTCTTGTTAAGCCTGAACTACAAACAACATCAGAAGCGTCTTACGTGGGCTAAAGAACCAAAGACCACGTCTGTTGCTCAGGGGTCCACAGTTCTCTTTTCTGATGAGAGCAAATTTTGCATCTCATCAGCACAGGTGTGACGTTTCCACAGTCTTTGATGATTTGAGGAGCCATGTCTTCTGCTGGTGTTGGTCCACTCTGCTTTATTAAGTCCAGAGTCAGGGTAACCGTCTACAGGAGATTTTAGAGCACTTCATGCTTCCTTCAGCAGACAAGCTGGAGATGCTGACTTCATTTTCCAGCAGCACTTGGCCTCTGCCCACACTGCCTAAAGCACCAAAACCATCGGATCACTGTGCTTGGTTGGCCAGCAAACTGACCTGACCTGAACCCCATAGAGAATCTATGGGGCATTGCCAAAAGATATGAGACCGAACAATGCAGAAGAGCTGAAGGAGCTACTGAAGCATCCTGGTCACACCTCAGCAGAGCCACAGACTGAGAGCATCCAGGCCACGCAACTGCAATAAGGCAGTCATTTAAGTAAAAGGGCCCAAGCCAAGCACTGAGTGCAAATTCATGATTATAGTTTTCAGAGGACCGACATTTCTCTGTTAAAAATCTTTGTTTTATTGATTTCATGCAATATCTTCTGAGATTTTGAATTTGGGTGTTTTACAAGCTGTAAGCCATAATCATCAATCAATTAGTTTCACATTTTGTATTACAGATATAAATTAACTTTTTCACAATATTCTATTATTCCGAGTTTCACCTGTATATGAATGTGGAAGGCTGCCTGTGACACAAGTAGGATCCACATTTTGGTACCAGGTTCTTGAAAGCCTAACTTTTATCATGTGGGTCGGATGCAAAAGTTTGGATGGAATCAGTCCGTGGTCAGCACTGATGGGAGAATGGTTCAATTTGCCCAATAGTTCCTCCCAATTCCCATTCCCAAATCAGCTTGTCAAAAAGTCTTGATAGAAGTGAAGGAAGCCATTCGTATAAAGAGCAGATTAACCAGAACTGACTGAGCGACAGTGCAATATAGAACCTGCACTAAAGCAAGTCTTACCTTGGTACTTAATGCCAGGGGCAACAGCAGGAAGGGACTGAGGACCAGGATAAAGAGGTTCTTCATGGACCAGACCCTCCGCAGGATCTTCCTCCAAACCGGGAGCACCGACATCTTAAAACCGGTACTAAACCAGGACTAATATCAGAAATCTAAAGGTTCAGTGTAAAAAAAAAACTCTCTGAGTCCCAGCTGTGAATGGATGCCTCTGGTCCAAGCCTCTCCTCAGGTCTCGGTCTCTGGTCCGGCTTTAGTCTGGCCTCTCCTTCAGTCTGGTCTCTCTGTGGTCTCTCCTCAGGGTTCCGTCTCTGGTCTGGCTTCAGTCTGGTTTCTCTGTGGTCTCTCCTCAGGTCTTTCCGTCTCTGGTCCGGCTTAAGTCTGGTCCCTCCTCAGGTCTTTCTGTGTCTGCTCTGGCTTCAGTCTGGTCTCTCTGTGGTCTCTCCTCAGGTCTTTCTGTGTCTGCTCTGGCTTCAGTCTGGTCTCTCTGTGGTCTCTCCTCAGGTCTTTCCCTCACTGGTCCGGCTTTAGTCTGGTCTCTCTGTGGTCTCTCCTCAGGTCTTTCTGTGTCTGCTCTGGCTTCAGTCTGGTCTCTCTGTGGTCTCTCCTCAGGTCTTTCCCTCACTGGTCTGGCTTCAGTCTGGTCTCTCTGTGGTCTCTCCTCAGGTCTTTCTGTGTCTGCTCTGGCTTCAGTCTGGTCTCTCTGTGGTCTCTCCTCAGGTCTTTCCCTCACTGGTCCGGCTTTAGTCTGGTCTCTCTGTGGTCTCTCCTCAGGTCTTTCCCTCACTGGTCCGGCTTTAGTCTGGTCTCTCTGTGGTCTCTCCTCAGGTCTTTCCCTCACTGGTCCGGCTTCAGTCTGGTCTCTCTGTGGTCTCTCCTCAGGGTTCCCTCACTGGTCCGGCTTCAGTCTGGTCTCTCTGTGGTCTCTCCTCAGGTCTTTCTGTGTCTGCTCTGGCTGTAAGAGTCTCTTGTCCACAGGGGGGGAGGACCGGGTCTAGTCCTGGACTTGTGTAAACATTAACTGCTCCTCTCTCTCTCACTTCGCATCAGTCACAGGGAAAACAGACACATTTTTGGAGGCAAACTGTGGCAAGAAAGTCCTAACACCAATGAAGCATCAGAAAAGTGTATTCTGCATCGGTTTGCTCCGGGCGCTCCGTTTTCCCCTACCACCAAAACATGTGCACTTATGTACTGCTGCTTATGGCATTTGGCAGTGAGAACCACATGTTTACATGCACTTCATAAAAAGACACATTTGGATTTTTTTTCTCACTGTCAGACATGAAACCAGAATTCACTTTTATTTTTTAGGTCAGTTAGAATTTAAAAAAAAAAATTCTATTTGTCAAATTACACAAAAATTAGAGATAGAATTTTCGACACCATTTTTTATTACTTTTTTACAAATCCAAAAGTTTACATACACGAAAATGACAATACCTTTGAACAGTTAAAGCCCAGATGATGATTGGGCTGAAACGACTAATCGATTAATCGACGACTAGTCCATTATTGAAATTGTCTATTTCAGTAATCGATTAATCGTTTTCTGGTCCACACAGACTCAAATGGAGCAAAAATGACATAAAAATGTAGTATTTTTTTATGAAATCCTACTTTGTTAATATAGTTAGCGTCTGTGCACATTTTCTTCATCGTAAATTTCATGAATAAAGCCCCCAACAACATTTCCCTTTAGTTTACTCCATCAACACATCTTCAAGCAGCGCCACTTAAGCTACATGTGATTAAAAAAAATAGAAAAAATACAATGTTCCTACAACCATTCACAGCGATTACTCGATTAATCATAAAAATAATCGATAGATTAATCAATTACACAATAATCGTTAGTTGCAGCCCTAATGATGATGTCATGTCTTTGGAAGCACAAGCCTGGTTCAACCTTGGGTGTAATTTCAAGACACTTGAAGGTTCAGGTTCATTTGTTCAACAATGATGGAAATGACATATCATCACACAGATCAGAAAGAAGGCGGGTTCTGTGTCCCAGAGATGAACGTGCTGAAAATCAACACCAGAATAAAAGACCTGATGAAGATGCTGAACCTGGTAAGAGTTTGTTATTATCCAGAGTCATACAAGACATGGGCTGTGAAACATGGGCTGAGAGGAAACTCTGCCAGGAAGAAAAAACAAAAAAAACATCAAAACATTTGGAGGAAAAAGGGGGAATCTTGCTGAGAACACCATCCCAACTGTGAAATACAGGGGGGCAGCATCATGCTGTGGGGCTGTTTTGCTGCGGGAGGGACTGATGCACTTCACTAAATAGATGACATCATGAAGAAAGAACTCTATGTGGAAATATTGGAGCAACATCTCAGACATCAGCCAGGAAGTTAAAGCTTGGACACAGATGGGTCCAAATGGACAATGACCCAAAGCAAACTGACAAACTGCTTACAAAGTGGCTTAAGGAAAACAAAGTCCATGTTGTGAATCGGTCATCACAAAGTCTATGATCTCAGTCCAGTTAAAAATGTCTGGGCAGAGCTGAAAAGGCATAGGCACACAAGGTGGCTACAAATGTGTCTCAGTTACACCAGTTCTGTTTGGACGAAAACTCCTCCAACTATTGCAAGAAAGTTGTGGAAGGAAATCCAAAACAAAACAACAATGAACCTTTATTGATTAGGGTGAATCCTTTTGAGTCCGCTGGAATACCTGGAAGTGAAGCTGTCTTGACTAGGAGAATAGTGCTGATAAAACTTTAGTAGATCTGAGTCTCTTGAATAAAAGATAAATTCCAAATGCTATTGACCTGCGATCAGCTCCTGGCTTTGGCTCTGCTCATGTTCACAAACACTTGGTGCTCTCTGGTCATGTGATGTGCTGGTTATTCCAGGAGATCATCTGCCAAATGTGCTCAGTGCGTTCTGTGGACAGAGCGCGGCTCGTGTCAGATAAGATAAGATAAGATCATCCTTTATTGATCTCCCAATGGAGAGATTCACTTCAACATCCATGCACACTCTGCGGTGCGAGGACAAAACCAGACTGGCAGAAACAGATGAGTAAAGATGGACAAGGTACAAGTGGAGTGTTTGTTCAGTATATAAGTTACCTGTTGTTCATTTAAGCCTAACTATGCTGTCCAGCTGCTGATGCCACATCTGCCTCATGACCCCGCGGCACATTGGCTGTTCACCAGTTTGATGAACTTACGGTAAGTTGTGCCCATATGAGGAGGATGTCACAGACTGGAAGGCTGAAATGACCCCCTCTCCCCCCCTCCAGCAAAGAGAATCTACAATGTGTAAAACACCCATCCATCCATCCATCCATTTTCTTCCGCTTTATCCGGGGCCGGGTCGCGGGGGCAGCAGTCTCAGCAGAGATGCCCAAACTTCCCGATCCACACACACCTCCTCCAGCTGTTCTGGGGGGACCCCGAGGCGACACCAGGCCAGCTCGGAGACATAGTCCCACCACCGTGTCCTGGGCCTTCCACGAGGCCTTGTCCCACTAGGACATGCCTGGAACACCTCCCGCGGGAGGCGACCAGGAGGCATCCGAAACAGATGCCCGAGCCACCTCAGCTGGCTCCTTTCGACGTGAAGGAGCAGCGACTCTACTCCGAGCTCCTCCCGGGTAACTGAGCTCCTCACCCGATCTCGGAGGGTGCGCCCAGCCACCCTGCAAAGGAAACTCATTTCGGCCGCTTGTATTCGCGATCTTGTCCTTTCGGTCATGACCCAAATCTCATGACCATAGGTGAGGGTGGGAACGTAGATCGATCGGTAAATCGAGAGCTTTGCCCCGACTCAGCTCCCTCTTCACCACGACAGACCGATACAGCGACCGCATCACTGCTGACGCCGCACCGATCCGTCTGTCCATCTCACGCTCCATCTGCCCCTCACTGAGAACAAGACTCCGAGATACTTGAACTCCTCCACTTGAGGTAAGGACTTCCCACCGACCTGAAGAGGGGAAGCCACCTTTTTCCGGTGGAGAACCATGGCCTCGGATTTGGAGGTGCTGATCCTCATCCTGGCCGCTACACACTCGGCTGCAAACCGCCCCAGTGCGTGCTGAAGGTCCTGGTTCGTTGAAGCCATCAGAACAACATCGTCCGCCAACAGCAGAGATGAGATCCTGAGGCTCCCAAACTGGACACCCTCCGGCCCCTGGCTGCGCCGAGAAATTCTGTCCATAAAAGTAATGAACAGAACTGGTGACAAAGGGCAGCCCTGGCGGAGACCAACACGCACCGGGAACAGGTCTGACTTACTGCCGGCAATGCGAACCAAGCTCCTGCTGCGGTCATACAGGGAACGGACAGCCCTTAGCAGAGGGCCCCGGACCCCATACTCCCGGAGCACCCCCCACAGGGCACCACGAGGGACGCGGTCGAACGCTTTCTCCAGATCCACAAAACACATGTGGACTGGTTGGGCAAACTCCCACGAACCCTCGAGTACCCGATGAAGGGTATAGAGTTGGTCCAGTGTGCCACGACCAGGACGAAAACCGCATTGTTCCTCCTGGATCCGAGGTTCAACTATCGGCCGGATCCTCCTCTCCAGCACCCCGGAATAGACCTTACCGGGGAGGCTAAGGAGGGTGATTCCTCTGTAATTGGAACACACCCTCCGATCCACCTTTTTAAAGAGAGGGACCACCACCCCGGTCTGCCAATCCAGAGGCACTGTCCCCGACCGCCACGCGATGTTGCAGAGACGTGTCAGCCAAGACAGTCCTACAACATCCAGAGACTTAAGGTACTCAGGGCGAATCTCATCCACCCCCGGAGCCACCAAGGAGCTTTCTCACCACCTCGGTGACTTCAGCCCCGGTGATGGGCGAGCCCACCTCCGAGTCCCCAGCCTCTGCTTCCTCATTGGAAGACGTGACGACGGGATTGAGGAGGTCCTCGAAGTACTCCTTCCACCGCCCGACAACATCCCCAGTCGAGGTCAGCAGCCCCCCACCCGCACTGTAAACAGTGTTGGTGAAGCACTGCTTCCCCCTCCTGAGGCGCCGGATGGTTTGCCAGAATCTCTTCGAGGCCGACCGATAGTCTTCCTCCATGGCCTCCCCGAACTCCTCCCAGACCCGAGTTTTAGCCTCTGCGACCGCACGAGCTGCAGCACGCTTGGCCTGCCGGTACCTCTCAGCTGCCTCAGGAGTCCCACATGCCAACAAGGCCAGGTAGGACTCCTTCTTCAGCTTGACGGCATCCCTTACTTCCGGGCGCCACCACCGGGTTCGGGGATTGCCGCCGCGACAGGCACCAGAGACCTTACGGCCACAACTACGAGCAGCCGCATCGACAATGGAGGAGGAGAACAGAGTCCACTCGGACTCCATGTCCCCCGCCTCCCCCGGAATCTGGGTGAAGCCCTTCCGGAGGTGGGAGTTGAAGACCCCACTGACAGAAGGATCCGCCAGTCGTTCCCAGCAGACCCTCACAACACGCTTGGGCCTGCCAGGTCTGACCGGCTTCCTCCCCTGCCAGCGGATCCAGCTCACCACCAGGTGGTGATCGGTTGACAGCTCAGCCCCTCTCTTCACCCGAGTGTCCGAGACACGCGGCCGGAGGTCAGATGACACAACTACAAAGTCGATCATCGACCTCCTGCCTAGGGTGTCCTGGTGCCACGTGCACTTATGGACACCCTTGTGCTCGAACATGGTGTTCGTTATGGACAAACCGTGACTAGCACAGAAGTCCAATAACAGAACACCACTCGGGTTCAGATCGGGGAGGCCGTTCTTCCCAATCACTCCTTCCCAGGTCTCACTGTCGTTACCCACATGGGCGTTGAAGTCCCCCAGCAGAACAATGGAGTCCCCAGTCGGAGCACTATCTAGTACCCCTCCCAGGGACTCCAAGAAGGCCGGGTACTCTGCACCGATGTTGGGCCCGTAGGCCGAAACAACGGTGAGAGACCTGTCCCCGACCCGAAGGCGTAGGGACGCGACCCTCTCGTCCACCGGGGTGAACTCCAACACGTGGCGGCTGAGCTGGGGGGATATGAGCAAACCCACCCCAGCCCGCCGCCTCTCCCCGCGGGCAACTCCAGAAAAATGGAGAGTCCAGCCTCTCTCCAGGAGTTGGGATCCGGAACCCAAGCTGTGCGTGGAGGTGAGCCCGACTATATCTAGTCGGTATCCCTCCACCTCCCGCACAAGCTCAGGCTCCTTCCCCCCCAGCGAGGTGACGTTCCATGTCCCGAACGCCAGAAGCTGTGCATGTGGACCAGGTCGTCGAGGCACCTGCCTCTGACTGCCACCCAGTCCTCTCCGCACCCGACCCCTACGGATCCCTCTGCGGGTGGTGGGTCCACAGGAGGGCGGGCCCACGTCGTCCCTTCGGTCTGTGCCCGGCCGGGCCCCGTGGGCAGAGACCCGGCCACCAGACGCTCGCGTTCGGGCCCCAACCCCAGGTCTGGCTCCAGGGTGGGGCCCCGGCTGCGCCATGCCGGGCGACGTCACGGTCCTTGTATAGTGTACGTCCATGGGGGTCTTCTGAACTGCTCTTCGTCTGACCCGTCACCTCGGACCTGTTTGCCATGGGAGACCCTACCAGGGGCATAAAGCCCCAGACAACATAGCTCCTCGGATCATTCGGGCACTCAAACAACCCCACCACGTTAAGGTAGCAGTTCATGGGGTAAAACACACAGCACTTATTTCTTTATTTTAGCTCATGTAACATTGGAATCCTTCTGTTATGCACAAACACCACCAGCCCACGCTTCGACACGCTTTATACATGTGTGTCTGCCACTTTAAAGGCTCTCAGACCCAGACACACTGGCCACGTTTTCTGCACGTCTATGAACCTGCATTCACGTATTTCCTTTCTGACATGTTCTGACACGGATTTGAAAGAAGGTGAATCAGAGCGGACACACCGAGCTGTGACACAGGCCAGGGCAACACACAAGACGCTTTCCTCACAACAGAAGCACACGTGTGTGATACGTGACCCGTGTGTTTGGCCCCTGAACAACAGCCTGTCACTTTGTCTCACAACCCAAACACTTTATCTGTGCTGTTTCATTCTTCTGGAATTTGACCAATAGATTTTTTTTTTAATTCTAACTGATCTAGGAAAAATTAAAGTTCAATCTGGTTTCATGTTTGACAGTGAGAAAAAAATGCAAATGTGTCTTTTTATGAAGTTTCTCACTGTCTGTATATACAGTATTTTTTTATGTAATTGTATTTCATTGTGTTTTGCATTTCATAATTCAAGACTCTCCAAGATCCACAGGAAATTCTATTCCTACAGCGAATCAGCATGGGCAGTTTTGAAGGAATGAAGTCTATTAACCACACGTCCACCTTTGATAACATGAAGTTAACATGTGTTCGATCCAATCAAGCACTAGCCATGAAACCTGCCCTTATAACATGTTAATGATACATGAAATACATATAAAACATGTCATAAAAGAAGTAAATGTTGTGAAATGGACATGCCATACCTTGCCATACTTCTATATAGGAACTGGCTTCACCATTCATTTGAATGGGGATAGAACATTCAATAATGTAAATAATGGACGGTTCTGGACAGATTCTGTTTCTAGCCAACAGGTATGTGAATGTGAGGATATGTTGGGATAGACAGATATTTAAAGGTATAGCGGAGGATGTTCTATTTCCGGGTGGATCATCAAGACGACTGGTCCTGATTGTCAGTCATTCTGGTGATCTGCTACGTGAGGCCGTCGTGCGCGCTCGGCCCTTGTTATTTTCAGGCCTATGTGAGTTACGCTGTTAGCCACTCACTGCTGCTGCAGAAGCACCGAGTCGTTTGAAAATGGCAGAGGGTCAGAGAAAAAGTGTCTTTGAAGTGTATGAGAAGAAGAGAAAGGCTTCAGAAGAGAAACAAGACCAGAGTGTTTGTGGGAGATTCTTCCTCCTCAGAGGCAGGTAGAGCGTTTTTTTTAAAAAGTGGAGAGGGCGGTTCTTTCCTAAAATTCAGGAAAATCCTCCTGTATACTTTTAAGGAAAAGCATGTATCATATTAAATATACTTTTTAATTGTATTTTTGACTCACATCTACTAGGCATGCCAATATTTCTCAAGTGGCTGAGGCTGCACTGCACCATAGTACACAGTACAACACTCGCCCCAGGTCTTAGATAGATACTTTAATAAATAATTAATAATCATTTATTAATAATAATTAATAAATACTTTATTGTCAGATGCGAAGATCTGAAATGTGTTTTACAGTTCAGCTGCTCCGTATCAACACAAAATACAGACAAGACATAAGACAATTCACAAAGACATTATAAACTATTGTCCACTCGCCACAACACACTTTGATTTATGACTGAAGCTCCTCATGTAGTTTCAGGATGGACTGATGAACAAAGGAGTTCTTCAATCTGACCTGATTGAAGTGTGGCACCCGGTACCGCCGCCCTGATGTTCTTCATCTCAACAGCAACTATTTATCCCCATCCCATCTGAACCAAGGGAGTCCGAGCATTCTCCATCACGGCCGCCAGACTCTTGTTTGAGTAAATGATCCAATACAAGAAACCCCGATGTGGCCCGTCCAGGGGCTGTGGGAAATGTCATGTGTTAAATAGTAATAATTCATACACACTTCCCTCGCTCTGTTACAGATTAAATCAGGTAAATCAATAAAACAGAGTTCGAAGCCTGGATGCATCAGCTGCTGCTGAGCAGTCACTAAAACATCCGGAGAAAATCACAGAAGTAAACAGTGATCACTCGCATACACTCTTTAAATAAGATAAGATAAGATAAGATAAGATAAACCTTTATTTATCTCACAAAGGATAAATTCACTTGTTACAGTCGGCGTTACTTCACAGTCTTATTGCACAGTCTGACAGCAGTGGGGATGAAGGCTTTGCGGTAGCGCTCCGTCCTGCACTGAGGGTGTCTCAGTCTGCCACTGTGTATGTACCTTTTTATCTTTTTAACATAAACTGAAGAGTTTGTTTCTCAAATGGTCCTTCTCCAGTCACAGGAACTACACTTAACAAACATTTAAACACAACAAAAACAGAGCAAAGTTTGTGCATTAGTTGGTCCAAAGAAGTAGCACAGGTGCTCTTCAAAGATCGGGTTTCAAACTGAGGATCTGAGGCACTCTGACGGACAATTCAAGTCCTTTAGGATTTAAATGGACAAATATACAAACACACATTACACACATAATGTGTGTTTGTGTATTTGTATTCAGTACATATTTGTTAATGGTGCGGTTGGTCATGTGACCTCTCATAGTAGTATTTAGGGCCACCTGGTGCCGTGTTTTAAACATACGCCCTGAGGAAGTCTAGGTGTGACTGTTTTATATAATAAAGGACTTTTAACTGTAAGTCAGAGCGATCAGATCCTCAGATCCTGTGATTTAAACGCAACACTTTGGTTTTGCCTCCATTTTTCAACATGTAAACTCAAAACATTAAACTCAACAACTCTCTCAAACTCTCTCTAATTCATTCATATAAGCCTTTATTTAACCAGAAAAAAAATCAAAGGTCCCTTTTACAATGATGCTCTAGGCCAAAGGCAGCAACACAGAAATATACAATTACATATTCATATCAACACACATCATAGCATCGTCAGTATTAAAACACTGACAGAATGATTTTGGTTTAGTGATGTCCTTTAACATACATTTAAATCAAGCACAAGACACCAGTTCTTTGAGCTGCAGTTCATCCTGAAGCAGATTCCATGCAGCTCAGAGAGGACTTTAAACACAGGTGATGTGCACAGATCTGGCATATCAAGATCATCCAAAAGGCTTCGTCAGCGCAGATGAGACCACATGCTGCAGTGTGTGAGGCCGATGGTGTTCACACTGACATCCTGACGCTTTTGCACTTGTAGTTCAGAGTTCATGCTACCAAGCACTGCTCCTGAACACTGTCTCCTTCCCTAACAAGGAGCCACTCACAGTCATGACAGGTCTATTCAGGTGGAAACTCTTCTTCTTTCACCGTGAGACGTTTCAACAGTCTGCCCCAGAGTTACCCCTTGAGACCTCCCTGAGTCTCGGGTCAGGTGTCCGCTCTGGACCCAGCTGTTGATCCAGACTCGTGCTGTGGACTCCTGTGGGGACTTGGATTGTTTCTGAGAACATCACAGTATCATAATATCACCTTCAGAAAACACAATATACAATATCTTTAAGGCTTTAGATAATAACCTCTTATGCTGTAAAGCTGGTGAAACATAGACTATGGTCTCTGACCCAGGACAAACCAAGACATGAGAGTCTGTGGAGAAGAGTCTCTGACCCGGACCCAGTGTCATTACAAGATGCAGCTTTCTGTTTTGGACTACCCGACATTAGTTAGTGACTGCTGCCCCCTGCTGGATTCTTTTGTGAAAATATTCATATGTGTTTCTGTGTAGAGGACAGTGAGTCATAGGAACATTTTGTTCTCTAAAGATATATGTGTGTTTGGCTCAGATAGGAAGTGCCATTTCTGATGTAGGTGTGTGGTATTTCACAGTAAGAGCCCAGACTCAGACCCTGGGAACTTCACAATAAAAGACTCCAGCTGAGTCCAGAACTAGGACCAGAGACTGTGGTTTCTTCTGATGTCCAGTCAATATGAATTACTTGTCGAAATAACGCCAATGTCGTAATTTGCCAGTACTTATTAAAAACCAGCCTCTTGCCAGGCTACAGAAGTCTGCAGTTTCATCCTCATAAAGCAGGAGCAAAGTCGAGTTAGTCTAGCTAGTACCTACTGTAATATTATAGTAGAAAGTAAGCTTTTATTTGTCATTATACAATTGTACAACGAGATTGTGTAGATCAGATGTAGGATTAGTCCTGAGCTGCTGCGACTCTGCACGCCACCATTGTGAACTATCCTTTCCTCTTCTTCCTGCACAGCTCGTCTTCATAGATACCCCAGACACCTCCTCATTTGTCCCTTTTTTGTTCCCTGTAGAGCCTCTTGTGACGCCTCATTGTGCTGTAGGTGTGGGGGCTTTTCAAATGCACACCTCTCTACGGTAAACAACATGACAAAGACCATACCCGACGCTATGTGCCATAGGGGGCCGTGCCCGTCCTCCAAGATGCTTGTGCCCCCCCAGACACAGATGTGGTGTTGTCTATGTGATACGCAGGTATACATGAGAAGCCTGCAGAATTACTGTATAACCACTACAAATTGGGCAAACATACGTATCCCTCATTTGCGCAGTGTTACTTTTGCGCTTTCTGCCCGATTAGAGACCAGCCCAAACTCCACAACAAGTAACTATTTCCTCCCCGGACACCGGGAGAGGGGACCGGCGGCATTTCATCCCTCTCCCTCTTTCTCTGTCTCTAGAGGCACAGTTCCCTCTAAGCTGGCTCCCGTGTTGTCTGGGCACAAAATCAAATATAGCTGATATGATAGAGGAGTATTAACGATCATCCTCCGCTCTGAGAGTCCACGATGTCGGCCTCTTTATGCGTCCCGGCTCGTGAGAGACTTTTGGCAAAGGCAGTGACAGGTGCTCGTGTGTATTTTGCTACAAAGCGCTGAAGATTAGCGTGAACCTGGCCCCCCATCATACTCAAATTTAAATGAAAAATATGTCAATCGTTTGTGCTGTTTTGTGCTGTAAAAATCTTTGTTTGTGCTGTTATGGTTTTTGAGATATTAATGATTGTTTTATTGCTCAGATCTGAGGTCATCCTGCCTGTTATAAAGCCAAAACAGGTACAAAAGGGGTCACCGCTTCCTCTACATCTGTGCTGTTTTGTGCTGTAAAGATTTCCGTTTGTGCTGGTTCGGTTTTTAAACTGTTACAAACTTTAGAGCATTGAGGCGTCACCCTCGTCCTTCTCTGAGGCGCGTGCACGTGTCAGAGGCGCACGGCAACACACACTGCATGAAAAAACAATCATCAATATCTCAAAAACCGTAACAGCACAAACGAAGATATTTACAGCACAAAACAGCACAAACGTAGCACAAACGATTGACATATTTTCATTTAAATTTGAGTATCATTGGGGCCAGGTTCAGGCTAATCTTGAATTAGGCTGAAAAGTGGACGCGGCCACAGCACTGACCGAGCTATATTCATGGTCCAAAACCGGTGGCGCGAGTGTGGGGGGAGTGGGGGGTGCAGGCGCTTGTTCTACAGCCCCAGACTTGTATATGTGTTTGTTGCATATGTGTTTGTTGTATATGTATATGTATATGTATTGGTTCATGTCGTTGGTTCGTGTCGTTGGTTCATGTCGTTGGTTCGTGTCGTTGGTTCATGTCGTGGGTTCGTGTCGTGGGTTCGTGTCGTGGGTTCATGTCGTTGGTTCATGTCGTGGGTTCATGTCGTTGGTTCATGTCGTGGGTTCATGTCGTTGGTTCATGTCGTGGGTTCATGTCGTTGGTTCATGTCGTTGGTTCATGTCGTGGGTTCATGTCGTTGGTTCATGTCGTTGGTTCATGTCGTTGGTTCATGTCGTTGGTTCATGTCGTGGGTTCATGTCGTTGGTTCATGTCGTCGGTACATGTCGTGGGTTCATGTCGTTGGTTCATGTCGTGGGTTCATGTCGTTGGTTCATGTCGTGGGTTCATGTCGTTGGTTCGTGTCGTGGGTTCGTGTCGTTGGTTCATGTCGTTGGTTCATGTCGTTGGTTCATGTCGTTGGTTCATGTCGTTGGTTCATGTCGTGGGTTCATGTCGTTGGTTCATGTCGTGGGTTCATGTCGTGGGTTCATGTCGTTGGTTCATGTCGTTGGTTCATGTCGTTGGTTCATGTCGTGGGTTCATGTCGTTGGTTCATGTCGTGGGTTCATGTCGTGGGTTCATGTCGTTGGTTCATGTCGTGGGTTCATGTCGTTGGTTCATGTCGTGGGTTCATGTCGTTGGTTCATGTCGTGGGTTCATGTCGTGGGTTCATGTCGTTGGTTCATGTCGTGGGTTCATGTCGTTGGTTCATGTCGTGGGTTCATGTCGTTGGTTCATGTCGTGGGTTCATGTCGTTGGTTCATGTCGTGGGTTCATGTCGTGGGTTCATGTCGTGGGTTCATGTCGTGGGTTCATGTCGTTGGTTCATGTCGTGGGTTCATGTCGTTGGTTCATGTCGTTGGTTCATGTCGTGGGTTCATGTCGTGGGTTCATGTCGTGGGTTCATGTCGTTGGTTCATGTCGTGGGTTCATGTCGTTGGTTCATGTCGTCGGTTCATGTCGTGGGTTCATGTCGTTGGTTCATGTCGTTGGTTCATGTCGTTGGTTCATGTCGTCGGTTCATGTCGTGGGTTCATGTCGTTGGTTCATGTCGTTGGTTCATGTCGTTGGTTCATGTCGTTGGTTCATGTCGTGGGTTCATGTCGTGGGTTCATGTCGTTGGTTCATGTCGTTGGTTCATGTCGTGGGTTCATGTCGTGGGTTCATGTCGTTGGTTCATGTCGTGGGTTCATGTCGTTGGTTCATGTCGTGGGTTCATGTCGTGGGTTCATGTCGTTGGTTCATGTCGTTGGTTCATGTCGTCGGTTCATGTCGTCGGTACATGTCGTGGGTTCATGTCGTTGGTTCATGTCGTTGGTTCATGTCGTTGGTTCATGTCGTGGGTTCATGTCGTTGGTTCATGTCGTGGGTTCATGTCGTTGGTTCATGTCGTGGGTTCATGTCGTGGGTTCATGTCGTTGGTTCATGTCGTGGGTTCATGTCGTTGGTTCATGTCGTGGGTTCATGTCGTGGGTTCGTGTCGTGGGTTCGTGTCGTTGGTTCATGTCGTTGGTTCGTGTCGTTGGTTCATGTCGTTGGTTCGTGTCGTTGGTTCATGTCGTGGGTTCGTGTCGTGGGTTCGTGTCGTGGGTTCATGTCGTTGGTTCATGTCGTGGGTTCATGTCGTTGGTTCATGTCGTGGGTTCATGTCGTTGGTTCATGTCGTGGGTTCATGTCGTTGGTTCATGTCGTTGGTTCATGTCGTGGGTTCATGTCGTTGGTTCATGTCGTTGGTTCATGTCGTTGGTTCATGTCGTTGGTTCATGTCGTGGGTTCATGTCGTTGGTTCATGTCGTCGGTACATGTCGTGGGTTCATGTCGTTGGTTCATGTCGTGGGTTCATGTCGTTGGTTCATGTCGTGGGTTCATGTCGTTGGTTCGTGTCGTGGGTTCGTGTCGTTGGTTCATGTCGTTGGTTCATGTCGTTGGTTCATGTCGTTGGTTCATGTCGTTGGTTCATGTCGTGGGTTCATGTCGTTGGTTCATGTCGTGGGTTCATGTCGTGGGTTCATGTCGTTGGTTCATGTCGTTGGTTCATGTCGTTGGTTCATGTCGTGGGTTCATGTCGTTGGTTCATGTCGTGGGTTCATGTCGTGGGTTCATGTCGTTGGTTCATGTCGTGGGTTCATGTCGTTGGTTCATGACGTGGGTTCATGTCGTTGGTTCATGTCGTGGGTTCATGTCGTGGGTTCATGTCGTTGGTTCATGTCGTGGGTTCATGTCGTTGGTTCATGTCGTGGGTTCATGTCGTTGGTTCATGTCGTGGGTTCATGTCGTTGGTTCATGTCGTGGGTTCATGTCGTGGGTTCATGTCGTGGGTTCATGTCGTGGGTTCATGTCGTTGGTTCATGTCGTGGGTTCATGTCGTTGGTTCATGTCGTTGGTTCATGTCGTGGGTTCATGTCGTGGGTTCATGTCGTGGGTTCATGTCGTTGGTTCATGTCGTGGGTTCATGTCGTTGGTTCATGTCGTCGGTTCATGTCGTGGGTTCATGTCGTTGGTTCATGTCGTTGGTTCATGTCGTTGGTTCATGTCGTCGGTTCATGTCGTGGGTTCATGTCGTTGGTTCATGTCGTTGGTTCATGTCGTTGGTTCATGTCGTTGGTTCATGTCGTGGGTTCATGTCGTGGGTTCATGTCGTTGGTTCATGTCGTTGGTTCATGTCGTGGGTTCATGTCGTGGGTTCATGTCGTTGGTTCATGTCGTGGGTTCATGTCGTTGGTTCATGTCGTGGGTTCATGTCGTGGGTTCATGTCGTTGGTTCATGTCGTTGGTTCATGTCGTCGGTTCATGTCGTCGGTACATGTCGTGGGTTCATGTCGTTGGTTCATGTCGTTGGTTCATGTCGTTGGTTCATGTCGTGGGTTCATGTCGTTGGTTCATGTCGTGGGTTCATGTCGTTGGTTCATGTCGTGGGTTCATGTCGTGGGTTCATGTCGTTGGTTCATGTCGTGGGTTCATGTCGTTGGTTCATGTCGTGGGTTCATGTCGTTGGTTCATGTCGTGGGTTCATGTCGTTGGTTCATGTCGTGGGTTCATGTCGTGGGTTCATGTCGTGGGTTCATGTCGTGGGTTCATGTCGTTGGTTCATGTCGTGGGTTCATGTCGTTGGTTCATGTCGTTGGTTCATGTCGTGGGTTCATGTCGTGGGTTCATGTCGTGGGTTCATGTCGTTGGTTCATGTCGTGGGTTCATGTCGTGGGTTCATGTCGTTGGTTCATGTCGTTGGTTCATGTCGTCGGTTCATGTCGTCGGTACATGTCGTGGGTTCATGTCGTTGGTTCATGTCGTTGGTTCATGTCGTTGGTTCATGTCGTGGGTTCATGTCGTTGGTTCATGTCGTCGGTTCATGTCGTCGGTACATGTCGTCGGTTCATGTCGTCGGTTCATGTCGTCGGTTCATGTCGTCGGTTCATGTCGTGGGTTCATGTCGTTGGTTCATGTCGTGGGTTCATGTCGTGGGTTCATGTCGTCGGTTCATGTCGTGGGTTCATGTCGTTGGTTCATGTCGTGGGTTCATGTCGTTGGTTCATGTCGTTGGTTCATGTCGTTGGTTCATGTCGTCGGTTAATGTCGTCGGTTCATGTCGTGGGTTCATGTCGTGGGTTCATGTCGTGGGTTCATGTCGTTGGTTCATGTCGTTGGTTCATGTCGTGGGTTCATGTCGTTGGTTCATGTCGTTGGTTCATGTCGTTGGTTCATGTCGTCGGTTCATGTCGTGGGTTCATGTCGTTGGTTCATGTCGTTGGTTCATGTCGTGGGTTCATGTCGTGGGTTCATGTCGTTGGTTCATGTCGTCGGTTCATGTCGTCGGTTCATGTCGTCGGTTCATGTCGTCGGTTCATGTCGTCGGTTCATGTCGTGGGTTCATGTCGTCGGTTCATGTCGTGGGTTCATGTCGTTGGTTCATGTCGTGGGTTCATGTCGTCGGTTCATGTCGTGGGTTCATGTCGTTGGTTCATGTCATCGGTTCATGTCGTCGGTTCATGTCGTCGGTTCATGTCGTCGGTTCATGTCGTGGGTTCATGTCGTCGGTTCATGTCGTCGGTTCATGTCGTCGGTTCATGTCGTCGGTTCATGTCGTGGGTTCATGTCGTTGGTTCATGTCGTCGGTTCATGTCGTCGGTTCATGTCGTGGGTTCATGTCGTTGGTTCATGTCGTGGGTTCATGTCGTTGGTTCATGTCGTGGGTTCATGTCGTTGGTTCATGTCGTGGGTTCGTGTCGTTGGTTCGTGTCGTGGGTTCGTGTCGTTGGTTCATGTCGTTGGTTCATGTCGTTGGTTCATGTCGTTGGTTCATGTCGTGGGTTCATGTCGTTGGTTCATGTCGTGGGTTCATGTCGTTGGTTCATGTCGTTGGTTCATGTCGTTGGTTCATGTCGTTGGTTCATGTCGTGGGTTCATGTCGTTGGTTCATGTCGTGGGTTCATGTCGTGGGTTCATGTCATTGGTTCATGTCGTGGGTTCATGTCGTTGGTTCATGTCGTGGGTTCATGTCGTTGGTTCATGTCGTGGGTTCATGTCGTGGGTTCATGTCGTTGGTTCATGTCGTGGGTTCATGTCGTTGGTTCATGTCGTGGGTTCATGTCGTTGGTTCATGTCGTGGGTTCATGTCGTTGGTTCATGTCGTGGGTTCATGTCGTGGGTTCATGTCGTGGGTTCATGTCGTGGGTTCATGTCGTTGGTTCATGTCGTGGGTTCATGTCGTTGGTTCATGTCGTTGGTTCATGTCGTGGGTTCATGTCGTGGGTTCATGTCGTGGGTTCATGTCGTTGGTTCATGTCGTGGGTTCATGTCGTTGGTTCATGTCGTGGGTTCATGTCGTTGGTTCATGTCGTTGGTTCATGTCGTGGGTTCATGTCGTTGGTTCATGTCGTTGGTACATGTCGTGGGTTCATGTCGTTGGTTCATGTCGTCGGTTCATGTCGTGGGTTCATGTCGTTGGTTCATGTCGTTGGTTCATGTCGTTGGTTCATGTCGTCGGTTCATGTCGTGGGTTCATGTCGTTGGTTCATGTCGTGGGTTCATGTCGTGGGTTCATGTCGTGGGTTCATGTCGTTGGTTCATGTCGTTGGTTCATGTCGTCGGTTCATGTCGTCGGTACATGTCGTGGGTTCATGTCGTTGGTTCATGTCGTTGGTTCATGTCGTTGGTTCATGTCGTGGGTTCATGTCGTTGGTTCATGTCGTCGGTTCATGTCGTCGGTACATGTCGTCGGTTCATGTCGTCGGTTCATGTCGTCGGTTCATGTCGTGGGTTCATGTCGTGGGTTCATGTCGTTGGTTCATGTCGTGGGTTCATGTCGTCGGTTCATGTCGTGGGTTCATGTCGTTGGTTCATGTCGTGGGTTCATGTCGTTGGTTCATGTCGTTGGTTCATGTCGTTGGTTCATGTCGTCGGTTAATGTCGTCGGTTCATGTCGTGGGTTCATGTCGTGGGTTCATGTCGTGGGTTCATGTCGTTGGTTCATGTCGTCGGTTCATGTCGTGGGTTCATGTCGTCGGTTCATGTCGTCGGTTCATGTCGTGGGTTCATGTCGTGGGTTCATGCCGTCGGTTCATGTCGTGGGTTCATGTCGTGGGTTCATGTCGTTGGTTCATGTCGTGGGTTCATGTCGTTGGTTCATGTCGTGGGTTCATGTCGTTGGTTCATGTCGTGGGTTCATGTCGTTGGTTCATGTCGTGGGTTCATGTCGTTGGTTCATGTCGTGGGTTCATGTCGTTGGTTCATGTCGTGGGTTCATGTCGTTGGTTCATGTCGTTGGTTCATGTCGTTGGTTCATGTCGTTGGTTCATGTCGTGGGTTCATGTCGTTGGTTCATGTCGTGGGTTCATGTCGTTGGTTCATGTCGTGGGTTCATGTCGTGGGTTCATGTCGTTGGTTCATGTCGTTGGTTCATGTCGTGGGTTCATGTCGTTGGTTCATGTCGTTGGTTCATGTCGTTGGTTCATGTCGTGGGTTCATGTCGTTGGTTCATGTCGTTGGTTCATGTCGTGGGTTCATGTCGTTGGTTCATGTCGTTGGTTCATGTCGTTGGTTCATGTCGTCGGTTCATGTCGTGGGTTCATGTCGTTGGTTCATGTCGTTGGTTCATGTCGTGGGTTCATGTCGTGGGTTCATGTCGTTGGTTCATGTCGTCGGTTCATGTCGTCGGTTCATGTCGTCGGTTCATGTCGTGGGTTCATGTCGTGGGTTCATGTCGTGGGTTCATGTCGTGGGTTCATGTCGTTGGTTCATGTCGTGGGTTCATGTCGTCGGTTCATGTCGTCGGTTCATGTCGTCGGTTCATGTCGTCGGTTCATGTCGTCGGTTCATGTCGTCGGTACATGTCGTGGGTTCATGTCGTTGGTTCATGTCGTTGGTTCATGTCGTTGGTTCATGTCGTGGGTTCATGTCGTTGGTTCATGTCGTTGGTTCATGTCGTCGGTACATGTCGTCGGTTCATGTCGTCGGTTCATGTCGTGGGTTCATGTCGTGGGTTCATGTCGTGGGTTCATGTCGTTGGTTCATGTCGTGGGTTCATGTCGTCGGTTCATGTCGTGGGTTCATGTCGTGGGTTCATGTCGTTGGTTCATGTCGTCGGTTCATGTCGTGGGTTCATGTCGTTGGTTCATGTCGTGGGTTCATGTCGTGGGTTCATGTCGTCGGTTCATGTCGTCGGTTCATGTCGTCGGTTCATGTCGTCGGTTCATGTCGTCGGTTCATGTCGTCGGTTCATGTCGTCGGTTCATGTCGTCGGTTCATGTCGTCGGTTCATGTCGTCGGTACATGTCGTGGGTTCATGTCGTTGGTTCATGTCGTTGGTTCATGTCGTTGGTTCATGTCGTTGGTTCATGTCGTTGGTTCATGTCGTTGGTTCATGTCGTTGGTTCATGTCGTTGGTACATGTCGTCGGTTCATGTCGCCGGTTCATGTCGCGGGTTCATGTCGCGGGTTCATGTCGTGGGTTCATGTCGTTGGTTCATGTCGTTGGTTCATGTCGTCGGTTCATGTCGTGGGTTCATGTCGTCGGTTCATGTCGTGGGTTCATGTCGTTGGTTCATGTCGTGGGTTCATGTCGTTGGTTCATGTCGTGGGTTCATGTCGTTGGTTCATGTCGTGGGTTCATGTCGTTGGTTCATGTCGTGGGTTCATGTCGTTGGTTCATGTCGTGGGTTCATGTCGTTGGTTCATGTCGTGGGTTCATGTCGTTGGTTCATGTCGTTGGTTCATGTCGTGGGTTCATGTCGTTGGTTCATGTCGTTGGTTCATGTCGTGGGTTCATGTCGTTGGTTCATGTCGTTGGTTCATGTCGTTGGTTCATGTCGTGGGTTCATGTCGTTGGTTCATGTCGTTGGTTCATGTCGTGGGTTCATGTCGTTGGTTCATGTCGTTGGTTCATGTCGTTGGTTCATGTCGTCGGTTCATGTCGTGGGTTCATGTCGTTGGTTCATGTCGTTGGTTCATGTCGTGGGTTCATGTCGTGGGTTCATGTCGTTGGTTCATGTCGTCGGTTCATGTCGTCGGTTCATGTCGTCGGTTCATGTCGTCGGTTCATGTCGTGGGTTCATGTCGTGGGTTCATGTCGTGGGTTCATGTCGTTGGTTCATGTCGTGGGTTCATGTCGTCGGTTCATGTCGTCGGTTCATGTCGTCGGTTCATGTCGTCGGTTCATGTCGTCGGTTCATGTCGTCGGTACATGTCGTGGGTTCATGTCGTTGGTTCATGTCGTTGGTTCATGTCGTTGGTTCATGTCGTGGGTTCATGTCGTTGGTTCATGTCGTCGGTTCATGTCGTCGGTACATGTCGTCGGTTCATGTCGTGGGTTCATGTCGTGGGTTCATGTCGTGGGTTCATGTCGTTGGTTCATGTCGTGGGTTCATGTCGTCGGTTCATGTCGTGGGTTCATGTCGTGGGTTCATGTCGTTGGTTCATGTCGTCGGTTCATGTCGTGGGTTCATGTCGTTGGTTCATGTCGTGGGTTCATGTCGTCGGTTCATGTCGTCGGTTCATGTCGTCGGTTCATGTCGTCGGTTCATGTCGTCGGTTCATGTCGTCGGTTCATGTCGTCGGTTCATGTCGTCGGTTCATGTCGTCGGTTCATGTCGTCGGTACATGTCGTGGGTTCATGTCGTTGGTTCATGTCGTTGGTTCATGTCGTTGGTTCATGTCGTTGGTTCATGTCGTTGGTTCATGTCGTTGGTTCATGTCGTTGGTTCATGTCGTTGGTACATGTCGTCGGTTCATGTCGCCGGTTCATGTCGCGGGTTCATGTCGCGGGTTCATGTCGTGGGTTCATGTCGTTGGTTCATGTCGTCGGTTCATGTCGTCGGTTCATGTCGTCGGTTCATGTCGTCGGTTCATGTCGTCGGTACATGTCGTGGGTTCATGTCGTTGGTTCATGTCGTCGGTTCATGTCGTGGGTTCATGTCGTTGGTTCATGTCGTTGGTACATGTCGTCGGTTCATGTCGTCGGTTCATGTCGTGGGTTCATGTCGTGGGTTCATGTCGTGGGTTCATGTCGTGGGTTCATGTCGTGGGTTCATGTCGTCGGTTCATGTCGTGGGTTCATGTCGTCGGTTCATGTCGTGGGTTCATGTCGTGGGTTCATGTCGTGGGTTCATGTCGTCGGTTCATGTCGTGGGTTCATGTCGTGGGTTCATGTCGTTGGTTCATGTCGTGGGTTCATGTCGTTGGTTCATGTCGTGGGTTCATGTCGTGGGTTCATGTCGTTGGTTCATGTCGTTGGTTCATGTCGTTGGTTCATGTCGTTGGTTCATGTCGTGGGTTCATGTCGTGGGTTCATGTCGTTGGTTCATGTCGTTGGTTCATGTCGTGGGTTCATGTCGTGGGTTCATGTCGTTGGTTCATGTCGTGGGTTCATGTCGTTGGTTCATGTCGTGGGTTCATGTCGTGGGTTCATGTCGTTGGTTCATGTCGTTGGTTCATGTCGTCGGTTCATGTCGTCGGTACATGTCGTGGGTTCATGTCGTTGGTTCATGTCGTTGGTTCATGTCGTTGGTTCATGTCGTGGGTTCATGTCGTTGGTTCATGTCGTGGGTTCATGTCGTTGGTTCATGTCGTGGGTTCATGTCGTGGGTTCATGTCGTTGGTTCATGTCGTGGGTTCATGTCGTTGGTTCATGTCGTGGGTTCATGTCGTTGGTTCATGTCGTGGGTTCATGTCGTTGGTTCATGTCGTGGGTTCATGTCGTGGGTTCATGTCGTGGGTTCATGTCGTGGGTTCATGTCGTTGGTTCATGTCGTGGGTTCATGTCGTTGGTTCATGTCGTTGGTTCATGTCGTGGGTTCATGTCGTGGGTTCATGTCGTGGGTTCATGTCGTTGGTTCATGTCGTGGGTTCATGTCGTGGGTTCATGTCGTTGGTTCATGTCGTTGGTTCATGTCGTCGGTTCATGTCGTCGGTACATGTCGTGGGTTCATGTCGTTGGTTCATGTCGTTGGTTCATGTCGTTGGTTCATGTCGTGGGTTCATGTCGTTGGTTCATGTCGTCGGTTCATGTCGTCGGTACATGTCGTCGGTTCATGTCGTCGGTTCATGTCGTCGGTTCATGTCGTCGGTTCATGTCGTGGGTTCATGTCGTTGGTTCATGTCGTGGGTTCATGTCGTGGGTTCATGTCGTCGGTTCATGTCGTGGGTTCATGTCGTTGGTTCATGTCGTGGGTTCATGTCGTTGGTTCATGTCGTTGGTTCATGTCGTTGGTTCATGTCGTCGGTTAATGTCGTCGGTTCATGTCGTGGGTTCATGTCGTGGGTTCATGTCGTGGGTTCATGTCGTTGGTTCATGTCGTCGGTTCATTTCGTCGGTTCATGTCGTCGGTTCATGTCGTCGGTTCATGTCGTCGGTTCATGTCGTCGGTTCATGTCGTCGGTTCATGCCGTCGGTTCATGTCGTGGGTTCATGTCGTGGGTTCATGTCGTTGGTTCATGTCGTGGGTTCATGTCGTTGGTTCATGTCGTGGGTTCATGTCGTTGGTTCATGTCGTGGGTTCATGTCGTTGGTTCATGTCGTGGGTTCATGTCGTTGGTTCATGTCGTGGGTTCATGTCGTTGGTTCATGTCGTGGGTTCATGTCGTTGGTTCATGTCGTTGGTTCATGTCGTGGGTTCATGTCGTTGGTTCATGTCGTTGGTTCATGTCGTGGGTTCATGTCGTTGGTTCATGTCGTTGGTTCATGTCGTTGGTTCATGTCGTGGGTTCATGTCGTTGGTTCATGTCGTTGGTTCATGTCGTGGGTTCATGTCGTTGGTTCATGTCGTTGGTTCATGTCGTTGGTTCATGTCGTCGGTTCATGTCGTGGGTTCATGTCGTTGGTTCATGTCGTTGGTTCATGTCGTGGGTTCATGTCGTGGGTTCATGTCGTTGGTTCATGTCGTCGGTTCATGTCGTCGGTTCATGTCGTCGGTTCATGTCGTCGGTTCATGTCGTCGGTTCATGTCGTGGGTTCATGTCGTGGGTTCATGTCGTGGGTTCATGTCGTTGGTTCATGTCGTGGGTTCATGTCGTCGGTTCATGTCGTGGGTTCATGTCGTTGGTTCATGTCATCGGTTCATGTCGTCGGTTCATGTCGTCGGTTCATGTCGTCGGTTCATGTCGTGGGTTCATGTCGTCGGTTCATGTCGTCGGTTCATGTCGTCGGTTCATGTCGTCGGTTCATGTCGTGGGTTCATGTCGTTGGTTCATGTCGTCGGTTCATGTCGTCGGTTCATGTCGTGGGTTCATGTCGTTGGTTCATGTCGTGGGTTCATGTCGTTGGTTCATGTCGTGGGTTCATGTCGTTGGTTCATGTCGTGGGTTCGTGTCGTTGGTTCGTGTCGTGGGTTCGTGTCGTTGGTTCATGTCGTTGGTTCATGTCGTTGGTTCATGTCGTTGGTTCATGTCGTGGGTTCATGTCGTTGGTTCATGTCGTGGGTTCATGTCGTTGGTTCATGTCGTTGGTTCATGTCGTTGGTTCATGTCGTTGGTTCATGTCGTGGGTTCATGTCGTTGGTTCATGTCGTGGGTTCATGTCGTGGGTTCATGTCGTTGGTTCATGTCGTGGGTTCATGTCGTTGGTTCATGTCGTGGGTTCATGTCGTTGGTTCATGTCGTGGGTTCATGTCGTGGGTTCATGTCGTTGGTTCATGTCGTGGGTTCATGTCGTTGGTTCATGTCGTGGGTTCATGTCGTTGGTTCATGTCGTGGGTTCATGTCGTTGGTTCATGTCGTGGGTTCATGTCGTGGGTTCATGTCGTGGGTTCATGTCGTGGGTTCATGTCGTTGGTTCATGTCGTGGGTTCATGTCGTTGGTTCATGTCGTTGGTTCATGTCGTGGGTTCATGTCGTGGGTTCATGTCGTGGGTTCATGTCGTTGGTTCATGTCGTGGGTTCATGTCGTTGGTTCATGTCGTGGGTTCATGTCGTTGGTTCATGTCGTTGGTTCATGTCGTGGGTTCATGTCGTTGGTTCATGTCGTTGGTACATGTCGTGGGTTCATGTCGTTGGTTCATGTCGTCGGTTCATGTCGTGGGTTCATGTCGTTGGTTCATGTCGTTGGTTCATGTCGTTGGTTCATGTCGTCGGTTCATGTCGTGGGTTCATGTCGTTGGTTCATGTCGTGGGTTCATGTCGTGGGTTCATGTCGTGGGTTCATGTCGTTGGTTCATGTCGTTGGTTCATGTCGTCGGTTCATGTCGTCGGTACATGTCGTGGGTTCATGTCGTTGGTTCATGTCGTTGGTTCATGTCGTTGGTTCATGTCGTGGGTTCATGTCGTTGGTTCATGTCGTCGGTTCATGTCGTCGGTACATGTCGTCGGTTCATGTCGTCGGTTCATGTCGTCGGTTCATGTCGTGGGTTCATGTCGTGGGTTCATGTCGTTGGTTCATGTCGTGGGTTCATGTCGTCGGTTCATGTCGTGGGTTCATGTCGTTGGTTCATGTCGTGGGTTCATGTCGTTGGTTCATGTCGTTGGTTCATGTCGTTGGTTCATGTCGTCGGTTAATGTCGTCGGTTCATGTCGTGGGTTCATGTCGTGGGTTCATGTCGTGGGTTCATGTCGTTGGTTCATGTCGTCGGTTCATGTCGTGGGTTCATGTCGTCGGTTCATGTCGTCGGTTCATGTCGTGGGTTCATGTCGTGGGTTCATGCCGTCGGTTCATGTCGTGGGTTCATGTCGTGGGTTCATGTCGTTGGTTCATGTCGTGGGTTCATGTCGTTGGTTCATGTCGTGGGTTCATGTCGTTGGTTCATGTCGTGGGTTCATGTCGTTGGTTCATGTCGTGGGTTCATGTCGTTGGTTCATGTCGTGGGTTCATGTCGTTGGTTCATGTCGTGGGTTCATGTCGTTGGTTCATGTCGTTGGTTCATGTCGTTGGTTCATGTCGTTGGTTCATGTCGTGGGTTCATGTCGTTGGTTCATGTCGTGGGTTCATGTCGTTGGTTCATGTCGTGGGTTCATGTCGTGGGTTCATGTCGTTGGTTCATGTCGTTGGTTCATGTCGTTGGTTCATGTCGTTGGTTCATGTCGTTGGTTCATGTCGTTGGTTCATGTCGTGGGTTCATGTCGTTGGTTCATGTCGTTGGTTCATGTCGTGGGTTCATGTCGTTGGTTCATGTCGTTGGTTCATGTCGTTGGTTCATGTCGTCGGTTCATGTCGTGGGTTCATGTCGTTGGTTCATGTCGTTGGTTCATGTCGTGGGTTCATGTCGTGGGTTCATGTCGTTGGTTCATGTCGTCGGTTCATGTCGTCGGTTCATGTCGTCGGTTCATGTCGTCGGTTCATGTCGTGGGTTCATGTCGTGGGTTCATGTCGTGGGTTCATGTCGTTGGTTCATGTCGTGGGTTCATGTCGTCGGTTCATGTCGTCGGTTCATGTCGTCGGTTCATGTCGTCGGTTCATGTCGTCGGTTCATGTCGTCGGTACATGTCGTGGGTTCATGTCGTTGGTTCATGTCGTTGGTTCATGTCGTTGGTTCATGTCGTGGGTTCATGTCGTTGGTTCATGTCGTTGGTTCATGTCGTCGGTACATGTCGTCGGTTCATGTCGTCGGTTCATGTCGTGGGTTCATGTCGTGGGTTCATGTCGTGGGTTCATGTCGTTGGTTCATGTCGTGGGTTCATGTCGTCGGTTCATGTCGTGGGTTCATGTCGTGGGTTCATGTCGTTGGTTCATGTCGTCGGTTCATGTCGTGGGTTCATGTCGTTGGTTCATGTCGTGGGTTCATGTCGTGGGTTCATGTCGTGGGTTCATGTCGTCGGTTCATGTCGTCGGTTCATGTCGTCGGTTCATGTCGTCGGTTCATGTCGTCGGTTCATGTCGTCGGTTCATGTCGTCGGTTCATGTCGTCGGTTCATGTCGTCGGTACATGTCGTGGGTTCATGTCGTTGGTTCATGTCGTTGGTTCATGTCGTTGGTTCATGTCGTTGGTTCATGTCGTTGGTTCATGTCGTTGGTTCATGTCGTTGGTTCATGTCGTTGGTACATGTCGTCGGTTCATGTCGCCGGTTCATGTCGCGGGTTCATGTCGCGGGTTCATGTCGCGGGTTCATGTCGTTGGTTCATGTCGTTGGTTCATGTCGTCGGTTCATGTCGTGGGTTCATGTCGTCGGTTCATGTCGTGGGTTCATGTCGTTGGTTCATGTCGTGGGTTCATGTCGTTGGTTCATGTCGTGGGTTCATGTCGTTGGTTCATGTCGTGGGTTCATGTCGTTGGTTCATGTCGTGGGTTCATGTCGTTGGTTCATGTCGTGGGTTCATGTCGTTGGTTCATGTCGTGGGTTCATGTCGTTGGTTCATGTCGTTGGTTCATGTCGTGGGTTCATGTCGTTGGTTCATGTCGTTGGTTCATGTCGTGGGTTCATGTCGTTGGTTCATGTCGTTGGTTCATGTCGTTGGTTCATGTCGTGGGTTCATGTCGTTGGTTCATGTCGTTGGTTCATGTCGTGGGTTCATGTCGTTGGTTCATGTCGTTGGTTCATGTCGTTGGTTCATGTCGTCGGTTCATGTCGTGGGTTCATGTCGTTGGTTCATGTCGTTGGTTCATGTCGTGGGTTCATGTCGTGGGTTCATGTCGTTGGTTCATGTCGTCGGTTCATGTCGTCGGTTCATGTCGTCGGTTCATGTCGTCGGTTCATGTCGTGGGTTCATGTCGTGGGTTCATGTCGTGGGTTCATGTCGTTGGTTCATGTCGTGGGTTCATGTCGTCGGTTCATGTCGTCGGTTCATGTCGTCGGTTCATGTCGTCGGTTCATGTCGTCGGTTCATGTCGTCGGTACATGTCGTGGGTTCATGTCGTTGGTTCATGTCGTTGGTTCATGTCGTTGGTTCATGTCGTGGGTTCATGTCGTTGGTTCATGTCGTCGGTTCATGTCGTCGGTACATGTCGTCGGTTCATGTCGTGGGTTCATGTCGTGGGTTCATGTCGTGGGTTCATGTCGTTGGTTCATGTCGTGGGTTCATGTCGTCGGTTCATGTCGTGGGTTCATGTCGTGGGTTCATGTCGTTGGTTCATGTCGTCGGTTCATGTCGTGGGTTCATGTCGTTGGTTCATGTCGTGGGTTCATGTCGTCGGTTCATGTCGTCGGTTCATGTCGTCGGTTCATGTCGTCGGTTCATGTCGTCGGTTCATGTCGTCGGTTCATGTCGTCGGTTCATGTCGTCGGTTCATGTCGTCGGTTCATGTCGTCGGTTCATGTCGTCGGTACATGTCGTGGGTTCATGTCGTTGGTTCATGTCGTTGGTTCATGTCGTTGGTTCATGTCGTTGGTTCATGTCGTTGGTTCATGTCGTTGGTTCATGTCGTTGGTTCATGTCGTTGGTACATGTCGTCGGTTCATGTCGCCGGTTCATGTCGCGGGTTCATGTCGCGGGTTCATGTCGTGGGTTCATGTCGTTGGTTCATGTCGTCGGTTCATGTCGTCGGTTCATGTCGTCGGTTCATGTCGTCGGTTCATGTCGTCGGTTCATGTCGTCGGTTCATGTCGTCGGTACATGTCGTGGGTTCATGTCGTTGGTTCATGTCGTCGGTTCATGTCGTGGGTTCATGTCGTTGGTTCATGTCGTTGGTACATGTCGTCGGTTCATGTCGTCGGTTCATGTCGTGGGTTCATGTCGTGGGTTCATGTCGTGGGTTCATGTCGTGGGTTCATGTCGTGGGTTCATGTCGTCGGTTCATGTCGTGGGTTCATGTCGTCGGTTCATGTCGTGGGTTCATGTCGTGGGTTCATGTCGTGGGTTCATGTCGTGGGTTCATGTCGTGGGTTCATGTCGTGGGTTCATGTCGTGGGTTCATGTCGTTGGTTCATGTCGTTGGTTCATGTCGTTGGTACATGTCGTCGGTTCATGTCGTGGGTTCATGTCGTGGGTTCATGTCGTGGGTTCATGTCGTGGGTTCATGTCGTTGGTTCATGTCGTGGGTTCATGTCGTGGGTTCATGTCGTGGGTTCATGTCGTGGGTTCATGTCGTTGGTTCATGTCGTGGGTTCATGTCGTTGGTTCATGTCGTTGGTTCATGTCGTTGGTTCATGTCGTGGGTTCATGTCGTTGGTTCATGTCGTTGGTTCATGTCGTCGGTTCATGTCGTCGGTTCATGTCGTTGGTTCATGTCGTCGGTTCATGTCGTCGGTACATGTCGTCGGTTCATGTCGTCGGTTCATGTCGTCGGTTCATGTCGTGGGTTCATGTCGTGGGTTCATGTCGTTGGTTCATGTCGTGGGTTCATGTCGTCGGTTCATGTCGTGGGTTCATGTCGTTGGTTCATGTCGTGGGTTCATGTCGTTGGTTCATGTCGTTGGTTCATGTCGTTGGTTCATGTCGTCGGTTCATGTCGTCGGTTCATGTCGTGGGTTCATGTCGTGGGTTCATGTCGTGGGTTCATGTCGTTGGTTCATGTCGTCGGTTCATGTCGTCGGTTCATGTCGTCGGTTCATGTCGTCGGTTCATGTCGTCGGTTCATGTCGTCGGTTCATGCCGTCGGTTCATGTCGTGGGTTCATGTCGTGGGTTCATGTCGTTGGTTCATGTCGTGGGTTCATGTCGTTGGTTCATGTCGTGGGTTCATGTCGTTGGTTCATGTCGTGGGTTCATGTCGTTGGTTCATGTCGTGGGTTCATGTCGTTGGTTCATGTCGTGGGTTCATGTCGTTGGTTCATGTCGTTGGTTCATGTCGTGGGTTCATGTCGTTGGTTCATGTCGTGGGTTCATGTCGTTGGTTCATGTCGTGGGTTCATGTCGTTGGTTCATGTCGTTGGTTCGTGTCGTGGGTTCGTGTCGTCGGTTCATGTCGTGGGTTCATGTCGTTGGTTCATGTCGTGGGTTCATGTCGTTGGTTCATGTCGTGGGTTCATGTCGTTGGTTCATGTCGTTGGTTCATGTCGTTGGTTCATGTCGTGGGTTCATGTCGTTGGTTCATGTCGTTGGTTCATGTCGTGGGTTCATGTCGTTGGTTCATGTCGTTGGTTCATGTCGTTGGTTCATGTCGTCGGTTCATGTCGTGGGTTCATGTCGTTGGTTCATGTCGTTGGTTCATGTCGTGGGTTCATGTCGTGGGTTCATGTCGTTGGTTCATGTCGTCGGTTCATGTCGTCGGTTCATGTCGTCGGTTCATGTCGTCGGTTCATGTCGTGGGTTCATGTCGTGGGTTCATGTCGTGGGTTCATGTCGTTGGTTCATGTCGTCGGTTCATGTCGTCGGTTCATGTCGTCGGTTCATGTCGTCGGTTCATGTCGTCGGTTCATGTCGTCGGTTCATGTCGTCGGTACATGTCGTGGGTTCATGTCGTGGGTTCATGTCGTTGGTTCATGTCGTTGGTTCATGTCGTGGGTTCATGTCGTTGGTTCATGTCGTTGGTTCATGTCGTCGGTACATGTCGTCGGTTCATGTCGTCGGTTCATGTCGTGGGTTCATGTCGTGGGTTCATGTCGTGGGTTCATGTCGTGGGTTCATGTCGTTGGTTCATGTCGTGGGTTCATGTCGTCGGTTCATGTCGTGGGTTCATGTCGTGGGTTCATGTCGTTGGTTCATGTCGTCGGTTCATGTCGTGGGTTCATGTCGTTGGTTCATGTCGTGGGTTCATGTCGTGGGTTCATGTCGTCGGTTCATGTCGTCGGTTCATGTCGTCGGTTCATGTCGTCGGTTCATGTCGTCGGTTCATGTCGTCGGTTCATGTCGTCGGTTCATGTCGTCGGTTCATGTCGTCGGTACATGTCGTGGGTTCATGTCGTTGGTTCATGTCGTTGGTTCATGTCGTTGGTTCATGTCGTTGGTTCATGTCGTTGGTTCATGTCGTTGGTTCATGTCGTTGGTTCATGTCGTTGGTACATGTCGTCGGTTCATGTCGCCGGTTCATGTCGCGGGTTCATGTCGCGGGTTCATGTCGCGGGTTCATGTCGTTGGTTCATGTCGTTGGTTCATGTCGTCAGTTCATGTCGTCGGTTCATGTCGTCGGTTCATGTCGTCGGTTCATGTCGTCGGTTCATGTCGTCGGTACATGTCGTGGGTTCATGTCGTTGGTTCATGTCGTCGGTTCATGTCGTGGGTTCATGTCGTTGGTTCATGTCGTTGGTACATGTCGTCGGTTCATGTCGTGGGTTCATGTCGTGGGTTCATGTCGTGGGTTCATGTCGTGGGTTCATGTCGTGGGTTCATGTCGTGGGTTCATGTCGTCGGTTCATGTCGTGGGTTCATGTCGTCGGTTCATGTCGTGGGTTCATGTCGTTGGTTCATGTCGTCGGTTCATGTCGTCGGTTCATGTCGTCGGTACATGTCGTGGGTTCATGTCGTTGGTTCATGTCGTCGGTTCATGTCGTGGGTTCATGTCGTTGGTTCATGTCGTTGGTACATGTCGTCGGTTCATGTCGTCGGTTCATGTCGTGGGTTCATGTCGTGGGTTCATGTCGTGGGTTCATGTCGTGGGTTCATGTCGTCGGTTCATGTCGTCGGTTCATGTCGTGGGTTCATGTCGTCGGTTCATGTCGTGGGTTCATGTCGTTGGTTCATGTCGTGGGTTCATGTCGTCGGTTCATGTCGTGGGTTCATGTCGTGGGTTCATGTCGTTGGTTCATGTCGTCGGTTCATGTCGTGGGTTCATGTCGTGGGTTCATGTCGTCGGTTCATGTCGTGGGTTCATGTCGTTGGTTCATGTCGTGGGTTCATGTCGTGGGTTCATGTCGTCGGTTCATGTCGTTGGTTCATGTCGTGGGTTCATGTCGTGGGTTCATGTCGTCGGTTCATGTCGTGGGTTCATGTCGTTGGTTCATGTCGTGGGTTCATGTCGTTGGTTCATGTCGTTGGTTCATGTCGTTGGTTCATGTCGTGGGTTCATGTCGTTGGTTCATGTCGTCGGTTCATGTCGTCGGTTCATGTCGTCGGTTCATGTCGTCGGTTCATGTCGTCGGTTCATGTCGTCGGTTCATGTCGTCGGTACATGTCGTCGGTTCATGTCGTCGGTTCATGTCGTCGGTTCATGTCGTCGGTTCATGTCGTCGGTTCATGTCGTCGGTTCATGTCGTTGGTACATGTCGTCGGTTCATGTCGTCGGTTCATGTCGTCGGTTCATGTCGTCGGTTCATGTCGTCGGTACATGTCGTCGGTTCATGTCGTCGGTTCATGTCGTCGGTTCATGTCGTGGGTTCATGTCGTTGGTTCATGTCGTTGGTTCATGTCGTGGGTTCATGTCGTTGGTTCATGTCGTCGGTTCATGTCGTTGGCATATACCAGCGCAGTAGCGTAGCTACTGTTGTTGCCTGCACCCCTTGTCCATTAATCAATCATTATTGAAGTATATCTGGTCCAAGTATTTAGTGATAAAAAAAATGTTGGCTGTTCTCTTGTTGTAGGCCTACTTACTTTTGACATTTTCTCGGAGAGCTAAGAGGCGCTCTGGCCCGCGCGCGAATAGCATTGGCTAATATAGGCCTAAAACTAGTAGCCATGGAGTTGAGACAGTTTACTGTACAATTTGTCCACAATGGCATAGACAGGCTTAGCTGTTGTCTAGTAGCTGGACCATGGGTGTCATTTAGCCATTGTTTCACTCTTTGTTGGTACAACAAAATAAAGGTCATTTAGACACTAGGGGACCTCAGAGACCCGGACAGTGTTTCTCAATCGCCCAATCTCTCCAGTTCAGCCTTTTCATAACAAAATTCATCGATGTTAATTAATGATTTCAATGGTGAACCAGTACAGTAACCCAAGGAAAATTCTACATTCAAATACCAGCTGTCTCTATATTATACTGTCAATATAACTTTACCCTCATTGGCTCTGAGTTTGGGTACAGAGTCCTTGATTACAGAAAAAAAAAAAAAAAGACCTCTTTCTCACACGACGACAAAGATTAGGTCACATTCTGTATTACTCAGTGGGAAGGGTATGCAAATAAGAGTACCATTACCTCAAATTATTTGTGAAGTGCAGAGGTGGTAGGTAGCGCTTTGAGACGCACTGCGTGCGTGAATAGCGCTATACAAATAGATTGATTGATTGATTGAAGAAAAATTAGAATTAAAAAGTAGTGGCACAAAAAGTGTCAACAAAATAACTGAGAAAATGTTACTTGACTAGTGAGAGTATGGGGCGCAAAAGTCTGATTGTTCCAGTGACATAAATGAAGACCTTCAATAATTATTATAACCAAACACAAAATACACACAATATCTATTTTACTTGTCAAAATGATTTTGTCACTGTGGCACAATGTAATGTGTACAATGTTTTACTCAAGAGTACAGATGTAAGATATAAGTAGATGCAAGAACTAGGAAAAAGTATAGTACTTCAATTACGTACTCATTACTATCCACTACTCATAAAGACATGAGCAGAAACATCTTGTAATTGGATGTTTGTCAAAAACAGCTTGTTTGTTATTACACAACGTTTTGTCTGTCAAATGAGTGTAAGATTGGGGCGTGGCATAATCAACATTTTTTCAAGTGTCATAATAATAACATTGGCAAGAATGAAATATAAAATATGTTGTTTATAAACACTCTAACAATGGGAACACATAGACACCAATTTGAAAAAGGTTCTTCTGGTCTTAATATATTCTGCTTTCCAATACATCCATCTCCTGAGCAGACCTGTCAAATATTTTAGCCATACATCACCCATTACCTTGAACCCGCCGCTTACCCCTGGCAGTGACAATCACAGCAAGTCCAAAGTAACTTTGATCACTTTTATCCCATCAAGATGAATGGATTTCACTGTTATATGTTTGTCTTACAAAAGATATACAGTATTTGAAAGTGAAATGATCTGCAAAGCTGCGTCATTTGTGGTCAAAAGCAGGTAAGTGCTGCAAATTAAAATTAGCCAGCTCACACCTTTGACATACTGTCAGTGCATTCATTTGTAAAAGTTGTATGAATTATGGCATACTATGCACAATTCTGATTAGTAGATGATAAGCTCCCACAACTTCCTCCCTGCAAATGAAGCCACTGAAGTATGATCCATCCTGGAGGGTTGATGACGGTATCCCTCTGCGTTTCACTTCCTGATGGAATACGGCAACCAACTCCAACCTTCAGACACAAAAACACAACTGCATTTCACACCAAAAGTAGAACTAAGTCATAATAAAAAAAATATATAACAAAAACTGTGGTTGGCCATTTGCATGTTTGCTCTCTCCAAAACACCTCTGGTTCCAGGCTTCAGGCCCCACGTCAGTGATGTTGCCACATGAGGGAAAAAAAAGTGCCATTTTCTGTTTGGATCCGTCCAATGTCAACAGCAATTCCCTGTCAATGAGAAACAAACAAACACACAGACTGTTATTCAGACATGCAAACACATATATAGTGAAAAGGTGACAGTTCACAGGGCCGTGGTGGAACTCGCGGTTTGCAGGCACTTTTTAACAGGACACGTATATTCTATGATTAATGAACTAAAACAATCCACTTTTTAGTAGTGCATATGATGGATAACTATTAATTCAACACTAAACTTTTATTTTGTTTTGGAACTGTAGTTCTACTAATGGTAGTTTCATCACAGAGTGGACATAGAAGTAAAGGATTTGTACATAATGTGAAATTCCAAATCAGGTTCTGTGCATCAGAAGATACGGTCTTCTATTTGAATTATGTTAAAAAAGCACAAAATACTACATTTTCGATATAGATTTTAAACTTTTATTGACTATTTATAGAAATATAGCATACACTGCAGAATATGTCACCCTATACCATACCAAATAAAATGGTATCTGTTTTTTTCTGGCTTCAGTGGGCGACTAAAAGCTTACAAATGGTTTGGCAATATTGAATAGTTGTGTCTCTTTGGACACGTTCAGTTTTAGTAAACTTGCCAACGTTAACATCTCTGATCAGCAGAAACCACGTCAGAACCCAATGACCACACGGTCCACCTGGAGAGGTCAGCCCTCTCCTCACTGACCACACGGTCCACCTGGAGAGGTCAACCCTCTCCTCATCACTGACCACACGGTCCACCTGGAGAGGTCAACCCTCTCCTCACTGACCACACGGTCCACCTGGAGAGGTCAACCCTCTCCTCATCACTGACCACACGGTCCACCTGGAGAGGTCAACCCTCTCCTCACTGACCACACGGTCCACCTGGAGAGGTCAGCCCTCTCCTCATCACTGACCACAACCACGCATCAAACGAGCGCAGAGCGCGCACAGAGCCACGGGCACTTGCCCTGTCAGTTTAGGATTGCCAACACAAATGCCACAAGAAGGCAACAAAAGAGTGATGGAAAAGCAAAAAACAACAACAAAAGAGAAGAGAAAAATGTGGCAAAAACACGGTGACAACGTAACAGAAAATGTCATGAGTTTTGTCGGTGTTAACTTTCAAATGATGCTACACTGGTCTATAGGCTGTAAACTCCAGTCAAGAAGCTTTTAGATTTGGGTCAAACTGAACTGGAGAAAATGTGCTCCGTTAATACCGGGGTTAAATTGCAAGATTCAAAATAACTAGTAAACCACACTAGCGCTTTATTATGTACACTCGCTATTGAACAGGAGTTGGTCATCGGCGAAAAGGTGTTCGAGCAGTCATCTGTACCGCCTTATTGTTGAAGTTGAAGACCTTTTGCCTCATGTTTGCAAAAAAGCTATTATGAGGAGAAGCAAAACATAACCATGTACAAATGACAATCAAAATCAAAATGAGCGAGATTGTAAATAGAAAAAGTGTGAGTCAACAAGCTGCACTAGAACCTCGAAGTCTTTTATCAGATACAATAGTATTCTTGAGCACTAAAACGGACATTTGCTACCATTAAGAAGTATCTTAAGTGAAAAACATATTAGTTTGCTAATCCTGGAATGAGGTTAGTTTTGACAGAGGATCTAAACCCTGAAGCAGAGTTACACTGGTAAGTCGCTGTCACTTCGTCCAGAGCAGGTTTTATACATATGGCATGTTATGAGCAAGGTTCTGTCCTGTTTTTCATACTACCTTTGCCAAGACAAGACTTGAAAACAACCACAAGACAATGTTGCTTTCAGAAAAAAAACAAAAAGGTGGCAACAGAATGGACCGATTTTACACAGGGCCGATATCGTAGGAGCCTAAATTCTGTTTATGTTTTGTCAATAGTTTATTACTTTTTCTATTTGGTTCTGACGGTTTTTTCGCCACTAATTATGTATAAAATTATTTTGTCATTTCCCCATGGTTTTAGCATTATGGTTATTTTGGCCAAATTTACATTTCTTCAAATATTTGGTTAAGTTATCATAATGTTAGTATTTGTGAATGGCTCACTATATTATGACGCTGCACACTGTGGTGCATAACGGGCTCACGGAATGGAGCCAAACCAGACCCTCCGCTACCCCTTATTGTAATCCCCTGTGTGTTGGTGCATGTTTGTAATTGCACCTTTGGTCTCGTTGGATTTTATTATTGACATGGTATTCAACGCCATTTTGAAAGCTGTCCCATCAATGTTGCTCTGAAGAAAAGGGCAAAAGAGACAGGGAATTTCAAAAGGTCTGTGCTCAAAGTGTTATTACCTAAATAGTGTTAGTAAGTGGTTGGTGGTGTTAGAGCAGATGTGTGCCACTGCGGTCACAGCAGCCGAATGCAGCGTCTGTAAAGTAAAGTAATTGTATGCAAGTTATATACTATACATTTTTTGATCAGTTCACCAAGTACAGTAATTTGCTAATGGCAATAAACACACATTAATTTGTCACACTGAGTACGTGTGTATGTCACATACCATGGCCTGAATTTATCCTTAGTCTCCAAACTAAATCACTGAAGACCGCCTTTGTGACATCACAACAGGTTCTCTGCAGCTGCTGATCTGATCAAATAAAAAGGATGTTTCACCAAATAATACGCTTCACAGTAATAAATAATGAGTGTCCAGAAAAGCGCTATAGAAAAACAAATGCATTATTATTATTATTAAATATCCACAGTAATGACTATTTGATGTAATGACTTACAGAACAGTGCATCTGGCAAACATCATTCATATGACATAACACTCTCCTAGTTCAAACTCTTCAGTGAGCTAATTAAGTCCATATAACAGCACACAAGGCAGCAATATAGAATTATGATCAGAAAATATAACAATGAAAAATATGCTAAAGGATAACCAAACATGAACGTTCTGCCCAACCTTCACTTAATTAGCACTGACGGCAAGCGGTCTTCAACTGACAGCCTTTGCGGGACCATAAGTATATATCATTTTTAAAATGATTACAAGCCAGTGACACACAGTAAAGACTAGTCAAACCTGTCTTTCATTGTCAACTGTAACGCTGTTATAGCCAAATGTAAACATTACGAGCTTTTTCATGAGCTCTTTGTTTTCTTTCCTGAACGCTAATATCTTGCTGCAGATTTGTATGGTCTGTATTGAGACGGCTGTCATGTATACTGCTAATAAACGTGAGAAAGTTTGCATACTAGTCAGACTTTGTTGCTCATCGGAGTGTTCTTCTGAGTTGTTGGTATCACGGGCATCAACGTTCAGCTCTTCTGTAGTATTCTTCCACATTCTTAACTACTTTGGTTAGCATCCCTCTTGCACTTCCTGTCATACCAGCATAATCGAGCAAAGAAAGTGACATTCTCTGCTTTACAAAATGTGAAACCTTTTGACTTTCTATGTACTTTAAGTGGTTCATTTCTAAATAGCCAATGGTTTTGTAGGCATCATTTAGACACACGCAACACAAACGATTTCTGTAAAATTCTGTCTAATCAGCCTGGCTATTTTTCAAAGAATGTAATATTGTAATAGAGCCTTACCTCTCCATTTTTTCTTTGTATTGGAACTGCTGTTCTCTGTTTTTTGGCCTGGAAAGATTGAAGGGACAGAGTCCGAGCTATCAGAGCCCATGGATTCTTGTTCCTTTAGAAAGATGATCCAAGCAAGCCCACCATCCCTAAAATGGACAAAAGGAACATACAGGTAAAATGTTAGGCAGAATCTAGTCATTAGAGGATTGTTGCATATGTAGGCATGGCACATGTTTGTGTCTACAATTTAGCAGGCCAACGTAACGTTAACTACTTACAGTACTTAACGTTAGTTTCGTGTGGTGCAGAGTCATGTAGGACCTGCACCACAATGTAATATAAGGCATTGTTTTTGGCATGTAACAAGTAACGTTAGCCACGTAACGCTAACAGGAATATGCCCACCTCTCTGTACAGGGTTTCTTACGATAACATTAAGGTAATACAAAAATATTTTATGTGTAACAACGTTTCTTTTTAAATAATGATAGTCTTACCAGATATAACTTGAACACCGCATAATTGACCACAACTTGGGACCATTGGTCTCGTTTGGTAGCAGGTAACCAGAAGTCTACTCTATTCTTCTGAAAAGGGTTTCAATGGCATTCCGATGCTTGTGCATTGCAGTGCACCGCGTCAAATGAAATGGGTCATGTCTTTGTTAATATAATGATGACAACTGCGCTGCCTACGCTTCATTCTGCGCGACATTGTCCCGTGAGGTAAGTGCATTCTGTTAAACAATTTATGATTTTCAAATATGTATAGTTTTGGGTTGTAACAATCGTTTTGAATGGAGCCACAGAGGTTATGTGTGATATTTTGTCATTAACTAAGTTTGATAATTATCAAGTATTCAAAATGTATATAGGAACTATTGCAACTTACTCAGATTAGATAACAAACATGCTGTAGAACAATATAGAGCTATTTTATTTTATTTCAATAGAATGTAGGCAGCCACAGGTATAAATAAAATAATTAACATGGAAACTGTTTGTCTACTGTAGCCTATTGTATGGTTGAAACATGATCTAAGTAAGAATAATTTTTGTGTGTGTGAAGAATATTAAACCTAAAGTCATTTATCATGATTTGCTACGATTCTGTCGTTGCTCTATGGAAAAAGAGGCGCCATCCCGCGCAGTAGATCAGTTTGAACTTGGCGCCGCCTGATAGAGCACCTTTTCAACTGCGGGAAATTTAAACCGCGGGTCTCAGGGAATTCAAATGTGTTTAGATATGTACATTGCTTTAACAGTAGCAGTGTGGATGCAATTATTTTTTTAAAGTGAGACCTATGTAGGTATTTTCCAATTCATAAATTGTATTGCAATAAAATAATACAATAAAATATTAAAAGTAATAATTCTATACCTGTAATTGTATACCTGTATTATACATGTAGCTACTCTAAGTTGTGCTGTTTGTGACAGATTGGCAAAATGTTTCCAAACGGACAAAGAACAGTGTGAGTATACATTAAAAAGAATCCATCCCGCCATATATACATATACATATATATATATACATATATATGTGTATATATATAAAAATTGAAATACTTTTTTTTATCTGCCCTTTTAACAGTCCTGGGGAGATGAGAGACCTGCTGCATCAAATGCAGCGTACCACAGCCCTGCTCTATGACCGGCTGGTCCATTTGCTGCTGCTTCGGCATCCAGTGGAGTCCAGTCCCACTGTGTCCAGGCAGCTCCACCACGGCAAAACAACCAGCCTGTTGCAGGTCACTCAGTGCCTGCCGAACACCGCCACATCCCTGTTGCTTCTGCACAGAACCACCAGCCTGCCCAACCACAGCCTCAGCCTCAAACCCACCGCGCACCTCAGTCTTTACTGTTTCAGGGCCGGCAAGATGACGTACAGGGCAACCTGTCACGTCTCTTCCGGCCTTACCAAGGAGGGGTAGGGGGGAAAAAGAGGAAGAGGGAGACACCCTGGGCACACTTTTTTTTTTGCCTCCCGGAGCCACTCGCATATGCCCACTGCCGAGGAGACTCGTTGTTATGAACAATGTGGATTGGGGCGGAAGAGGGTGTGCTTCCCACACAATGAGGGAGACCACGCCTTCTTCTGCCACCACCTTTTTTTAGCATTTCCTCCTTTAAGAGGGGCCGGTGGGTTTGTCCTGGCCCGCGGCAACAGAAGCAAAACACAGGAGGAAATGCCCATTCCCTCTGAGGGATATAGTATTTCCCATATTCGTTCTGCTACATCAAGGGCCCCAATATACGTAATACCGATCCAACAAAGCCTAGTGATGGTTCCTTCTCCAGTTGATGAGGTATGTGTAACCCGTGTAATATATGCATATATAGTAAAACGTACGTAGCAGTTAAAGATTAAAAATAGTTGGATAGTTTATGCATTTCATAGGATAATTTAATTAAAGGCCAAGTTCAAGGTAATGTCATAAAAAGGTATTTACATGGTTAAAAACATGTTATTACACTATGTATTTCATTAATTTTCTTGTTTATGTAAAAGTGTATATTTCCCACCTAGTGATAGTCTGTGAATGTAACATAAGTTCTTGTGAGACAGAAATTGGTTCGATCTGGTTCGGAGAGGACAGAGACACAGCAATCGTTTTGAGAGAAGCTTTTTTTTTTTCGTAGTAAGTTGTGCCGTGGTTTTGTTAAGCTAAAGCACTGTTTCCCTTTTGTTGAAGTAATTGAAAAGTAGGACGCTGTGTAGTGCGAAGCTTCGTAGCAGTGTTCTTATCGCTTATTACTTCATACTAGCCAGGCTAATCCAGCCCGTTCGCTACACAAGGACTACTGAGGCTGCCGTTTCGCTAACCTCGTGGGACAAAGAAGCTAACAGAGCTAACTTTTGGCCACACTTCGGGACAGCCGCTATTTTGAAGGGCCAGAGGACAAGAAGATGATAGCCATAGTACCCCGAGGTATGTAAGAAAAGGCATTTCATTGTAAAGTCATCTAATATGAGGGAAACACAACCTTATAAAATGTTTCATGCTTCATGAGTATATAATGGAAGGAACTGGTTAGTTTTGTTTGTGTTTCCATTGTAGCTGTCCAGATGGGGGACTACCGCGTTATTGGACAAATGCTGTCCCTGGCGCTTCTCCAAGGTGGAGTACGGCCTTCTTTTTTCTCCCCAAGGCTCTATGCTCTGTTGTGCCGAAAACCAACAGGACCTGTTAAATTGGAAGAGGTTGGCGACTGGGAGCTGCGTCAGCACCTTGAAAGAGTGAGTTGCATGGGAATTTATTTCATTTTTGTTTGTTATAATGTCGATGATTACGGCTTACAGTCCATTTTATGAGATTAATTTGGGATTTTTACAACCTGAGCCATAATCATCAAAATGATAACTAATAAAGGCTATACATATCTCACTTTGCATGTAATGAGTCTATCTTAGTTTCACAGTTTAAGTTGAATGAATGCATTTTGTATCGATATTCTAATAGTTTCACCTGTACACTTACAAGCCTTACAAGCTGCATTGCTCCTCACATACTCCTCACTTGTGGAGGTGGTGGAAAGCTACTATTATAGCCACTGCTGCCCTGTGGCAGACTGACCATATATATAATGTTGTATGTATATCTTGATCTCTTTTTCAGTCAGGGCCCTCTGCTGGACACATGATGAAAGTATTTAACGTTTTAAAAATTTGATTTTAAAAATGCATAGGAATGGGCGAGATTTTCTCTTTTTTCGTGTGGACATTCTCTGAAATGTATGCTCTACAGGTGTTGTGACACATGTGCTTTCAACTGTCCAACTAGGTGTATAAACTGAATCTAATTACACATCATTATCCCAGATCAAAGTGGCAGAAAGTCTGGAGGAGGCCCGGCGTGCTGTTGGGGAAGCCTCTGCGACACTGCTCTCATTGGGGTGTGCAGACACTCTCCAAAACATGGAGAGCAGGCATGCTCATGTGGAGGAGGCAGCAAGGGCATATGTGGAGGAGCACACAAAAGCTGCACTGGACCAGGAAGTTAGCGTGATGTTGACCCCATTATTTAAGGCAATGAACAAGTCCAATTAATATCCAACATAATATTAATTGGATGAGTTATGATGTGTGATAAAACTGCATTCATTACAGATATGACAGAAATTAGTACATTCTTCGATATCAACTGCCATAAAAAAATATCCAAGCACTAACACATTTTTATATTATTGGGTAAATCTTGGATGTAAATACACTATTTATATTCCTGTGATTTGTTTTTTCTTCTGCTCTGACACGCTGATAGAGGGACTAGACTGCCTCAAGGTTGCAGAGGGAATGAGGGCCCACCCGACATCCTTAGCCCCATCTTTGTTTCGGGCCACATCAAATTGCAAGTGGAGGAGATGCTGTCACTTTTTCAGGCTGTCCTTTCAGTGCCTGCAGCAACAACAGGCGAAGTGAAAACCTGACCATGACCTTCTGGAGGGACTGGCTCATTGAAGTCAGTGGTCAAACAAAACACCTTGGTGACATACATACTGTCTTCAATAAAGGATTTAATGATAATATATCCATACATGTTTTGTTTCCTTTAGGTGGATCCCGGCAGGTCAGTTTGGAGGCGGTGCTGATCTTTGCCTCAGGGCTGGCCGAAATACCACCATTGGGTTTTGCCCAGACACCACAACTCGAATTCTTACATGTCCCTCTGGGTGATGGTGCTCGACGACGGTATCCAGAGGCTAACACATGTAGTGTGGTCCTGAGGCTCCCTCTCCACTCCACCTATGAGGACTTTGTGGAGTACATGGAGTCAGGCATCATACAGTCACCTACTTTTGGGTTTATTTTACTTGTCTGTTATTTTCTTAAATTTGTCTTCCCACGCACGCTTTTTCATTTTTATTTTTTAATTGATTTGATATTTTTTCTGGCCAATATCCTCCTCAAAGTAGTGGTGTGGAAGACGGCTAACGATTTCACAATTAAAAGGTTTAAAAGGTTTTGGCTATAATTGTTGACACTTTTGGCACAAGTTTCCAGTTCAGTCCTGTTTGTTTTTGGACGTATATTCCTCTGTTAGTTGACATTTTTGCAATGGCCAGTTTGTGAAGTACCTTGGCTTCTTTGGCAATAAGTTGCATTCACGTTCTAGAATGTGTTGATGTGTCATTATGTTAGAGGGGAGATGACTATACTAATCTACGGGACAAAGACTTTTCCCTGTACATTCCTTCATTGCTGTTCACATGGTGAGCAGCGCTTTAATGCACAACTAAGTAGCTAGAGCCTGGATTTGTTTTGCTCCCTGTCTAAACAGTGTGATCATATTTCTTTTTTACATGCTAATCTTTTCAGTCTGTGTTTCATGGACCTTAAGTAACATATTTTTCGGGGGGCGCTAGTGCGCATGCGTAGGATGTAGACGTGCTAAGCTTGTGCTCTCCACCGCAACTTATGCAAAATTACCTAACACCTCGATAAAACTGTCCAAGAGCTGATATTTTTTGCTCACTCGTCTATCTCATCTGTTGAACTTCGCTAATTTAAAAATGCCACCGAAAGGAAACCCTCATGGGAAGACCAAGACCATCGATGGATACATCAGCGGTGCTAATGCTAGCGGGGCTAGCACTAGCGATAGCCGCTCCGGCGAGCTCTCTGCTAAACCTCCGGCTACCACCTCAGATGACAAAACCCACATATACGAGATGTGCAAGGAAATGTGTAAGGGAATGTCAGAGACGATTCTGGGGAGACTCGATGAACGCTTTGATGCTTTTGACACCAAGTTTCAGACTGTACTTTCTGTGCAAACTGACCTCCAAAGCCGCATGGTCAGTCAAGAGCAAACGACCAGCGTACTTGAGGAGCGTGTGGAAGTGCTCGAAGCCAAGTGTGAGGATTTAACAAGGTACGCCAGCCAGCTTCAAACCAAACTACTGGATTTAGAAGCACGGTCCCGCAGACACAACATCAAAATTGTTGGTATAAAAGAAGATTCAGAAGATGGAAGACCAACTGATTTTGTTTCCAAACTTATTCCTGAACTGCTGGGTAAACAGCATTTCCCACACCCAGTTAAAGTTGACCGTGCGCATCGCTCTCTACAACCCAAACCAGCGGCGGGTGGCAAGCCGCGCACCATCATGGCTCGCATTCATCATTTTCAGGTGAAAGAGCTGATTCTACGCCTCGGCAGGGCACAGTCAATGGAGTACAAAGGAAGCAAAGTTCTGATCTTCCCAGATTATACTAACGAAGTGATGAGCCAACGCCGTGCCTTCCGAGACGTGATGAAAGCCCTGAGAGACGGAGGAGTTAAACATCACCTGCGCTACCCGGCCAGGCTTCATGTTTACTGGGATGAAGAGGAGGATGCACCGGAGGTTTTCAACGATCCAGCGGCAGCTGAAGCGGCTCGTTTGCGGAAGAAACGTAGCGCTTTGGCAGATGGTTAAAGAATGTGACGAAAATGTTGAGGTTCTCTTCAAGGTGAGCGTGTTCGTGCTTCTGTGTTAAATGCGCCACACTGTTCACCATTCTTCGAACTGCGTGTCAACAAATGACTGCCCGGACATAACCATTACTAATACACCAGGGCGAAGGACAATTTTTCTTAAAGGCGTATTTTACTTTGTTTTCAAAGGTGTTACATAGCTTTCAATTTTCAACCTTTATTTTATTTTATGTTGTGGTGGGGGGCGCTACTTAGATGGGGCCTACTATTTGTCCAGCAGCTCCTGTTTTGGTTAAGAGGGGAAGATACGCGTCAGGTTCGGGGGACGCGGAGGTTAGGGAGGCTGGGTGTTTGTGGGACTGTGTTGTTGTTGTTGTTCGGCTCAGATGCACATGTTTTACTCACTTGTTTTTGATATTACAACAGAATTTGTATTATTTCGCATTTTTTCAAAATGACTCAAGTACAAGGTAAAATGTATGTAGGAGGCAGAGATTTACAACTGATTTCATGGAACGTGAAAGGACTTGGTAGTGCAGTCAAGAGGGGAAAGGTTTTTAAACATCTAAAATCTCTTTCTGCGGATATTTTTTTTTTTTACAAGAGACCCATATCAAAACAGCTATGCAACATAGATTGAAGTGTAATTGGGTATCTCAGATGTATCAATCGCCATTTACCTCACATGCCCGGGGTGTGGCAATATTGTTTCGAAAAAATATCCCATTTCAGGTAACTTCTGTTAACAATGACCCTCTTGGTAGATATATATTGGTCTCTGGTACTATAAACTCGTTTCCATTAACCTTGCTTAATATATATGGTCCAAACACGGACGAGCCCAATTTTTTCAGAAAGGTTTTTAATCTGCTTCCAGACCATAGTGACTCAAACATAATAATAGCCGGGGATTTTAACTGCTATCTGGATCCTTTTTTGGATAGATTATCTACACGACCAGCACCTGAAATTGCATCTGTAAAGCTTCTAAACAACCTTTTGAGAACTAGGAATCTGGTAGATATTTGGAGGATTCAGCATCCTACAAGTAAAGAGTATTCATTTTACTCAAATGTTCACAAATCCTACAGTAGAATTGATTACTTTTTGACTAGCTCCAACCTTATTTCTCAAATCACCAATTCCAAATATCATAATATTTTGATTTCTGACCACAGCCCCTTAACAATATCATTAAATATTTCCCTACCAAAACAAACTTATTCCTGGCGTTTTAACCCAAACCTTCTAAGCGATGATAACTTTGTTAAGAATATAACCTCTAAATTGGAAGATTTTATAGAATTAAATGAAAATGGTGAAGTTTCTGACTCGACCCTATGGGAAACATTAAAAGTTGTTTTGCGTGGTGATATAATCTCCTACACCTCAGCCATTAAAAGAGAGAGAGAGATGCGATTGCTTGAAATTAACAACACTCTTCCTATTTTGGAAAGAACTTACCAAGATTCTAAATCACCGGATCATTACAAAGAGATATTGAAGCTTAAATATGAATACAATGATATTATGAGTGGCCAAGTTAAGAATTTACTTTTGAAATTGAGGCAGAAACATTTTGAGCTTGGAGATAAACCTGGTAAACTGTTAGCACAACAGCTTAAAGGTGCCCAGGCTTCAAGAGCAATTCGTAGTATTAAGTCTAAAACAGGCATTCTTCTAACTAATCCTGCTGACATAAACCATCGTTTCAGTGAGTTCTACTCTGAGCTTTACTCCTCCAAAAACAATGTATCACAATCTAATCTGAATGATTTCTTTGACTCTACATCATTGCCCAAATTGAGTGATGCTGCCACAAAATTTCTTGATTCAGACTTTACTCTGCAGGAAGTAATCAATGCCATAAAGTCATTTCCATCAGGTAAGGCTGCTGGACCCGATGGTTACTGCGCAGAAAAGAAGTTTTGTGATATTCTTGCACCACTTTTGCTTAGGATGATGCATAATTCTAAAAATAATGAAAAATTGCCAAAAACCCTTTATGAAGCAAACATTTCTGTGATTTTAAAAAAGGGCAGAGATGAAACTGATCCTGCAAGCTTTAGGCCAATTGCGCTTCAAAACTTTGATCGCAAAGTAATTACTAAAATCTTGGCTACTAGATTGAACAAATATTTGGCTTCTCTCATCCATCCTGACCAGACAGGGTTTATTCCTGGCAGACTCTCTTTTTCTAATGTCAGACGGCTCCTCAATGCTATTTACTCTGATTTTAGTGGTACCAATGGTGCCTCTATTTTGTCCCTAGATGCACACAAAGCTTTTGACCAGGTCGAGTGGCCTTACATGTTTGAGTCACTGCGCAGGTTTGGATTCGGGGAAACTTTTATCTCTTGGGTGAAACTGATGTATGCAAAACCATGCTGTTATGTTTTGACGAATGGTGATCGGTCAGCCCCATTTTTTTTGCAGCGCTCGGTTCAGCAAGGCTGTCCATTGTCTCCGGCGCTCTTTGCTATTGCACTGGAGCCTCTTGCTGTAAGAATACGAGAGCATCCACAGGTGAAGGGGCTTCAGGTTGGAGGTGTAGAAACACTCATCAGTTTATATGCTGACGACGTAATACTATATTTACATAATGCTGAAAAATCAATTCCACCTCTTCTGGAGTTGATCGAGTCTTTTGGTAAAATATCAGGGTACACGATCAACTGGTCAAAGAGTGAGTTTGTGCCTCTTTCCAGTACTTACTCATCAGGTTTTTTACAAAATGTTCCATTCAAAATAGTTAATGATCATTTCACCTCCTTGGTTTGACTATACCAAAGGCTCCAAAACAAATATTTAAATTAAATTTTGCAGAATTTGTTTCAAAATTAAAACAAAATATTGAATGTTGGAAAATTCTTCCTCTTTCAATTGTTGGACGCATAAACTCAATTAAAATGATCTCCTTCCCCAAATTTTTGTACTTATGTCAAAATCTCCCCATCTATCTCACCGCGGCCTTTTTTAAAGACTTGGACTCAATTGTCCTGTCCTATATTTGGAATAGCAAAAATGCAAGAATTTCAAAGGCGCACTTGCAGAAGTCTAGGTTAGAGGGAGGGTTGGGCCTGCCTGTATTTAAACACTATTACTGGGCTGCCAATGTTAGGGCCTTAATGTTCTGGCAGCAGGGATCCCTTGATAATCAGACACCTACAACCCCTTTATGGCTTAAGATGGAGGCCAACTCTATAAATAATTCTTCATTGCCAGCTATGTTATTTTCAAAGTTTGAAAAGCCAGGATCCTATAAGAATTTGTGCTTTGTGGTAAAACAATCAGTAAGAGTTTTAAACCAGGTTAGGAGCTTTCTTAAACTCCCGAATACATTGGTACATACACCTATATGTTTTAACCATTGTTTTCTGCCTCCCTGGCATGACATATCGTACCATGATTGGAGGAAGAAGGGCTTGGTCACAGTTAATAATCTGTACATTGATGGTAAATTTGCATCATTCAACCAACTGAAAGAAAAATATAATCTCTCTAATTCCCATTTCTTTCGGTATTTACAGGTCAGACATTACATCCAATCAAAAATTGAAGATTTTCAAAATCTGCCCCTGGAGCATGAAATTTATGATATTTGTAAGAGCCCTTCTTTCTCCAAGTGTCTCATTTCAAGAATTGTACGTCTATTTGATGATTGTATTATAGCGCACACTGTGAAAACTAGGGATACTTGGAGAGAGGAACTAGGTGTGGAACTGTCTGAATCCATGTGGAACACCTGTTTGTCTCATATTCACTCCTGTTCTATAAACAGTAGGCACCAATTAATTCAATTTAAGATTGTCCATCGCTTACACTATTCCAAAGTTAGATTACATAGAATATATCCATCAGTTTCCCCAGTGTGTGACAGGTGTAACATGTCAGAGGGTACACTGTCCCATACTTTTTGGGCCTGCTCTTCCTTGACAAACTTTTGGTCCAAAATATTTGACTGGTACTCCAAAGCATATCAGAGGCCCCTCCAGCCTGAGCCCGGACTTGCTATATTTGGCTGCTCACAAATAACAAGGACAATTCCAACTATAATGCGGCAACCATTGGACCTGGGATTGATAGTTGCCAAGAGACTGATACTGAAGGAATGGAAGTCTCCCACTCCGCCTTCCTTTCAGGTATGGGTCACTGACATGTTATCCATAATACAAATGGAAAAACTCCGTACTAGTCAAATGGACACGTTTCTCCGTTCTTGGAACCCATTTTTAAGTCATTTTGAAAAAACTAAAATACAGTAGACCAATTGTGTTCCTGAAATAGCGACCTTTCCTCCTACTGCTGTACTAAATATGACTGTAAACAACTGTCAATAACTGCATCTGAGCCTGTTTGTTTGTCTGTTTAATTTGAAAAATAAAAAAATAAAATATTGGAAAAAAAAGAAAAAAAGCAACATATTTTTATATATATATATATATATATATATATATATTATATATATTATTATATATATTATTCATTTTATCTATGTTTTGGAATTTATTTTCATCAACATTTATGTTAGATAATTATGTCCAATATGTTTGTGCTCTATTGTACTATAATATTTTTTATAGTCCCTACATTTTATTTTACTGGACTTAAAACATTTGTAAATATTTACACAACTCCCCCTATGCTTTTTTTTTTTTTTATTGTGACAATTACAAAGAAAAGAAAACAAGAACAACAGACATTACAAAGAAGTAAGTAAGTAAGTAAGTAATCTTTATTTATATAGCACCTTTCACAGGCAAAGGCCACAAAGTGCTTCACAACACAGTTAAAAACAGAAGTTACATACAGTATAAAAAGGGGTCAAAACAACACAGAAATCACAGCAGCCCAAAAGTAGCTAATTAAAAGCTTGGACAAATAAATGCGTCTTAAGTTTGCATTTGAAAGAAACAACAGAGTCAATACATCGCAAAGAGGGCGGAAGACCATTCCAGAGCCTGGGAGCAACAGCCTGGAAGGATCGGTCACCTCTGGTACGAAAACTTGTACGTGGAACCTTTAGCAGGTTCTGATCCACAGACCTCAGAGCCCGCGCAGGGGTGTAAGGCTGAACCAGAGCACTGATATAGGAAGGAGCCTGACCATGCACGGCTCTGAAGGCTAGAACCAGAACTTTAAACTCAATCCTAAAAGACACTGGCAGCCAATGAAGCTGTTTTAAAATAGGGGATATGTGGGTCCTCCTGTTTGTGCGGGTCAGAATTCTCACTGCAGAGTTTTGCACTAATTGCAGTCGAGAGAGCTCCTTCTTGTTAAGACATGAAAACACACCGTTACAATAATCTAAACGTGAAGACACAAATGCATGGATGATCAGCTCCAAATCATTACGTGAGACCATATTCCTAAGTTTAGAAATGTTCCTTAGTTGAAAGAAGCAGTTCCTGGTTAGCTGCTTACAGTGCTGCACTAATGACATGTCTTTGTCAAAAATAACTCCCAAGTTACGAAGGCTTGGTTTCGCAGACTGGCCTAAGTCACCCAGGAACTGTTTAATCCCTGGAATTGAATCATCAGGTGCGATTACCAGGGTTTCCGTTTTGTCTGCATTGAGCTGTAAAGAGTTATCGCTGAGCCACTGTTTTATTTCCACTAGACAATGGAGCAGAGAGTTCAACTTCTGGATTTCGGACGGTTTAAAGGAACAGTAGAGCTGGATATCGTCAGCAAATAGGTGGAAAGAAACATCACTGAACCTTTTGATGATCTTTCCCAAAGGGATCAAGTACAACAAAAATAAGACGGGACCTAAAACGGACCCTTGAGGCACTCCACACAACAAACCCACAGACTCAGACATTTTTTGGTTAGCTGTAACACTAAAGCTACGCCCCGATAAATATGAGGAGAACCACTGTAGAACTGACCCCGACAGTCCTACTTGATCCCTCAGTCTTTTCAGGAGAACCTGATGGTCAACTGTGTCGAAGGCTGAGGACAGATCCAAGAGAACTAGAACAGTGTGTTTTCCAGAGTCAGCAGACATCATAATGTCGCTGGACACTTTCAGTAAGGCCGTTTCCGTAGAGTGTTGTTTACGGAAGCCTGACTGAAATGGCTCGTGGATGTTATTTTGATCCAGGAAGAATGTAAGCTGTTCACAGAACAGACAACAGATCTCATGTGACATTAAACCAGAAAACTTTTGGGAAGAATTTCATAGGCTGTATAGGTAGGCGTACTGGGCGGGTGTGTGTGAGTGCGTCTATGTGCGTGCGTGCATGTGAGAGCTTTCGTGTGTAATGGGAAAAAAGAAAAGTAAAAAAATAGACGATAGAAAAATTATATTCAATTCTAATCCTTGTTGTCATTGTCATCATCAACACCGTCATCCATACTGACATTATACTGTATCTAATGAAAATCACAATTATGATTATTATATATTTGCATATATATACATATACACACACACACACACACACATATACATATACACATACATATATACACATACACACACACAGACATACATACAGATATCAACAACAACCCTGTTAATAGGATAATAATAATGCTAGCAGTAGTAGTAATAGTAATAATAATAATATTCATAATCAAAGTCATGTTCAATAGTCGTATGATCACGAAATTACTTTTTTTTTTTTTTGTATTATCACCAGTTTGCCAATCCACCACAGTAAATAGTTAGATCTGTTGTATTTTTCCGAGTTACGCTGATATTCATCCTTTTTTAACCTATTATGTTTACACATTAAAGATTTTTATTTATCTATTTTGTATTTGTGTAATACTTTTTACCGCTCATATATTTTGGTTGTCCATTCATTTGAGGTTCCATTTTCATTTAAATGAAAATAGCCACAGTTCCAATTTATGATTGGATTTTTTTAACAGTCTGTGTTCCAAACTGCCTTTTGACAAAACAAAAGTCACATGACTAATGGTCTATATTGATATATATATATATATATATAGCCAACTAAAGCACAATCAAACATAACAATACGGACGCAAAGACGTGTATGTCATCTCGGCACTTAATGCCAGCACTAAAGTGCCTCTTCATTACCTACTACACAAACCATTAGCCACTAGTGAGAGGTGTAGTCTGAATTTGAATATGATCAGGCAGTGTTATTGGTGAATAATGTGGAGAACAAAATGTATCTGTTATTTATGCTAAAATTCTAAGCGTGACTTGTGTGTTTATTTCCTAGATATGATACACTTCAGCAAATCAAGACATTTCAAATACTACACATCATTTTATGTGAATACAGTACAATGTCATCATTTAGGGGTGCAACTATATTTTCTATCAACAATGTAGTTTTTCTGTAGTTACTTATTTTGGAAATACAGTTTAACACAGGTTTGTCAGGGCAACACATACAACAACAGTATCATCTAACATTGTAACTTGTGACACTGGTATTACAGTTTGCAAAATCTTAAAGCTCTTCAACCGACCAATGACTCGCTCAATATGGATCCTAACACTTACACGATACACGATGTGTTTGCTTCATTTGCAGAGAGTTCCTTCTTTACCTTTGTGAAGCGAGGGCTATGAAGAGTTGCACCGTGAGCTGCGAGTTCGTCTCTTCTAAGAAACCCCCTTTCTGATAATACCTCGTCCTTGGGCTCCAACAGTTTTACAAAACCAGATTCCATAGTTATCTGTTTGTCTGACACACGCCCACCACAATCAGGAGACAGATGAGAAATTGCCCCTGCTGGAGTATTGTCAATCACATATGTTATTGTGTTGTTGTGTTTATAATTTGACCATGTCTGGACCCTGGTGGTCAAATTACTGTGTCTGGCTATTAAAACTTAGTCTCGCCAACCAGACTCCGCTTCTTTATAGAAGAGGGTCTGGCAACACTCCATTGCGCGCTTTCAAAGGAAGTGACGCAGCGATATGGAGCCTACCGACCAATCAGAGCAGCTCCCTGAACGGGCGTCACGTTGTTGCGCCTTTGTTTTGTAGTTTTTCAACACAAGCTTCACGTAATGCTCCGGTTTGCTTGTATTCTTAAGTTTTTCTGACATAAGCGACAGAAGTCATTTACTGAACTCTGTGTGGCAGGAGCGCCAACTTTCTTGTCGCTGTTTCTGTCGTCACATCCGCTATGTTCTCATTGGCTGCTGCGCTTCGGTTGTCCCACATTAGTCCCGCCTCCAGCAGTAGCTTTTCTACGACAGGGTCGCCAGACTAGTCTCCTGTTTATTCATTAATAAACATCGGAGATTAGTCTGGATGCCAGGCTAATTAAAAGTCAGGTACAATCAATGATGTATCGGCATTTTTGGATGTTACGCTGTAAGATTTTGGGCATATTTTGAAGTATGGTTCCCTTGCTTGGCCACTTAATGAGCGTCTTGAGGATCAGGGCCATGGCAGGTATCTAGCTCTGAATAATATTTGATATGGTGCATTTGTATACACTGAATCTACACTGCTCACAAAAACTTAGGGCACACTCAAAAAAAAAACATCCTAGATGTCAATCAATTGGATTTTTCGGATGAAAATCTTTATTCATAGTGTAGGGCAATGTGTTGAGAACAAAATAACATAAGAATGATAAATGGAAATCAAATTCTCAGCCCCTGGAGGTCTGGATCCAAAATTATAGTCAAAATCAAAGTGACAAATCAGGTCACTGGTTGATCCAAATTCTGTAGAAATTCCTCCAAACGAGTCTGTATCATCCTCAGTGGTGTGTGTGGCCTCCACGTGCCTGAATGCACTCCCTACAACGCCTGGGCATGCTCCTGATGAGACCATGGATGTCCTCCTGAGGGATCTCCTCCCAGACCTGGATTAGAGCATCAGTCAGCTCCTGGACAGTCTGTGGTGCCACGTGGCGTTGATGGATGGACCGAGACATGATGTCCCAGATGTGTCTATTGGATTTAAGTCTGGGGAACGGGCAGGCCAGTCCAGAACATCAATACCTTCATCATGCAGGACCTGCTGACACACTCTTGCCACATGTGGCCTGGCATTATCAGGCATCAGAAGGAACCCAGGGCCCACAGCACCAGCATATGGTCTTACAATAGGTCTGAGGATCTCATCCCGGTCCCCAATGCCAGTCAGGGAACCTCTGGCTCGCACATGGAGGGCTGTGCGGCCCTCCAATGAAATGCCTCCCCAGACCATCACTGACCCACCACCAAACCGGTCATGCTGGATGATGTTGCAGCAGCAGAACGTTCTCCAGGGCGTCTCCAGACTCTGTCACGTCTGTCACATGTGCTCAGGGTGAACCTGCTCTCATCCGTGAAGAGCACAGGGCACCATTGGCCAAGTTTTCTGGTGAGAGGGTCTGTCAGGTCTGTGAAAGCTACCAGAAACTCAAATAACAATTGACCCTGGAGCCACAGTGGTGGAGAGTGGGGGGCGCCATGCTAACCGCTCATGCAGCTGCTGGATCACTAAAAGCTCAAATATGTAATAATAGAAAGGGTCTTTTTTCACATAAAATGTTCCATGATGCTGGTTGTAGTTTGGCAATGGTGGCGGATACGAAAGTAAAGGAAGCTCGTCAATCAAAACAAAAAACAAAACAAAAACAGTGTCTGCGGTTCAGCCATCACCCGCTTCAGCAGGTGAAAACATGGCTCTGTGAAACGGGGTCAAAGGACTCTTAACTAAAGACAGTAGGAGGCTTATCGTTGGACGGACTGACAGATTTTACCAAACCAAAGCACAAGGACCAAGTGCATCGTGTTTTTGGAGTTTCGGATCATCACATGCAGGAGCAGGACCGTCATCGGGAGGTGGAAGCCGTGTTTCATCGTTAAAAAGGGCCTGACCAACTACTCTCAGGTCAGGGTGATGTGATGAAGCTGATGGTGATGTGATGAAGCTGATGGTGATGTGATGAAGCTGATGGTGATGTGATGAAGCTGATGGTGATGTGATGAAGCTCTTTGTGATGGTCAGAGTTATGAGTAAAACATGAGCCGCCGTCTCCTAGGAGCTTTCATTTCCTCTGGTCTGGACAGAGGACCACACAGGTGTTGGTCAGCTGGGAGCAGAGTCTCATGTTTGAGAAGCTCCTCACATGAAACGGTTATTCTGTGTTGCCTTCGGTCTGGTTCCTGATATTGGCTGTTTTTGCATTGATTTTGTCATGGTTTAGTTCTGAGTTGTCTTGGTTTATCATTATTATGAAAAATCTGGCCCAGGATCAAATGTAATCGAACAGCCCTGGTCTAAGTCTTTGTTTAGTCTTGATAAGAGGGTCATAGTTGAATTTACCTGTTCTACATGTGATTTTTTGTTTTTTTGTTTTTCTCATTTCAACATGGTTAAAGCAGAGCTTTGAAACATAGTTTATAAAGTGTTGTTTTGAGGCGACCTTTTTTGAGGCAGCCTTCTTTGTCAGAGCAGGTTTCACTTCACCCGGATTGCGGGCCAGTCTGAGCCACAATTCTGCACATCTTTGTAGATATTTGCCCTTTGAGGCTGCTTGTAGAAACAATGTGTTACTAATGAAACAACCAGGCATGCATGTGAGTAAGCTATTGCACCACACTTGCATGCACACTCATCCTGGTGTTCATCCTGGCTGTTGTACATGTTTTAGTGAAAACGAAGCACCGAGAGCAAACCTACGTAAGGACTGAACCAGGAGCGTGCAAAGCTGAGGCCAACCGGGTCCTCTGACCTTGAGAATGTTGGGGTCATGACCCTGGTCAGCTTAGCCTGGCCCTCCAGACTCGTCTGCTTTCTGTTGGAAACGCAGGAGCGTCTCGGTCTCTGTTTGTTGCCAATAATTGATCCCTGAGGTTTTCTTTTTTGGCTCCGATCATGTCAAATAATAATTCAGCTTTATGACTTCATCTGGTATTGGAAGAGTTGAGTTGTTTGTCTATTGATCGATTGATTGGTCAATCTTCAGTGCCACTTATATCTGTTATTTTTCGGGTGTCGCCACGTTGATTTATCCGCCCTTTAAAACTCGCAGAGATAAAACTGAGTCCTGTGCCACAGATCTTTAGGAAGAGTAGGATGATTTCATTGCTTGACCAGTCAGGCACTGTCCCCTGACCAACTGTCCACACCCCTCAAGATCTTATTGTTCTGCTGATTCTGCAGATTCTTTCTCGCCGCAGCTCAAGCAGAACGACGACCCACAGAGTCTCCGGGTCCAGACCTCCACACAAACGCTTTACACCAGGTTCAGCATTATTCCATAAACTCCCTCTCTCTCTCTCTCTCTCTCTCTCTCTCTCTCTCCCTCTCTCTCTTTCTCCTCCTCCCTCCTCCCCCTCTCTCTCTCCCTCTCTCCCTCTCTCTCTCTCTCTCTCCTCCTCCCTCCTCCCTCTCTCTGTTCTTGTGATTATCTGGTGTAAAATTTCTTCCAGATGTGAGTTTTGACCACTGTTTGAGACAGACAGAGGAGCAGCCGTCGGAGCTAAACCAGGTCAGACTCTTTTTTACAACATAAATGCAGCATTTTCCAGTGTGGAAAGTTTTGACAGGATTGAAATAGGAAGTAAAATATTTTTAAAATGCAAAAGGAACATGTGTCTGTCTGCAAAAAGGTTTGGACTCGGACTAAACCAGGTTCCAGAGCAGATCTTGAGCAGGTCTAACTCAGTGTGTCTGTTGCAGGATGCAGGTCCGGTCCTTACTCTTATTCTGTGCTGTGTTTCTGGGCTCAGCTCTTGCTCAGGTATAGTCTGTTTAACTACATTTCCCAGAAGTCTAAGGCTGGGTTGCACCAACAAGGTTTAACTTGTCAAGAACTCAAAAGAAGAATTGTTTTGCACTACCTATTTGTAAGCTTCATTTAAGATTAGGGAGAGGAACATTTGCTTTATGCAAAAGAGAGACTATTTGTAGAGAGAATCAAGAAGACGTTACATTAGCAAACATTTCAGATCCACTACTTACAAAACCTGGAGTTTAGAGTTAATGAGGGAAATGTAGAGAGATTAGAACAATTCAAGGTCTTTCAGGTTTTAAAAACTAAACTAAAGGTTTTCAGAGGACCTACGTCTTTTAAGTGTGCAAATGTTGTTTTTTATGCTGCTCAAACTAAATAAACTAAAACTAACTAAAAGTCCTACATGTGTAAAACTCCACACATTATTATGTCCTTCTGTTTGACTTTTATATAAATAAATATATAAAATCATGAAAGGAAAGAAAGGAATAGATGAATAGATGACATTGTTTTGTTGGTGCAACCAGGCCTCAGTGTTTAAACCCAGATTGTTTCCATGTGTTTTCTCTGGAATCTGAGATTTCACTGAATCTTGGACAAACCTCATTTCTCTTATATAACACTTTTCTGATGCCAGTAAAATGTTCCCATCCAGTCAAAAAAAAAAAAAAAAAAACGGTTACGGGAAAAAGTCTTTGATTGATTTGTTCATTTGGTAAGTTTTGCTGTCCATACAACATTATTCACATTCACATCATTCTATTATGATCCCAGACAAAAGCTCTTTTGTGATCATTTCTTTAGTAGGCTAATTGTAAATGTGTACATTTTGATTTACAATGCTTTGCAGACAAATGTTCTTGAGTCACCATGACGCAAAAACCTTTGTCTGGGTCTGAGAGCCTACATAGACACGGTAGATATTAGTGTGCTATGCTGCCCGTTTTCACGGTCTGACGTGGCTATGGTGGTAAAGTGGGTCGGGGCCGTCGTGTAGCCGGACAGCTGTGATTCTAATACTACAGACACAGAATGTTGTTTTGTCCTTGACCAAGACAAGCCCCATTGCGGATGACACATATTGGCAGCTACGCCTTCCTCCAGCTACCCATCAAGGCATGTCTGCAATACTTTATCACCACCAAGTGTGGAGTGAATGAATAATGTCCTTACAGTGTAAAGCTGTATAGGCTTGTCTGCGTTATAAAGCGTGTAAACCATAATACAAGTAAGAGTCAGTGGTTCTCAAATCCAAGATTCAGCTTCGACCTCTCATGATAAGCTGCATCCATGATAAAAGATTTACATAAAATGTTTTACAGTGTTATGCTTTTGTAGTGTATGATGTCAAATAACAGTATCTCCATGGAGAATTCTTGGCAATAACTGCATTCCATTAACAACAGTCCTGCAACCACCTTTTAGGACTGACCCTATCTACTGTCTGACATAACAGCACTCGCTATACTAACCCCTATCTACCGTCTGACATACCAGCACTCGCTATACCAACCCCTATCTACTGTCTGACATAACAGCACTCGCTATACTAACCCCTATCTACCGTCTGACATACCAGCACTCGCTATACCAACCCCTATCTACTGTCTGACATACCAGCACTCGCTATACCAACCCCTATCTACTGTCTGACATACCAGCACTCGCTATACCAACCCCTATCTACTGTCTGACATACCAGCACTCGCTATACCAACCCCTATCTACTGTCTGACATACCAGCACTCGCTATACCAACCCCTATCTACTGTCTGACATACCAGCACTCGCTATACCAACCCCTATCTACTGTCTGACATACCAGCACTCGCTATACCAACCCCTATCTACTGTCTGACATACCAGCACTCGCTATACTAACCCCTATCTACTGTCTGACATACCAGCACTCGTCATACCAACCCCTATCTACTGTCTGACATACCAGCACTCGCTACACCAACCCCTATCTACTGTCTGACATACCAGCACTCGCTATACCAACCCCTATCTACTGTCTGACATACCAGCACTCGCTATACCAACCCCTATCTACTGTCTGACATACCAGCACTCGCTATACCAACCCCTATCTACTGTCTGACATACCAGCACTCGCTATACCAACCCCTATCTACTGTCTGACATACCAGCACTCGCTATACCAACCCCTATCTACTGTCTGACATACCAGCACTCGCTATACCAACCCCTATCTACTGTCTGACATACCAGCACTCGCTATACCAACCCCTATCTACTGTCTGACATACCAGCACTCGCTATACTAACCCCTATCTACTGTCTGACATACCAGCACTCGTCATACCAACCCCTATCTACTGTCTGACATACCAGCACTCGCTACACCAACCCCTATCTACTGTCTGACATACCAGCACTCGCTATACCAACCCCTATCTACTGTCTGACATACCAGCACTCGCTATACCAACCCCTATCTACTGTCTGACATACCAGCACACGCTATACCAACCCCTATCTACTGTCTGACATACCAGCACTCGCTATACTAACCCCTATCTACTGTCTGACATACCAGCACTCGCTATACTAACCCCATCTACTGTCTGACATACCAGCACTCGCTATACCAACCCCTATCTACTGTCTGACATACCAGCACTCGCTATACTAACCCCATCTACTGTCTGACATACCAGCACTCGCTATACCAACCCCTATCTACTGTCTGACATAACAGCACTCGCTATACTAACCCCTATCTACTGTCTGACATACCAGCACTCGCTATACCAACCCCTATCTACTGTCTGACATACCAGCACTCGCTATACCAACCCCTATCTACTGTCTGACATACCAGCACTCGCTATACTAACCCCTATCTACTGTCTGACATACCAGCACTCGCTATACCAACCCCTATCTACTGTCTGACATACCAGCACTCGCTATACTGCCCCATAGCTACTGTCTGACATACCAACGCTCTCCCAACTGCCCCCTAGCCACTGTCTGCTGCACTAACTATCTCTCTGCTGCCCCCTAGTCGGACCCAGCTGAGGACACAGCCCCAGAGGAGGAGCATGTGGAACTGTTCACCACACCCACAACAAAGATGGCCGCTGCTGCCTCAGACTTCGGCTACAACCTGTTCCGATCTTTGTGCAGCAGAGAGAGCGGCAACGTCTTCCTGTCCCCGCTCAGTGTGTCTGTGGCCCTCAGCCAGCTGTCCCTGGGTACGGGAGGAAACATTCACATATACAGAGGAAACATTCAGAAATACAGAGGAAACATTCACAAACACAGAGGAAACATTCACCAATGCAGAGGAAACATTCACATATAAAGAGGAAACATTCACCAATACAGAGGAAATATTCACAAATACAGAGGAAATATTCACAAATACAGAGGAAACATTCACAAACACTGAGGAAACATTCACAAATACAGAGGAAACATTCACAAACACAGAGGAAACATTCACAAATACAGAGGAAACATTCACAAACACAGAGGAAACATTCACAAATACAGAGGAAACATGCACATATACAGAGGAAATCAATGTGTTAAGGGTGTCACGGTAGTGCAGTGGTTAGCGCTTGTTCCTCACATCTAGAAGGTCCTGAGTTCAATTCCCACCTGGACGGGGCCTTTCTTTGTGGAGCTTGCATGTTCTCCCCGTGTCTGCGTAGGTTTCCTATACCACTAAAAACATGTACAATAGACCAGGATGAATGCGAGTGTGTTACAATCCGGTGTGGCTTGTTCATTAATATGCACTGTCCCGACCAAATAAACCAATAAAACCAAAACTAAAAAGTACAGTGGGAGGAAGCTGAGTGCACCATCTGGAACTTCTTACATTTCTGCCTAAATTGGTCAGAAATTGTGGTCTGATCTTTATTAAAGCAGTACTAAGTAACTCTTCCCCCTAGAGGCCATAAGCGCAACTGCAGGTGTAGTAGCAAGTTACGATTTTTTAACTTATTAAGTGTCTTGGAGAGTAGACAGGAAAGGCGAAGGGAGACAGGGTTACTGTGCATCCAATTATACAATGGCAATATTTTTTTTCAAAGTGACGTTAGCCCGCAGTTAGCTTTGCCCGTTAGCATATTAGCTTGTTCTTCGTGATTCCATTGGTGTGTATTGCTTTCTCCAGACCGGTGGCAGTCAAGTTGCAAACATGGTTTTCTGGTCAGAGACACCAGGGGGAGATGAAAGACCCTCCAATCATCCCATAAACACTTGTATTACCCCCACAGGGACTACGGGAAGGATTTATTAAGGTAAACACGTTTCTTGGTACTGCTTTAAAATCACAAGAACAGTGTTTGCTTAAACTAATACCAACCAATTACATATTATCATTTTCTTATGGGCCATAACATGTAAACAACAATTACAGAAATGTATGCTGACATTTAGAGTCAGCCAACCTGAAGTCCAGTCACTGAGGTGTGGCTTAAAGCTGGGCACTGAGGAACACACACTGGTTAAGAGCTGTCCCGTGTTGAGATGTGCACCATGCCTCACTTCAAAGAGTGCTCTGAAGACCTACTATCAACAATTGTTGATTTGTTTAAAGCTGGAAAGGTTTACAGAACCATCTCTAAGGGCGTTTTCACACAGGCTTTAGTTAGGTCGACCTAAAGGGACTTTCAGGCCACCTGAGTGCGGCTGTAACAGGTGGCCTTGGAGCAGAGCACCTCACTCTCAGGTTCGGGGCGGGTGTGGTGTGAATGGGTCATCCTCGGACCCAGCTGCGCTCGCTTTGACGCCTCTTTTTTGCTTGAAGAATGAATCCACACTGCATGAGGATGTTTGGGTCATCTCCTGCTGCAGTGAAACTGTCTTCTTCATGAGTCGATTAAAGTGCAGTAGTCCTCGCTTCGACTCCATACGCCTCACTGTATTCAGCCACAAGGGAGAGGAGTGATCATAGTGTAACATCGGGGAAGTGTTCACGTACGTGCGCGCGTGTTGATGCCTGTTGTCATGGGAATAAGTTCATCCAAACATTGCGGCACGTTTGAACCCAACTGATCTTTGACTAACACAAAGTGGAATAGATTGGGAGGAACACATGGAAAAATAAATTCAAAAGTTTATCAAGATATTTTGCAGACAAACTTGATGCCATCTGTCCAGCAGCTGAAGGGGGCGCTGCCAAAGGGGGTCAGCCAGCTATTGAATAGAAGGGTGTACTCACTTATTCCTCCCTGTCCTGTGAATCTTTACACGTTATGGCCAATCCAAATATGATAATATCAATCCCGTCAGACCTTGGAAGCTAAGCAGGGAAGGGCCTGGTCAGCACTCTGATGGGACATGTCACTGGGTGGTTTAAGCAGACACTCTTTCATCATTCCTGTGATTTAAATAAAGATAACAACACATTTATCACTAATTTAGGCAGAAATGTAAGAAATTCCAGACCCCTGACCCTGTGTACTTCTGTGAACCTGCCCTGACCCTGTGTACTTCTGTGACCCTGTCCTGACCCTGTGTACTTCTGTGAACCTGCCCTGACCCTGTGTACTTCTGTGAACCTGCCCTGACCCTGTGTACTTCTGTGAACCTGCCCTGACCCTGTGTACTTCTGTGACCCTGTCCTGACCCTGTGTACTTCTGTGAACCTGCCCTGACCCTGTGTACTTCTGTGAACCTGCCCTGACCCTGTGTACTTCTGTGAACCTGCCCTGACCCTGTGTACTTCTGTGAACCTGCCCTGACCCTGTGTACTTCTGTGAACCTGCCCTGACCCTGTGTACTTCTGTGACCCTGTCCTGACCCTGTGTACTTCTATGACCCTGTCCTGACCCTGTGTACTTCTGTGAACCTGCCCTGACCCTGTGTACTTCTGTGACCCTGTCCTGACCCTGTGTACTTCTGTGAACCTGCCCTGACCCTGTGTACTTCTGTGACCCTGCCCTGACCCTGTGTACTTCTGTGACCCTGTCCTGACCCTGTGTACTTATGTGACCCTGTCCTGACCCTGTGTACTTCTGTGACCCTGCCCTGACCCTGTGTACTTCTGTGAACCTGCCCTGACCCTGTGTACTTCTGTGACCCTGCCCTGACCCTGTGTACTTCAGTGAACCTGCCCTGACCCTGTGTACTTCAGTGAACCTGCCCTGACCCTGTGTACTTCTGTGACCCTGCCCTGACCCTGTGTACTTCTGTGACCCTGTGTACTTCTGTGACCCTGCCCTGACCCTGTGTACTTCTGTGACCCTGTACTGACCCTGTGTACTTCTGTACTGCACAGGAGGCTCACAGTACTCACAGAGGGACCTGAACCGCGCTCTGAGGTACCACACTCTGCAGGACCCTGCTCTCCATTCCACCTTGCGAGCCCTCCTGACCACCAGCACCGCCACAGGCAAAGGCCTAAGCACTGCCGCCCGACTGTACCTCAGCCGCCGTGAGTAATGCCTCCAGCTAGGTACTCCCAACCCCCGACTGTACCTGAGCTGCTGTGAGTCACACCTCCAGCTAAGTACTCCTGACCCCCGACTGTACCTCAGCTGCTGTGAGTCACACCTCCAGCTAAGTACTCCCAACCCCCGACTGTACCTGAGCTGCTGTGAGTCACACTTCCAGCTAAGTACTCCTGACCCCCGACTGTACCTCAGCTGCTGTGAGTCACACCTCCAGCTAAGTACTCCTGACCCCCGACTGTACCTCAGCTGCTGTGAGTCACACCTCCAGCTAAGTACTCCTGACCCCGACTGTACCTGAGCTGCTGTGAGTCACACCTCCAGCTAAGTACTCCCAACCCCCGACTGTACCTGAGCTGCTGTGAGTCACACCTCCAGCTAAGTACTCCTGACCCCCGACTGTACCTCAGCTGCTATAACACCTCCAGCTAAGTACTCCCAACCCCCGACTGTACCTGAGCTGCTGTGAGTCACACCTCCAGCTAAGTACTCCTGACCCCCGACTGTACCTCAGCTGCTATAACACCTCCAGCTAAGTACTCCTGACCCCCGACTGTACCTCAGCAGCTGTAACACCTCCAGCTAAGTACTCCTGACCCCCGACTGTACCTCAGCAGCTGTAACACCTCCAGCTAAGTACTCCTGACCCCGACTACCTGAGCTGCTGTAACACCTCCAGCTAAGTACTCCCAACCCCCGACTGTACCTGAGCTGCTGTAACACCTCCAGCTAAGTACTCCTGACCCCCGACTGTACCTCAGCAGCTGTAACACCTCCAGCTAAGTACTCCTGACCCCGACTACCTGAGCTGCTGTAACACCTCCAGCTAAGTACTCCTGACCACCGACTGTACCTCAGCTGCTGTAACACCTCCAGCTAAGTACTCCTGACCCCGACTACCTGAGCTGCTGTAACACCTCCAGCTAAGTACTCCTGACCCCCGACTGTACCTCAGCTGCTATAACACCTCCAGCTAAGTACTCCCAACCCCCGACTACCTCAGCTGCTGTAACACCTCCAGCTAAGTACTCCTGACCCCCGACTGTACCTCAGCTGCTGTAACACCTCCAGCGAGGCACTCTGAAGCTCACAGGAGATGCTCATGTCTGATGTGGTTCCAGGTCTGCGTCTGAAGCAGGAGTTCTTCTCTTTGGTGGAGCAGAACTATGGAACCAGGCCCAAGGCTCTGCAGGGAGGAGCCAAGGACCAGAAGGAGATCAATGAGTGGGTGTCTCAGCAGACTGGAGCAAAGGTGCAGAGGATCCTCACCAAAGCCCTGCCCCGCAACCCTGGGGTCACCGCCATCACCGCCAGCTACTTCAAAGGTTCTCCTCTGCCTCGCCTGGTCCTCTCTGCTGCACGGTCTAAGCCATCTCACAGCCACCAAATCAACAACATCACCAAAACCTTACCAAAACAATACAATATAGCATGTAATAGCATCTGTTGGAGCCATATGAACCTCTCGGGCTTCTACAGAGTCAGGACTAGACATGATGATGCTGCCTCAGTTTTGTGGCTGCAAGAGTCTTCCTGATATCCGGATATGAGACAAGCGTCTAGTGTGGCAGTGTTAAAAGCAAGCTCCACACGAGCATATGGCAGCTGTGATTTGGCTTAAACCCTTCAATTGTGATTGATTGATTGATTGATTGATTGATTGATTGATTGATTGATTGATTGATTGATTGATTGATTGATTGATTGATTGATTGATTGATTGATTGATTGATTGATTGATTGATTGATTGATTGATTGATTGATTGATTGATTGATTGATTGATTGATTGATTGATTGATTGATTGATTGATTGATTGATTGATTGATTGATTGATTGATTGATTGATTGATTGATTGATTGATTGAGTGAGTGATTGATTGTTGTTGGAGTTTAATCTTTCAATGCCTTTATTGTTTAGTTTTGTATATCTGTGTTTGTGTGAGGCCCATCTGACTCCATCCTCTGCTCCTCTGTGGTTAAACCCTGTGTGTCTGAAGGGAAGTGGGTGACACGATTTGGAAACTCTGGAGCCCGGGGCCAGTTCCAGGTCGATGGCGCTCCTTCGGTTCAGGTTCCCATGATGCAACAGGACAACTACCCCATAAAAATGGGCATCGACTCAGACCTGAGCTGCACGGTCAGACTTTCACACATCTTAAAACATTTAGGATTTTAATTTTGTGATTGATGTGGTATAGAGAAAGGGGTGGTAAAAAATGTAAGCAAGATAAACCTCATTACAAGCTGGACATGTATAATGGGTCAGACCAAGGGCAATCGACAAACTCCTAAGGATAATAGTAATAAAAAAAAATTTAGTAAAAAAACTCAATCTCCTGTTCCAAATTATAATGCAACTCATCGTTTCAATACACTTAAAATCTGGTAATAAACTGAAAATTGTCATTTGTTGAATTTGTAGCATTAGGAGGTCATATTTACTGAAATCAAAAACGATTTCAATCAAAAACATCAGGTCAAGTTATATTTTAACATAGGACCTTCTTTGAGCAGCTTCAAAATTCATGAATCCATTAAACTTGTGAGTTTTTGGACAGTTTCTGCTTGGATTTCTTAGCAGGATGTTAGAATAGCCTCCCAGAGCTGCTGTTTGGATGAAAACTGCCTCCCTGCTTGAGGCTCCAAAAGTTCTCAATAGGGTTGAGGTCAGGGGAGGAGGGGGTCCACATCATGAGTTTCTCTCCTTTTATGCCCATAACAGCCAGTGATGCAGAGGTTTTCTTGTTGTTCGGGAAAGCACGGCTCTTCTTTTTGTACCATAGAAGAAAGTGGTCAGTCAGAAACTCAGAGGTCATTTTCACACTTTCCTAAAGGGGCCGACCAGCTCTCTCCTCATGATTCTGGCCCAAAACATGACTCCGCCCCCTCCTTACTGATGTCACAGCCTTGTTGGGACATTGTGGTCATTCACCAACCATTCACTACTCCATCCATCTGACCATCCAGGGTCACACGGCCTCATCAGTGAACAAGACTGTTTGAAGATGAGTCTCATGTATTTCTGAGCCACTGCAGCCGTTTCTGCTTCAGCTTCAATGAACAGTTTAGGGGAGGCCGGATAGAAGGTTTATGCACAACTGCAGCCTCTGGAGGGTCCTACACCCTGATGTTCAGAGACTCCAGAGGCACCAGCAGCTTCAAATACCTGTATACTGCTTTGTAGCTGCTGTTCTATTCATCTGATGTATTTGTCTGGCAGAAACCGTCCTCATTGTGCCTTTATCTGCACAAACCTGCGTGTGCTCTGAATCAGCCACAAATCTCTTATCAGTACGATGATTACGCTTAATCTTTTGTGAAATATTGAAGGTTTTCATACCTAGACCAAGGCATTCAACTATTCCACACTTTTCATCAATAGAGAGATCCTTTTTCTTTCCCATATTGCTTGAAAATGATGGTCTGCTTAATAATGTGGAATTTCCTTCCCAGACGTCTGAGATTGATGTCAGTGATTCAAAGAGCCCTGAGACACAATACCATCCATGAGTTTCTTCTGTCATCTTTATGAAACTGAAATATCATGTGCATAATACTTTGCAACACACTTTATAGTTTGGGCAGATGTAGTGGTGTTAGGGATGAGGGTGGACATTCGAAATCGGTGATTATCACACTAAGTGCTTGTGTCGTCTCAGATAGCAGAGCTCCCCCTGCAGGACGGCCTCAGCATGTACCTCTTCCTCCCGGATGCTGTGACCTCTAACATGACGGCGGTGGAAGACGCGCTGACGGCGGAGTTTGTCCAGGACCTGTCCATGACCATGTTACCCGCGCAGGTGTCACTGAGCATGCCCAGTCTGCGCCTGGCCTACAGCACCGAGCTGCTGCCCCTGCTCCCAGACCTGGGTAGGTCCAGCTCAGCTCACATGAGTGTCATTAGAAACCCATCACATGACAAGCATGCACCTCCTCAGTCCTTTTTTCTCTTTAGTATGTTACTGTGGCATCAAAACTCAATTGCAATTTTCATCAGTCTTTCAAATGTGTCAAAACAAGACTTTACAAATGTCTTTATCAAGACCAAAACAAGGAGAAAATGTATTTGAGAAATGAGACCTAAAACATAACTTGTGCCCATTATTGATTTCCTGTTTCTTAATCAACCTTTATTTGTGCACTGCTTTACAACAGCCCCTGCTGAAGCAAAGGGCTATTTCAAAACAAAGTAGAAAAGTCAAATCCATGTGTGCAATTAGCAGACAAATGCAGTTTTCAATGTAGCTACAGGGGCAGGTCAATGACAGGTCGTAGAGCTTCATCTCGATGCGACGTGTGTGATTGTTTTATTTTCACTCCACCAGCCCAGTGGAATTCATTCTAACCATGAAACTGAAAATATGAGACTGATTGTTGTCAAATAAAAAGAGGCAAAGAACTAGAGATGCGCTGACTACATTTAATGATTCATGTGGTCAGCGGCACGGTAGCACAGTGGTTAAACATGTTTGTAGTCCAGTGCGTGGTTTTCATAAGTTTATTGAAGCATATGATTCTCTGATCCGAATGCCTGGGCTCAGGAAACCACAGCTGCTGATCGTCATGAAGATTTCCTCTTTTCAGACGGTGTCTCCATTTCACTTGCGTCCGTCGCACCTGTCGCCACACCACCTGTCACCTGCACATGTGCGCATTCACATTGACAATACTCAGGAACTTGCTGTGCGATCCGCGTTAGGTGTGAAGCCACCTTAAAGGAACAGGCCACTGTTCTTCCATACTGAGATATGTTCTTACCTGAGCTTAGACGAGTTGATGTGTACCTGTCTGGTCTGTGTGCCCGTGGAAGAGCTTGGTCACTTCCAACTTAACCCCCGTTTCGAGCTGTAAGAATATACTGGGAGAGGCCAAATGCTAACAACAATGGCACAACGACCAGACAGGTACACATCAACTCAGGTAAGAACATATCTCAGTATGGAAGAACGGTGGCCTGTTCCTTTAACAGTGGAGGACCAGCAGCAGAAGAAGACACACTGTTTGCTCTTGGTCCAGGCGTTGCCCTGCAGAGCACAGCGCTCTATGGGTTGATGTGCAGCAGCAGTTCACATAAATAGGATGGTGCGAATCCACAAATAGATTTGAAAATAAACACTAAAAGTCTAAGATCAACCCAGCCCTGGAGGAAAGTCACTGTGTTCGTGAGCAGATGTGCAGCAGCGGTTTGCACCGTTTGCAGACAATTTAAAGTGTTTTTAAAGTTTTTCTTTTCAACAAAAAAAGGCGTTTATTTCAGTGGGATTGAAGGCCTGATTTATGTGATGTAGTTGATGATGCGTCTCCAAATACCACCATTACCATGACCTGCACTGTCCGCAGGGCTCACGGATTGGCTGGCGGACACCGGTTTGGAGCTGATCTCGACGCAGCCGGTGAAGCTGAACGCCGCGGCGCACAAAGCAGTTCTGGAAACAGCGCCCGAGGGCCTGCAGTACGCCCCCGACCCCGCCCATCCAACCGCCCTGACCTACCACGTGGACCGACCGTTTCTCTTCCTGATCCGCGACCAATCCACCGGAGCGCTGCTGTTCATGGGCCGCGTCACCAACCCCAAAGTCCTGCAGGCCTGAGAGTCACGCCCAAGCGAGGGGACAAACAGGACTCAAACCAGGACTGATCCGGACTCAGGCCATGGTCACATTTGATCTAGAATTGGGACAGTTAGTCTGAGCAGATGTTTGTAAAAGCTGAGACACAAATGTTTTAATCATGTAAATCTATAAATGAATGACCAAAGTATTGGAATCAGACAGATCTTTTCATTCATTGCATCATGATTCACATTGAACATTGATTTTTTTTCCTCTCATAAGCTCTACAAGGCCACCCCACACACTCTTTTACTTCAGATTTGTGTCACTAATAGTGGCGGTTTGCGCTCGTACTTCACAGCTACAAGGTCCGGGTTTGATTCCCACCTGGACGGGGCCTTTCTGTGTGGAGTTTGCATGTTCTCCCCGTGTCTGTGTAGGTTTCCTCAGAGTACTCCGGTCTGGTTGGTGCAGATGTGTGCAGTGGCGACAGGGTTTCTGTCAGTGCCCCCAGGGGAAACTGAACACCAGTAAGTCTGTGAAAGCCGATATACATTAAAATATATTGAATAAAAAACTGGATAAGACGTGGTGCTCGTGGACGTGGCAAACGTGCTGGCCACTGGCTGGTAAGGCCAACCCCTACGCCACCAATGCAAAACCAGGAGCAACATGTTCATTGATCCAACAGCAGAATGTGAGACACACTCATTGTTTGTGATTTGTTTATCCTGAGATACGAGACTTAGTACTCTAAGTCTCGTATCTCAGGATCAGCTCATTTCTCTGAATTGTCTCGTTTGTTAGTCGAGTTGTTTAGCCCATTAGCTTTGTTTTCTCCATTTATTCTCAAGGTTCAGTGGCTAGCATTCACGGTATCACTGGCCCATGTTCAATAAATATTGGCTCTGGCGTGTTTAAAGATACTGTTTGAAAGTAGTAACATTTTTATATTTGATATAAAGAGATTTTAAAGAGCTTGACAGAGGAAAATCCATGAGCAAATGGAGCTTAAGTCTTTGCCTTCTATGAAACTGGAATAACGTTTGAAAAACTGCATGAACGTTATTTTCTTGCTAGATAAGACACAAGGTTAGTCACTCACACAGTGTCTGCATACACTGGTGTCTGAATGAGCTTGTGAATGGGTGACTGGTTCCTTGATGTAAAGCGCTTTGAGCTACTGAAGCAAGTAAAAGGAAGCTTTATAAATGTGCGTTTATCGAAATAACTAAAATAGATCAAAACAGTATCAAGGAAATAAGTGGTGTTTCTGTTTGATTATGTTGCACCGGGTTAGAAGGGCCAGTCACAACATGGCCACCAAACAGTGGCCTTAACAACTCTACAGGATCAATTGGTTTGTAGGTTACCTACCAGAAACTCTTAAAGTAGTTGATCCTGGAGCATCACTGAGGCCACTGTGATCAAAACTAAAGACCATGCTAACCACCCAAACAAGTACGTACGAATAAAACGTTTTTGTTTTTTTTCCACACATAAAAAGTTCCATAATGCACCTTTATGGTCTGGGCGTCCGTCTCTGTCCAGCCGTGTGCGGCTCTGACAGACACAGTACCGCTTTACACATGCTGGCCCTCATTTTAACTTGCGTACGGTGAAATCAGAGCGTATGTGGGGTGTACGAAAAATGACCGCCTGTTTTGGCATTTATCAATCTGAGCGCACCGTACGCCGAGTGTACGGTGCGCTCAGATCCTACACCAAGTCAGGAGGTGGTGTACATGATACACCAATTTTAACTAAACACTAAACAACGCTGGAAAACAGTTTTTAGCAACATGAATTGCATTGCCACACCGCATATCATCCACATTGATGATTTAAACATGAAACAAGGCTACAGCGTTAATGTTTATGGGCAGACTTGATTCAATGTTGCGCTGCATCGACCTGCTCCTCCAGCCACGGGACGAGCTCAGAGGCTCAGCCCGACCAGAGACACTAGAACCTGGACTGCGGGGATATTTTCTTTTTTAAACAAAAAAGGCCGCTGCTGCTGCGCAAACTTTGTGTGGGCTGCCCCGCCTCACATGCCGCTGCCGTCGGGACTCCGGGACTCACCTGGGTCTGTGCAAGGCTGCTCCGTGTTCTGGCTGGTTTGAGCGTCAGGTCTGTGGACCGTATTCCGTGGCGCGAGCAACCCGGGTGTCAAATAAATCCTTCGACAGCCCCACAGCTTTCTTCGGTCCGGACGGGTTCGTACGGTCCGGGACTGGCGCGCGCAGGGTCTGCTGACCGCGCGCTCTCCTCTCCTCAGGGGGAGGATCAAAGCTCGTCCCGTCGTCGGGCTGTCTTCGGTCCGGACGGGTTCATTATTCCGGTTGGCTGTGAGCTCTCCCTCCCTCCGGGAGGGAACAGGTGCGGGCTGAAACAGGCTGAAAGACGTGCAGTTCTGCCCCGGCTCCAGCGGTCAGCTCCGCTGAGTCCGCGGAGCTGACCGCTGCTTTCGCTGGTTCAGTTCATGGTCCAGAGTTTGCTCGGACTGCAGCGTTACATCCACACTTTCTTCTTTTTAGAAGGTGCAGATGTGTATCTGTAGGGACTTTTCTGAAGCGCCCACTTAGTTAATGTTGCTAGGTCCATCAACCCTTCTGAAGCTGACGCTGGAGTGACTGGTGTTGGTGACTCTTATTGGAGCAATATCCAATATACGTGATATCCTCCAGATCGAGGCTAAAGGGATATGCAGCACAGGGATATATTCAAAGTCCATCTATTGAGACTAAAGCATTCAGACAGAGAAACCTCATGATCTCTTCCTCAAATGCAACAGCACAGCCTTGTGGACCAGTCGTGCTCTTGCACTGCCTGGTAAGCTTTTATTTTTGTAGTATTGTTAAAAATATGAGCATTGCTTGCTAAGGTTAGCTAATGCTAGCTAAACCCACAGGTGCCACAATGATAATAGGCTGACAAAAGTATTGTGAACAAAAAGGGAGACTGCTAAATATTTAACAAAAAAACGGTAAGCTTTAGGACAGTTATGTGGCACCATTGTGAGACTGTAGACTGAGGCTTGTAAAAGTTAAAGTTACAGCTCTAGAGCCAGTTTGTGTAACGTTATGTGACTGTCAGTAGCTAGATGTTAGCATGCTAAGCAGACGTATGCTTGTTTATTTTTTTGTCCATTGTAGGCTCCAGTTGTGTTTTCGGCTTTGGGAAGGAAAACACTGGACTCCCCAGACTCACTCCTGTGGTCCCTAGTGTCCGATTTACATCCTCCATAGTCAGATCGCTCCACCATTTTCCTTCTTCTTCTTCGTGGGGATTTTGGTGGTTATCTGCTCACTGCTCCGTGCTGGTATGTCCCATTTCTTTGAGGTCGACCTCGCTTCATAATAACGGTTGTTGTGACGTATGATTGGACAAATACAATTTTGGGGCGGGATTTTGCGAAGGGTCAGTTTGTCCTGTCTTATAAAACCCAGTCGGGTCGACCCATCATTCTGACACCACGCCAATCCGACACACCGTCATTCCAACACCCCTCTATTGCGACATCCCGCCAATCCGACACTTTTTGGTACCGCTTTTCCGACAGTCGTTTTAAGTGTATCTGTCTGTGTTTGGTGAGAATAGCTGATAATGAGAGAGGCGTCTCTTTCCCTGGTCTTCCCATCTCCCATCTATGCGCATGTTCACCGTCCCTCTGCAGCGGCTTTGGGCAAAGGCAGTGACAGGTGCTAGTCTGTATTTTACAACTAAACACTGAAGTCTGCGGGAAAGACGCAGTGTAGACTGTTCAACGCGTGTGTTTTACACTCAGACACTGGAGCTGTCGCTGAAGGGCACACACTGACCGAGCCACGCGCTCCCCTTCGTTCAGAACACTGTCCAAAAACAAGTCCTTCCCCACAAAGCAAAAGAGTTGCAAATAGTTCTGTAGTGACACTCTACATGATCAGGTGACATGTTGATCACCACTTTGCTGCTAGAATGTCAAACACACATTCAACTGCCATTCGCCCGAGACAACCTGTAATTGAAATCTTGCTTCGGTCTTCTAAGACTCATGCCAGAGTCAGGTCTCATCAGGTATGTTTTGAGTGTGAATGCAGCATCGCCCATTATTACATGTGGCATAAGTCCATGTGCTGGTGCATTCGGTAAAAGTCTGTGTGCTGGAACCTGCAGGGTTTTGTCCTCCAGCCCTCTCTTCAGAGGTGATGTAGAAAATATTCCACCATCACCGGCTCCTCCATACTCACATACTCAGGGTACTGTGGATGATCCTGCCGACAGTAGCTACTCCCAGTCTGTACTGGAAGGCCAAACTTGTGAAAATCTCACCAGTGGCAAGGAACCTGAAAGATAGAAATATGATTATAGTACTATAAAACAATAATTCAGGCTGTAAAATGTATACTTTGGAACAGAATGTAATTATAACCTTTTATGTGTATGTTATAATGTAATTACTTTTTTATCTAAACAGCTGAAGAGGTGGAAGCAACTAAGAGATTCCTTTATGAAATATAAAAAAAACCTAGTGGATCTGAAGCTGAAGGTACAGGGTGGCGATATGAAAATCAAATGTCTTTCATTATTCCACACCTGCAACCAAGAAGGTTTGCACCGCTTCCATTTATTTATATATGTTTGATTTACTTCAAAAAACTCAAATGTAAAAACAGTGTCTTCTGTAGATCTAGGGGCTCTGTATCAGTGACACAACTAGAAGAAGTGTCACCTGAGGAGGAGTCGGGGAAGAACAGGAGTCGCTAGATCTGCCTATTCTGGACACTCAACAACTTCTCACGGCACCAACAGTCCGACCACAAATAAGAGCTGTGGATGCAGCGCACCGGTCACTCTCTGCCTCCAACCGTAGTCCAGTGCAAGATGTGGACACCCCTTCTGACCCACCTCGCTGCAACACTCCACAACCTCGGTCCAGCACTCCACAACCTCGGTCCAGCACTCCACAACCTCGGTCCAGCACTCCACAACCTCGGTCCAGCACTCCACAACCTCGGTCCAGCACTCCACAACCTCGGTCCAGCACTCCCCAACCTCGGTCCAGCACTCCCCAACCTCGGTCCAGCACTCCCCAACCTCGGTCCAGCACTCCCCAACCTTGGTCCAGCACTCCACAACCTTGGTCCAGCACTCCACAACCTCCGTCCAGCACTCCACAACCTCGGTCCAGCACTCCCCAACCTCGGTCCAGCACTCCCCAACCTTGGTCCAGCACTCCACAACCTTGGTCCAGCACTCCACAACCTCCGTCCAGCACTCCACAACCTCGGTCCAGCACTCCCCAACCTCGGTCCAGCACTCCACAACCTCGGTCCAGCACTCCCCAACCTCAGTCCAGCACTCCACAACCTCGGTCCAGCACTTCTTTCTCTTAGTTGGGTGCTTTTGGGATTACACATTCTTTGTAAATTAGATGCAAAATTTAAATTTGGCAAAAATTGTAAATGTGCCATAATGTCTTGCATTTGGACTTGATGAAATTATAATGTTGATATTAAGTGCCAAATGTTAAGCAAACAAGCCTAAAATTAAATGAATGTGAAATTGTTATAGTCTACCCACATCTAAGTGACAAAAATTCTAATTCTGAAGACGTTTTTTGTATGACTGGCTGTTAGAGTGACCACTTGTTCCTGGTGACCACAGGTCACACACACAGGTGACCTTTGTCTGCCTGTGCTGCATATTTTGATAAATGTCCCATTTTTAAAGTCAGTTTTATGTAGAGGATGACAAATTATCCTTTTAGCGTTTACTTTGTTTGGTTTGCATAATCATTTTACTCAAATTGTTAAATACCTAAATATGACTCCATACATGTGGTTAATTTACTGTTCTCAATTTTCAGTCAAAAATGCAGAGATGGACAAAAAGCAGAAACAAATAAGTTAGTGACTCTTGGCTAAAATAGTAAAAAGAAAAAAAAAAATTAATCTGAGCTTGAACTTCTCATGTCTTCCATTTGCATGATTAGTCCTCTTTTCACCATTGACATGTTGGGTGTATGGAATGTTACAAGACAATGTAAGCTTGTATGATTTAGCATTTGAGAAGGTGTAGGCCACACCATGCTCTGCAGTTAAGCTTTTTGACAACCATTAGTTTAAGTTTTGCCCAGGTGTGGCCGGTAGTCTCATTTTCGCTTTTCTTTTGTTTTGGGTTTAGTTGTGGAATTATTTGGCCATTAGTTTGGACGTGGGATCTGCTTCTACGGCTGCATAGCAGTTGGCCAGTGAACATGTCTTTTTGTTGATTTTGGCTGGTGCATCTGGGCCATCTTTAATTTGTTACTTTGCTTATTTTTCTTTTCACTTTTTTGACCATGGGAAATGTTTAATTGAATTTTTATGTTAAACTAATGGCTACTAATTACAGTTAACATCTAAAAATAAGAAACGTAAAAAAAAAATTAGAAGAAAATGGTACTAGTTAACAAGAAACGTTTTGACCTTTATTTAAAAAGGAAAATCCTACTGAAATTAAACATTTTGTTCTGACATAAGCCTAAATAGTCAGCATAAACATAGGCTGTGTTGTAATATTGATTCACCTGATAATTGTGTTGTGCATTAACCTCTGTTTATTTTTGAGTTTAGTAACTATCTGACTCAACTGGATGAGATGAAGAGAAAAAACTAACCAAATGCATTTTAGATAAACAGCAGGACAAACGACAACAGTGTCCTAATTCACCATGCTAAAATATAGAAGAGAGTTTTGGTAGAAAATATGTGCCTAAACCTCAAACAATGGACTATCACTAAGGGCAGATCATGTATAAAACCTCTGGTTTGACTGCCTGGGAGAAAATAGAAACTACCTTAATTAACTGGAGAATGAGAACATGTCAATTGTACTAGTTGCACAGTTGCTTGAAAGGAACCGTAAGCAAATGACAAAGTCTTGATGACATCCCCTAATCTACAGAACGTTGCATGAACTTTATCAGAAGCCACACTCAGCTGACAAATCTCCTCAATATGAGGGAGTTCCTGTTTTACCCCCTGGATCTTGAGTATCCTTTCCTAGACCATCCTCGGCATCTCAGATGACACCCAAAGCGGCAGTAACAACAATTAAAGCCGCAAGCGCTGATGGAGGCCCTCACCCCTGGGGACTCGTTCTTGCAACCGCCCCCGCTCGCTCTCGTCCCTTGCGACCACCTCCGCTCACTCTCATGCCTTGCGACCACTCCTTATCACACTAGCCCCTTGCGAGCCCCCCTGACTACTCTAGCCCCTTGCATGCCCCACGATCGAACTCGCTCATTTTGACCGCCCTTGATCGCTCTAGACCCTTGCGAGCCCCCTGAACGCTCTCGCTCCTTGCAACAGCTCGCTTTGCCAAAACCTACTTCCATCTCTGCCTCACACCCAACCTGGCCTCAGCCTTCAGCCGTCAAGAGAAAGCATTACAAAAGTGTCAAAACCATATTTGAACTGACCACCTCCTATACCAAAGACCAGCGCTCTATGACTGAGCTGTAAGTTAACACCAATGTGGGCCTGATGTGGGCGACTCTTCTCGAAACTACCAGACAGAAATTTGTTCCCAGCATGCTAATGGAGGAGAGTGGTCAATTCAGGTCATGTGCCCCCCCATACATTTCCCAATAGTCCCTTGCCGAGACTGTGTCCGGCTCGGGCCTAAATATTAAGAAAACGGAGTGAGATAGAGGCATGGTGTGGTGTATTTTTTTGTTTGTTATTATGAGTAGAATCTATCTACAAAGTTTAGTGGAAATCGAACAAAATAATTTTTCCAAGGTATAGGTAGGGGGCGCTATAGTGGTGAGCACCGTGCAGCTATTGATCTCTATGGAATCAGACCGTAAGTGGCCTTCTGTCAGCCAAGTATGATCCAGACTGGATAGAACGCGTGCCTGCGAGATGTTGTCAAATGTACAGGAAAAACATGTTTTGTGGGGGCGCCATTTGAAAAGGGGGGTGCTGAGTGAGAAAAAGCTGGATGTTTTTTGTAGCCCCGTGTCAGGAGAGTCTCTTAAACCAGGTGTGGGCTTATTCTGCTGAAAATTCAGGGACTAGTTTGTTGAAACACAAGGCACGTCCAGACGGAGTCACAAATAAAAGTCAAAGCCACGCCCACATCTTAGAAAATATGACACACATGTAATATATTTTTTGTTTTGTTTTATTGTGTAGAACATACCTGCAACGTTTCATACAAATCGTCCAAACTAAAATTTTCAAGGTATTGAAAAGTTGCTTGAATACTGTGATGAAGTTCGTCTGAAAATGAGTTAGTTCTGTTCAGCTCGGGGTGCTGCATCAGTGACACGAGTGTGAGCTCAATATTTTAATGCGTGTTTGACTTATAAACAAAAATGTGTCATTTTTGAGACTTTGACCTTGGCCACGCCCACATCTTGTAAAATATGACATGACTGTAATGTATTTTTTGGTTTGCTAAAGTGTTTAGAACATATTGGCATAAAAACTGCAGTTTTCAAGGTATGGCTAGGGGGCGCTATCCTGGGAGCAGGCTACACATTAATGGCTTCATTATGGTCAGTTTCAGGTGGTGCATTAGTGACATGAATTTGAGCTCTGTGGGTTTATGCCTGTGAGCGTGAGCTGTCTTCGGAACAATGCGAAATCTACGCTTTTTTCGCCGCGGCGTTACGAGGAGACGGTGAAACAGTTTTGTTGTGGGCGTGGCCAAAACGTCCACTCCCATAAATTTTCACGCTGCTCCAATATCTTCGCCAAATGTGGTGAGTTTTCGGCCACGTTCAGTGGGTCAAAAATGTGATCATTTCCGGAGAAAAGTTGTAGAAAACCAAAAACAATAGTCCCTTGCTGAGACTGCGTCCGGCTCGGGCTGCAGTGACCTGATCGTGGCTGTCGACCACAAGCCGTTACTCAAACTCCTTGGGGACAGGGCACTCGATGACATACCCAATCCTCGTCTCAGGAACCTCAAGGAAAAGACCCTGCGCTACCGGTTCCGCATCATACATGTACCAGGTATGAAGAACAGGGCTGCGGATGCCATGTCACGTAGGCCGGTTGGCATGCTGTGCCCGTCACCTATGGATTTGCCAGATGACAATGCCGCCATAGTGACCCACCCCTCACCCTGCGCACATGGCTGATGTCCTATCCCTGATACGACTGACAGGGCCAGTGAACGACGATGTTGAGGAGGGCGACCTTTCCTGGTGCAGGGCTTGAATCACTGCAGTCTGTGACGTGGGATCGCGTCAAGGAGGCCACCAGCAGTGACGACGACATGCTTACCCTGGAGGAGATGGTGGCGGACGGCTTCCCCGAGTCGAGAACCGGAATGCCGGTGGCCATTCGCAGCTTCCACCAGTACCGCGAAGCCATTACGTCTGCTGATGGGGTGGTCCTGTACAAAGACAGGGTGGTTATCCCACCCTCGCTCCGCGGCGAGGTACTGAATGCCCTGCACGCTGCCCACCAGGGTGTGTCCATGATGGCCGCTCGTGCTGAGTCGTCCGTGTTCTGGCCAGGCAAAACCGCCGACCCCTCCCATCATGGCCGTTTACCCCTTCCAGGCCGTGTGTTCAGACGTTTTCATGCACAGGGGCGTGCACTACCTTGTGATAGTGGGCCGCTACTCGAATTGGCCAATCATCTCAAGATCGACGGGTGGGGCCGCAGACCTCATATGCCATCTACAGCGCGCATTTGCCACATACGGGACACCTGAAGAACTTGCGTCAGACGGGGGTCCTGAGTTCACCTCCACTGAGACCAGGTCTTTCCTACATAGATGGGGTGTGCACCATCGCCTTTCATAGGTGGCCTTCCCTCACAGCAGCGGCCGTGCAGAGATTGGGGTGAAGACGATGAAGCGGCTCATCACTGACAATACTGGCCCGCACGGCGAACTTGACACCGATGCTGTGCAGAGGGCGATACTACAATACCGTAATACACCGGACCCTGACACGAAGCTATCTCTGGCGTTATTCGCGATTTCATCCCAATTCCCCCCGGGAAGTACAGGCCGCACGTAACATGGCGTGAGACACTAGCAGCGCGAGAGGAAGCCCTCTGCAAACGCCACATCCGCGCTGCTGTTACTTGGGCGGAGCACACCAAACGACTCCCACCCCTCAAGGTGGGGGACTTTGTCCGTGTACAGAACCAGACGGGACCTCACCCCAACAAATGGGACAGGACGGGCAGCGTCGTGGAGGTGCGCCAGCACGACCAGTACGTGATCAAGATTGACGGGTCGGGCCGGGTCTCGCTTCGGAACCGGAGATTCCTGCGCAAATTCTATTCATAATGTTCATAATGACCAGCTTCCTCCTCGATCGATCTATGAGTACTTGGTGCCTCGTGTCACGTCACCAGCACTTCCTTCGACGCCGTTGCCACCCAGTCATGTGCCGCCTGTGGGCTCTCCCCGGTGCAGTTTGCAGCCAGGTCCCCTCGTGCCTGCGGTGCCAGCCCTGGACATCCCGTGTACTCCGCCTCCGGCCTCTGTGGCCCCCTTGCCCCCTTCGCCGCATAACGGGTCGCCGGCAACGGATCGGCGCCGGTCCACCAGGAAGGCCGGTACGCCCATCTGGCATAAGGAGTATATTGTGGGATAGTCATTTATGGGTTATTTTGTGGCCTTTGTGTTCATGTTGGACATTGTTTCCGGTGCATTCTGCTCCATACGCTTTCATGCTAGCGTTGCACTGTGGTCCGCCACACTGTTTTTCGTTATCAGCCTTTGTGTTACTGTATTAAAGGCTCGGGGGGAGATAGGGAATATTGCACTATAGTCCTTTATTTTGTAGGACGTAGCGGAACAGGAAGTCAAATGAACATGTAAACCTTCCGGCATCTTGAGACGCTCATGACATGTTTGGTTATTGTCATTTCACTGCAGACATTTATTAAAGCAAGTGAACAAATGGAACACTGTTCTTATTTATGTTTTACTTTGTGTGATCACATGTGTTTAAATGTGATCAAAGGGAGGAATTTTGGAAATATTTGTCTTCTTGTTTGCAGTTTTCCAAATATAATATGTTCTTAGCTTAAAGTGAAATAACAGTTGTTTCTTTGCTATCTCCTGTGACCTCCTGTTGACCTAAGTTGGCATTCTCCTATTGACCTGAGTGACCATGAAATAAAGCTAGATTACAGTTGTCCACTTGTTGCTACAGTTGTATTTACGACATCTGTTTAAAGACATCGATTTTAGTGTCCTGGTGAAGAATGCTTTGTTGTAAACCACTCTGTGGTATAAAAGCTGGCTGCTTTGTTAAACCTGCAGACTCTCCTGCGACTGTCTTCACTCTGTCAACTTGTGCTAATAAAGGCTCTAAGAACTACTTTGCTTTAGCATTTTTCGTAGCATGTTTGTTCAACATCCAGGGTCACACCGCCTCATCAGTGAACAAGACTGTTTGAAAATGAGTCTTCATGTATTTCTGAGCCACTGCAGCCGTTTCTGTTCATCAGCTTCAATGAACAGTTTAGGGGAGGCCGGATAGAAGGTTTATGCACAACTGCAGCCTCTGGAGGGTCCTACACCTTGATGTTCGGGAGACTCCAGAGGCACCAGAAGCTTCAAATACCTGTCTGCTGCTTTGTAGCTGCTGTTCTCTTAATCTGATGTGATTGTCTGGCAGAAACCGTCCTCATTGTGCCTTTATCTGCACAAACCCGAGTGTGTCTGAATCATCCACAAATCTCTTAACAGTGCAATGATTACGCTTCATCTTTTGTGAAATATCGAAGGTTTTCATACCTAGACCAAGGCATTCAACTATTTCACACTTTTCATCAGCAGAGAGATTCTTTTTCTTTCCCATATTGCTTAAAAATGATGATCTGCTTAATAACGTGGAATGTCCTTTTTCAGTAGTTTTTCCCTGAACTGGGCTTAACCTGAAAACTAATCATCACAGGTCTCTGACATTAATGTCAGTGATTCAAAGAGCACAATTATTTTTGCTCGTGTAAGACACAGATGCTTTATTATCATTTTACTCAAGTAGAAGTAAAAAGTATTATATGATAAGATGTACAATTTCTTCAAAAAGTATGCTCACCTCTGCTTTTACTTGAGTATTTGTTTGGGAGACTACTTTTTACCTGTGCTTGAGTGAATCATGAAGCTACTTGCATAGGAGATGTCAGCAAAGCTGTAACCGTCTGTAAGTGTCAGTGCTGCACAGCCCACAAGGCCCACAAGGGGGCTCTCTAGTGCTACAGGCTCCAGCGTTACCTTCTGCTGAAAGCAATGGAAACATTTGACCAGCGTATAAGCACATCAATAAATCAAAGCTCCTTTATTGAATTTTGTTTTATTTTTTTATGCAATAAAACGGACAAGAATATGAACAAACAGAAAGAACACCCACAAACATCACATTAAAGTGATTAAATGAATCACATTTTAGTCCTTGGTCTAGTCAGGATGATGGTCAGATTATCCTATTGTACATGTTTTTGTGGAAGTGGAAACCTACGCAGACACGGGGAGAACATGCAAACTCCACAGAAAAACGGTGTGAATCGAACCCGGCATGAGCACTAACCTCGTATGAAATTTAAAAAAAATAATAATAACCGTGGTGACACTGTGAGTACATCTTTACGATGTGTAAAATAGATTTACTGTGTGTACTGTCTCTTTATGTGTTTCTAAGATATTGCCGTTGAAAATATTACACTTCACTGTCACCACTGGACCATAAATCTGACTTTTACTCAGCACTCACAGTACCTCTCCAAGTACTGCTGTACTCTGACTTGAGCAAATATTTGGGCAACTACTTTTGACTCCTACTTGACTGCAATGATTGAAAGTAACGTAAATATTGTGGCTCCTTTTACCTGCTTGAACTGTAAAGTCACACATTTCCAAAGAGCACCTGTCATGTTTACTCAAAGCGCTCCCCACCTCTCCTTCTCTCTTTCATAATTAGACCAATGAATGAGTGGTATTATATCATTATCATGCAAATGATGCAGAGCTGGAACAAGTACAAATGTAAGAGTGTCAAAGGCAGCCAAACGTCGAAGTCCAGGCCCAGGTCCAGCTTGAAGCTGTTTGAGTGCTAAGCTGTGTCCATGTAAAAAGTGAATAATAACCTTTGAGACCCACATCATGAGGTCGGCCTCGAGGAACCTTTTACAACTCTTTATAAACTGCACTGTGCAATTATCACTGACTCTCAAAGTTTGAAACATGAACCACAGCTCTATGAAACTACACAGTATGAAGACACTGTTTCATCCTCATCTCTGCTGCTGCAGCTCAGTCACAGAAACAACAAGAACAAGTCAAATATTCACTAAATCCTTTGCCATAAGTTCACATTTCCGAGGTAAAACTTTCCGATGCTGCTGTGGTTCTAACGCTGCATGACCTGATTTATACACTGCTCACAAAAACTTAGGGCACACTCAAAAACACAATGTAACTCCAAGTCAGTCCAATTTCTTTTATTTCTTTCTTTCTTTTTTAATTTAAGTTTATTTGAATAGGGACAAGTATGTCACATAAACTCATGTTACATACTACAACATTTTAGCCAAAAGCTAATTCTCAATGTCCGTCCCCAGTTGGGCCTTTACAAAAAAATTAAACAATACATAGTTAAAACACATATAATAATACAGCACAACACTATTTCAACCTGAAAAGACTCACAGAAACGGAATGACGGTATGAGTGTTTTATTAACGAACATGAATGATTATTGGCGCTCAGACCCCGGCGGAAGACTGAACGAACCATATGGAATGCATGGCTTTGACGAGTGATAGCCATGATCTTCCCCGGAGCCTGGACCCTGGTGGTGGTGGAGGAGACCTGGGTTGGCCACTTGATGAGCGGAGCCGAGGAGGAGCCAGGCGGAGAAAGGGGTGGAGGAGGGTCGTAGCACGGCTGGCGAGCGGCTGAGTGATTGACCAGGAAGCTTAAAAAGGGGATCCTGAGCGATGACGGGCTTCTGAGGGGATGAGCAGCTGCGGTGATTGGCTGTTGTGAAGGTGCGGCTTGATCGGAGTCCGTGATTGGATGATTGGAGTGCGCTGCCGGTGATGAGGTGATGAATGAATGCAGCTGGTAGGTCTTCCAGGTTGAATTTGGGCATAAGCTTCATATAAACACAGCAGACGGTCAGTGGTCACATTTCTGACCTCTGATTAAAAAGTCTTTTAGTTTGTGTTTGAAAAGGACAAACTCTGGGATATCAAACTGTCCAGTTAGGAAGCCACGCTTATTGTGAATCAGTTTCACTTGGTGTTGTGGAAATTAAACAGACACAGGTGGAAATGAGAGGCAATTAGCAAGATCACTCCAAAAGAGGAATGGTTTTGCAGGTGGTGACCACAGACCATTTCCCTGTCTTCATCCTTTGGACCGTATTTTTGGAACACTTTTGCATTTGTCCAGTGTTCTCACCACTAGAGGCATCATGAGGAGCATCTACAACCCACAGAAGCTGCTCAGGGAGTGATGCTCATCCAAAATGGCACGTCCAGTCGTGCTGTGGCAAGAAGGTTTGCTGTGTCTCCCAGCGCAGTGTCCAGAGCATGGAGGAGATACCAGGAGACAGGCCAGTACACCAGGAGACCTGGGGGGGCCGACCGAGGTCAACAACCCAGCAGCAGGACCGCTATCTGCTCATGTGTGCACGGAGAAACAGGAGAAGCACTGCCCGAGCCCTACAAAATGACCTCCAGAGGGCCACAAATGTGCATGTTGGTCCTCAAACGGTCAGAAACCGACTCCATGAGGGGGGTATGAGGGGGGTATGAGGGGGGTATGAGGGGGGTATGAGGGTGGTATGAGGGGGGTATGAGGGGGGTATGAGGGCGGTATGAGGGGGGTATGAGGGGGTATGAGGGGGGTATGAGGGTGGTATGAGGGTGGTATGAGGGTGGTATGAGGGGGGTATGAGGGTGGTATGAGGGCGGTATGAGGGCGGTATGAGGGGGGTATGAGGGGGGTATGAGGGTGGTATGAGGGCGGTATGAGGGTGGTATGAGGGGGGTATGAGGGGGGTATGAGGGGGTATGAGGGCGTTGGGCCGGTGCTTACTGCCCAACACCGTGCAGCCCGATTGGCATTTGCCCGAGAACACAGCGATTGGCAGATTGGCCAATGGTGCCCTGTGCTCTTCACGGATGAGAGCAGGTTCACCCTGAGCACATGTGACAGACGTGACAGAGTCTGGAGACGCCCTGGAGAACGTTCTGCTGCTGCAACATCATCCAGCATGACCGGTTTGGTGGTGGGTCAGTGATGGTCTGGGGAGGCATTTCATTGGAGGGCCGCACAGCCCTCCATGTGCGAGCCAGAGGTTCCCTGACTGGCATTGGGGACCGGGATGAGATCCTCAGACCTATTGTAAGACCATATGCTGGTGCTGTGGGCCCTGGGTTCCTTCTGATGCCTGATAATGCCAGGCCACATGTGGCAAGAGTGTGTCAGCAGGTCCTGCATGATGAAGGTATTGATGTTCTGGACTGGCCTGCCCGTTCCCCAGACTTAAATCCAATAGAGCACATCTGGGACATCATGTCTCGGTCCATCCATCAACGCCACGTCGCACCACAGACTGTCCAGGAGCTGACTGATGCTCTAATCCAGGTCTGGGAGGAGATCCCTCAGGAGGACATCCGTGGTCTCATCAGGAGCATGCCCAGGCGTTGTAGGGAGTGCATTCAGGCACGTGGAGGCCACACACACGACTGAGGATGATACAGACTCGTTTGGAGGAATTTCTACAGAATTTGGATCAACCAGTGACCTGATTTGTCACTTTGATTTTGACTATAATTTTGGATCCAGACCTCCAGGGGCTGAGAATTTGATTTCCATTTATCATTCTTATGTTATTTTGTTCTCAACACATTGCCCTACACTATGAATAAAGATTTTCATCTGAAAAATCCAATTGATTGACATCTAGGATGTGTTTTTTTGTGAGCAGCGTATATATACCATATATATATAAATATATATATAAAAAAAAAAAAAAAAAAAAAACTCTTCCTCACCCTCCGCGGGCGGTCTCTTTCTCCTCCTGCTCGGGTCCTCTACCAGAGGCCTGGGAGCTTGAGGGTTCTGCGCAGTATCTTTGCTGTTCCTAGAACTGCACTTTTCTGGACCGAGATGTCTGATGTATTTCCTGGGATCTGCTGGAGCCACTCCTCCAGTTTGGGGGTCACTGCCCCGAGTGCCCCAACGACCACGGGCACCACTGATGCCTTCACCCTCCAGGTTTTCTCCAGCTCTTCTCTGAGCCCCTGGTATTTCTCTAGTTTCTCATGTTCCTTTTTCCTGATGTTGAAGTCGCTTGGTATTGCTATGTCGACCACCACGCTTTCCTCTGCTCTTTGTCCACCACCACAATGTCCGGTTGGTTCGCCATTACCATTTTGTCCGTCTGTATCTGGAAGTCCCACAGGATCTTGGCTCGGTCATTCTCGACCACCTTTGGAGGTGTTTCCCACTTTGACCTTGGGGTTTCCAGCCCATACTCTGCACAGATGTTCCTGTACACTATACCAGCCACTTGGTTATGGCGCTCCATGTAAGCTTTCCCTGCCAGCATCTTACACCCTGCAGTTATGTGCTGGATTGTCTCATTGGCCTCTTTGCACAGTCTACACCTGGGGTCTTGTCTGGTGTGGTAGATCTGGGCCTCTATTGCTCTGGTGCTCAAGGCCTGCTCCTGTGCAGCCATGATGAGTGCCTCTGTGCTGTCCTTTAGTCCGGCTCTGTCTAGCCATTGGTAGGATTTCTGTATATCCGCCACTTCAGTTATGTTTGGGTGGTACATGCCGTGTAGGGGCTTGTCCTCCCATGACGGGACCTCCAGCACCTCATCTTCTGTTCCCCATTGTCTGAGACATTCACTGAGCACGTCATCTGTCGGAGCCTTGTCCTTGATGTACTTATGGATCTTGGATGTTTCATCCTGGATAGTGGCTCTCACACTCACTAGTCCTCGGCCTCCTTCCTTACGGCTAGCGTACAGTCTCAGGGTGCTGGATTTGGGGTGGAACCCTCCGTGCATGGTTAGGAGCTTTCGCGTCTTAACATCTGTGGTCTGTATCTCATCCTTTGGCCAGCTTATTATTCCTGCAGGGTATCTGATTACTGGTAGGGCGTAGCTGTTTATTGCCCGGGACTTGTTCTTGCCATTGAGCTGCTTCTTAGGACCTGCCTTACTCGTTGGAGGTATTTGGCCGTAGCCGCTTTCCTTGTCACCTCTTCGAGGTTGCCATTTGCTTGTGGGATTCCGAGGTACTTGTAACTGTCCTCAATGTCTGCTATTGTTCCTTCTGGGAGTGAGACCCCTTCTGTGTGGACTACCTTCCCTCTCTTAGTCACCATCCGACCACACTTCTCTAGTCCGAATGACATCCCAATGTCTGCACTGTATATCCGGGTGGTCTGGATCAGTGAGTCGATGTCTCGCTCATTCTTAGCGTACAGCTTGATGTCATCCATGTAGAGGAGGTGACTGATGGTGGCCCCGTTCTTGAGTTGGTATCCATAGCCAGTCTTGTTGATGATTTGGCTGAGGGGGTTCAGACCTATGCAGAACAGCAGTGGGGACAGGGCGTCTCCTTGGAATATGCCACATTTGATGGAGACTTGTGCAAGTGGCTTGCCATTGGCTTCAAGGGTGGTTTTCCACAACCTCATGGAGTTTGCAATGAAGGCTCTTAGAGTCCTGTTGATGTTGTAGAGCTCCAGGCATTCAATGATCCAAGTATGTGGCATTGAGTCGTAGGCTTTCTTGTAATCAATCCAGGCAGTGCTCAGGTTAGTGTGTCGGGTTCTGCAGTCTCGAGCGACTGTTCTGTCTACCAGGAGCTGGTGTTTGGCACCTCTGGTATCTTTACCGATTCCCTTCTGAGCTGTGCTCATGTATTGATCCATGTGCTTACTTATCTTAGCCGCTATGGTGCCGGACATGAGCTTCCACGTTGTGGAGAGGCAGGTTATTGGCCGATAGTTGGATGGGACTGTACCCTTTGAGGGATCCTTCAGGATCAGGATTGTGCGCCCTTCGGTTAACCATTCAGGGTGATTCCCATCCCTCAGCAGCTGGTTCATTTGTGCTGCCAAGCGCTCATGGAGAGCCGTGAGTTTCTTAAGCCAGTAGGCGTGTATCATGTCAGGGCCTGGTGCTGTCCAATTTTTCATACCTGAGGCTCTTTCTTGGACGTCTGCCACTGTGATGGTAACTGGATTCTGTTCAGGGAGGTTGCTGAACAGAAGCCATATATATATATATATATATATATATATATATATATAAACTTGTTTCAAACTTTCACAAGTTTCTGACAATAGTTGGAGGAGTTTTGGTCCATTCATTCAAACAGAACTGCTGTATCTGAGACACAATTGTAGCCACCATGTGTGCCTATGCCTTTTCAGCTCTGCCCAGACATTTAAACTGGACTGAGATCATAGACTTTGTGATGACCGATTCAAAACATGGACTTTGTTTTCCTTAAGCCACTTTGTAAGCAGTTTGTCAGTTTGCTTTGGGTCATTGTCCATTTGGACCCATCTGTGTCCAAGCTTTAACTTCCTGCTGATGTCTGAGATGTTGCTCCAATATTTCTTTCATCTTCATGATGTCATATATTTAATGAAGTGCATCAGTCCCTCCCGCAGCAAAACAACCCCACAGCATGATGCTGCACCCCCGTATTTCACAGTTGGGATGGTGTTCTCAGGCTTTTTCCTCCAAACGTGACCATGTCTTTATCCTTTTGTGCATTTGAAAACTCCAACCTGGCTTTTTGATGTTTCTTTTGGAGTCAGAGCTTCTTCCTGCAGAGTTCCCTCTCAGCCCATGTCGGTACAGACTTGTTTCACTCTGGATAATGACAAACTCTTACCAGTTTCAGCATCTTGCATTTGTTCTTGGGGTGATCTTCACATGTACTGCATTATACTTGTATAATTGTTTGAATATAATATAAAATGTGATGCAACAAAACTGCCAATCATTTCACGTAAACTTTTGGGAGATAGCTTAGTGGCTTGTGGGATTGTTCTTAGTTCCTTATGGGCTGATGAGGAACATCCTGAGGTTCCTCTGCTGAGCGAGGTATTATAGGAGACATACAGCTCCTTTAACTCCCTCCTAACTACGCTGACACGTTTAGATGCTCCTTGTCACGGCTGACGATGAACATTGGCCCCAGAGGACAGCGTCTGGAAGACCAAGAGTATGAGAGACCAAGTGTGTCCAATTTACTCTAAAATGGCACAAAAAAAAAAACAATCACGGGAAATTAAGGACAATACTGTTCAAATGAAGCCAGGTCACTCATTTTCTCAAGAAGCTGCTTTTTCATTTGGTTCCATGAAGGCTTTAAGGCTTTAAGGCTTTAAGCCTTAAAAACAGAGCATACAAAAAGAGCAGTGAGTTTGTTGAGAATCAGCACTATCAGGCCGGTTACGTGTTGACCCGTTCAGTCAGGTCTTGAGCATTTGAGTGTCAGGGCTGGAGCTGGTGTGGCTGTCGGGGAGGTTTTGGCTGAGGCGTCCCAGCTCGGCTGGTGCCATGCTCGGTTTGGCCTTTCACAAGACCTCCACAGAGTTTTTTGTTTTGTTTTTTACATTCTCCTGCGGGGCCTGAGTGCCCGGGCCCACGAGCTGCGGATCTCCCTGGACTGCACCCCGTAGATGATGGGGTTCACGCTCCCTGGCACCGTGAAAAGCAAGATGGCCGCCATCTTCCTGTAGTGGGCGAGCAGTGGGAAGCGGTGCAGCACGATGAGCACGGCTCCACTCAGCAGCAGCAGGAGGTAGACCAGCAGGTGGGTGGAGCAGGTCTGCAAAGCTCGCCGGTTTAGGCTGGAGTTGCGACCGCTCAGACACACCACGGTGATGCGAGAGTAGGTCAGGACCATGGACCCAATGGAGGCGCTCAGCAGCAGCACGGTGAAGAGCAGCCCGTAGATGTTGTTGATGAGGGTGCTCTCACACGACAGTTTGAACAGAGACGCGTTGTCGCAGTACGGGTTCGTGATCAAAACACGGCAGCGTGTTAACCTCACCGAAAGGCCAATCAGAACGCTCACCAGCACGATGGCCACGCCCCACGCGGACGCCGTGAGCTTCAACAGCATCTTCCGACTCATGATAGAGGAGTACCTGAGCGGATCACAGATGGCCACATAGCGGTCGAAGGCCATGATCATCAGGACGGTGTGAGAGGCCGTGGCGAACACATGCGTCACGAACGCCTGGGTCACGCACTCGGGGTACGAGATGATCCTCTCCGACGGCGGGCGCAGCATGTCGGACAGTAACCGCGGGATGATGTGCGTGCCCCCGATGATGTCGTTGATGGACAGGTTACAGAGGAGCAGGTACATGGGCTGGTGCAGGCTGCGCTCGCTCAGTATCACAACTATGTTGCCCACGTTGGCCACCATGATGAAGACGTAGGACACGAGGAAGAAGGTGAAGACCGGCAGACGATTATGGTCGGACAGAGCCAAGCCCTCCAGCTGCAGCAGAGACCTGCTCCCGTTCTCCATCATCTGAGGACACATGAGGAGAACATCACACATGTGTCATGTTCTCCTCATGTGTGTCATGTTCCCCTCATGTGTGTGATGTTCTCCTCATGTGTGTCATGTTCTCCTCATGTGTGTCATGTTCTCCTCATGTGTGTCATGTTCTCCTCATGTGTCATGTTCTCCTCATGTGTGATGTTCTCCTCATGTGTGATGTTCTCCTCATGTGTGATGTTCTCCTCATGTGTGATGTTCTCCTCATGTGTCATGTTCTCCTCATGTGTGATGTTCTCCTCATGTGTGATGTTCTCCTCATGTGTGATGTTCTCCTGATGTTCTCCTCATGTGTGTCATGTTCTCCTCATGTGTCATGTTCTCCTCATGTGTGTCATGTTCTCCTCGTGTGTGATGTTCTCCTCATGTGTCATGTTCTCCTTATGTGTCATGTTCTCCTCATGTGTCATGTTCTCCTCATGTGTCATGTTCTCCTCATGTGTGATGTTCTCCTCATGTGTGATGTTCTCCTCATGTGTCATGTTCTCCTCATGTGTGTGATGTTCTCCTCATGTGTGTCATGTTCTCCTCATGTGTGTCATGTTCTCCTCATGTGTGTCATGTTCTCCTCATGTGTCATGTTCTCCTCATGTGTCATGTTCTCCTCATGTGTGTGATGTTCTCCTCATGTGTGATGTTCTCCTCATGTGTCATGTTCTCCTCATGTGTGTCATGTTCTCCTCATGTGTCATGTTCTCCTCATGTGTCATGTTCTCCTCATGTGTGTCATGTTCTCCTCATGTGTGTCATGTTCTCCTCATGTGTCATGTTCTCCTCATGTGTCATGTTCTCCTCATGTGTCATGTTCTCCTCATGTGTCATGTTCTCCTCATGTGTGTCATGTTCTCCTCATGTGTCATGTTCTCCTCATGTGTGTCATGTTCTCCTCTTGTGTGTCATGTTCTCCTCATGTGTCATGTTCTCCTCATGTGTCATGTTCTCCTCATGTGTGTCATGTTCTCCTCATGTGTCATGTTCTCCTCATGTGTCATGTTCTCCTCATGTGTCATGTTCTCCTCATGTGTGTCATGTTCTCCTCATGTGTGTCATGTTCTCCTCTTGTGTGTCATGTTCTCCTCATGTGTCATGTTCTCCTCATGTGTCATGTTCTCCTCATGTGTGTCATGTTCTCCTCATGTGTGTCATGTTCTCCTCATGTGTGATGTTCTCCTCATGTGTCATGTTCTCCTCATGTGTCATGTTCTCCTCATGTGTCATGTTCTCCTCATGTGTGTCATGTTCTCCTCATGTGTGTGATGTTCTCCTCATGTGTGTCATGTTCTCCTCATGTGTGATGTTCTCCTCATGTGTCATGTTCTCCTCATGTGTGATGTTCTCCTCATGTGTGATGTTCTCCTCATGTGTGATGTTCTCCTCATGTGTCATGTTCTCCTCATGTGTCACGTTCTCCTCATGTGTCACGTTCTCCTCATGTGTCATGTTCTCCTCATGTGTCATGTTCTCCTCATGTGTCATGTTCTCCTCATGTGTCATGTTCTCCTCATGTGTGTCATGTTCTCCTCATGTGTGTCATGTTCTCCTCATGTGTGATGTTCTCCTCATGTGTCATGTTCTCCTCATGTGTCATGTTCTCCTCATGTGTCATGTTCTCCTCATGTGTGTCATGTTCTCCTCATGTGTGTCACGTTCTCCTCATGTGTGATGTTCTCCTCATGTGTCATGTTCTCCTCATGTGTCATGTTCTCCTCATGTGTCATGTTCTCCTCATGTGTGTCATGTTCTCCTCATGTGTGATGTTCTCCTCATGTGTCATGTTCTCCTCATGTGTCATGTTCTCCTCATGTGTCATGTTCTCCTCATGTGTCATGTTCTCTTCATGTGTCATGTTCTCCTCATGTGTCATGTTCTCCTCATGTGTCATGTTCTCCTCATGTGTCACGTTCTCCTCATGTGTCACGTTCTCCTCATGTGTCACGTTCTCCTCATGTGTCATGTTCTCCTCATGTGTCACGTTCTCCTCATGTGTCATGTTCTCCTCATGTGTCATGTTCTCCTCATGTGTCATGTTCTCCTCATGTGTCATGTTCTCCTCATGTGTGTCATGTTCTCCTCATGTGTCATGTTCTCCTCATGTGTCATGTTCTCCTCATGTGTGTGATGTTCTCCTCATGTGTGTCATGTTCTCCTCTTGTGTCATGTTCTCCTCATGTGTCATGTTCTCCTCATGTGTCATGTTCTCCTCATGTGTCATGTTCTCCTCATGTGTGTCATGTTCTCCTCATGTGTCATGTTCTCCTCATGTGTCATGTTCTCCTCATGTGTCATGTTCTCCTCATGTGTCATGTTCTCCTCATGTGTCATGTTCTCCTCATGTGTGTGATGTTCTCCTCATGTGTGTCATGTTCTCCTCATGTGTGTGATGTTCTCCTCATGTGTCATGTTCTCCTCATGTGTGTCATGTTCTCCTCATGTGTGATGTTCTCCTCATGTGTGTCATGTTCTCCTCATGTGTCATGTTCTCCTCATGTGTGATGTTCTCCTCATGTGTCATGTTCTCCTCATGTGTGATGTTCTCCTCATGTGTGTCATGTTCTCCTCATGTGTGTGATGTTCTCCTCATGTGTGTCATGTTCTCCTCATGTGTCACGTTCTCCTCATGTGTCATGTTCTCCTCTTGTGTCATGTTCTCCTCTTGTGTCATGTTCTCCTCATGTGTGTCATGTTCTCCTCATGTGTCATGTTCTCCTCATGTGTGATGTTCTCCTCATGTGTGTCATGTTCTCCTCATGTGTGTGATGTTCTCCTCATGTGTGATGTTCTCCTCATGTGTGATGTTCTCCTCGTGTGTGTCATGTTCTCCTCATGTGTGTCATGTTCTCCTCATGTGTGTCATGTTCTCCTCATGTGTGATGTTCTCCTCATGTGTCATGTTCTCCTCATGTGTGTCATGTTCTCCTCATGTGTGATGTTCTCCTCATGTGTCATGTTCTCCTCATGTGTGATGTTCTCCTCATGTGTCATGTTCTCCTCTTGTGACATGTTCTCCTCATGTGTCATGTTCTCCTCTTGTGTCATGTTCTCCTCTTGTGTCATGTTCTCCTCATGTGTGTCATGTTCTCCTCATGTGTCATGTTCTCCTCATGTGTGATGTTCTCCTCATGTGTGTCATGTTCTCCTCATGTGTGTCATGTTCTCCTCATGTGTGATGTTCTCCTCATGTGTCATGTTCTCCTCATGTGTGATGTTCTCCTCATGTGTGATGTTCTCCTCTTGTGTCATGTTCTCCTCATGTGTGTCATGTTCTCCTCTTGTGTCATGTTCTCCTCATGTGTCATGTTCTCCTCATGTGTCATGTTCTCCTCTTGTGTCATGTTCTCCTCTTGTGTGTCATGTTCTCCTCATGTGTGTCATGTTCTCCTCATGTGTCATGTTCTCCTCATGTGTCATGTTCTCCTCATGTGTCATGTTCTCCTCATGTGTCATGTTCTCCTCATGTGTCATGTTCTCCTCATGTGACATGTTCTCCTCATGTGTCATGTTCTCCTCATGTGTCATGTTCTCCTCATGTGTGTCATGTTCTCCTCATGTGTGTCATGTTCTCCTCATGTGTGTCATGTTCTCCTCATGTGTGTGATGTTCTCCTCATGTGTGATGTTCTCCTCATGTGTCATGTTCTCCTCATGTGTGTCATGTTCTCCTCATGTGTCATGTTCTCCTCTTGTGTGTCATGTTCTCCTCATGTGTCATGTTCTCCTCATGTGTGTCATGTTCTCCTCATGTGTGTCATGTTCTCCTCATGTGTGATGTTCTCCTCATGTGTCATGTTCTCCTCATGTGTCATGTTCTCCTTATGTGTGTCATGTTCTCCTCATGTGTCATGTTCTCCTCATGTGTGTCATGTTCTCCTCATGTGTGTCATGTTCTCCTCTTGTGTCATGTTCTCCTCATGTGTGTCATGTTCTCCTCATGTGTCATGTTCTCCTCATGTGTCATGTTCTCCTCATGTGTGTCATGTTCTCCTCATGTGTCATGTTCTCCTCATGTGTGATGTTCTCCTCTTGTGTCATGTTCTCCTCATGTGTCATGTTCTCCTCATGTGTGTCATGTTCTCCTCATGTGTCATGTTCTCCTCATGTGTGATGTTCTCCTCATGTGTCATGTTCTCCTCATGTGTCATGTTCTCCTCATGTGTCATGTTCTCCTCATGTGTCATGTTCTCCTCATGTGTGTCATGTTCTCCTCTTGTGTCATGTTCTCCTCATGTGTCATGTTCTCCTCATGTGTGTCATGTTCTCCTCATGTGTCATGTTCTCCTCTTGTGTCATGTTCTCCTCATGTGTCATGTTCTCCTCATGTGTGTCATGTTCTCCTCATGTGTGTCATGTTCTCCTCATGTGTGTCATGTTCTCCTCATGTGTGTCATGTTCTCCTCATGTGTCATGTTCTCCTCATGTGTGATGTTCTCCTCATGTGTCATGTTCTCCTCATGTGTCATGTTCTCCTCATGTGTCATGTTCTCCTCATGTGTCATGTTCTCCTCATGTGTGTGATGTTCTCCTCATGTGTGTGATGTTCTCCTCATGTGTGTGATGTTCTCCTCATGTGTGTCATGTTCTCCTCATGTGTCATGTTCTCCTCATGTGTCATGTTCTCCTCATGTGTCATGTTCTCCTCATGTGTCATGTTCTCCTCATGTGTGTGATGTTCTCCTCATGTGTCATGTTCTCCTCATGTGTGTCATGTTCTCCTCATGTGTCATGTTCTCCTCATGTGTGTCATGTTCTCCTCATGTGTGTCATGTTCTCCTCATGTGTCATGTTCTCCTCATGTGTGTCATGTTCTCCTCATGTGTCATGTTCTCCTCATGTGTCATGTTCTCCTCATGTGTCATGTTCTCCTCATGTGTGTGATGTTCTCCTCATGTGTGATGTTCTCCTCATGTGTCATGTTCTCCTCATGTGACATGTTCTCCTCATGTGTCATGTTCTCCTCATGTGACATGTTCTCCTCATGTGTCATGTTCTCCTCATGTGTGTGATGTTCTCCTCATGTGTCATGTTCTCCTCATGTGTCATGTTCTCCTCATGTGTGTCATGTTCTCCTCATGTGTCATGTTCTCCTCATGTGTGTCATGTTCTCCTCATGTGTCATGTTCTCCTCATGTGTCATGTTCTCCTCATGTGACATGTTCTCCTCATGTGTCATGTTCTCCTCATGTGTCATGTTCTCCTCATGTGTGATGTTCTCCTCATGTGTGTCATGTTCTCCTCATGTGTGTGATGTTCTCCTCATGTGTGTGATGTTCTCCTCATGTGTGTGATGTTCTCCTCATGTGTGTCATGTTCTCCTCATGTGTGTGATGTTCTCCTCATGTGTGTGATGTTCTCCTCATGTGTGTCATGTTCTCCTCATGTGTGATGTTCTCCTCATGTGTGTCATGTTCTCCTCATGTGTGTGATGTTCTCCTCATGTGTGACATGTTCTCCTCATGTGTCATGTTCTCCTCATGTGTCATGTTCTCCTCATGTGTCGTGTTCTCCTCTTGTGTGATGTTCTCCTCTTGTGTCATGTTCTCCTCTTGTATCATGTTCTCCTCATGTGTGTCACGTTCTCCTCATGTGTCATGTTCTCCTCTTGTGTCATGTTCTCCTCTTGTGTCATGTTCTCCTCATGTGTGTCATGTTCTCCTCATGTGTCATGTTCTCCTCATGTGTGATGTTCTCCTCATGTGTGTCATGTTCTCCTCATGTGTCATGTTCTCCTCTTGTGTCATGTTCTCCTCTTGTGTGTCATGTTCTCCTCATGTGTGTCATGTTCTCCTCATGTGTCATGTTCTCCTCATGTGTCATGTTCTCCTCATGTGTGTCATGTTCTCCTCTTGTGTGTCATGTTCTCCTCATGTGTGTCATGTTCTCCTCTTGTGTCATGTTCTCCTCTTGTGTCATGTTCTCCTCTTGTGTCATGTTCTCCTCTTGTGTCATGTTCTCCTCATGTGTGTCATGTTCTCCTCATGTGTCATGTTCTCCTCTTGTGTCATGTTCTCCTTATGTGTCATGTTCTCCTCATGTGTCATGTTCTCCTCATGTGTGTCATGTTCTCCTCATGTGTCATGTTCTCCTCATGTGTGATGTTCTCCTCATGTGTGTCATGTTCTCCTCATGTGTCATGTTCTCCTCATGTGTGTCATGTTCTCCTCATGTGTCATGTTCTCCTTATGTGTCATGTTCTCCTCATGTGTCATGTTCTCCTCATGTGTGTCATGTTCTCCTCATGTGTGTCATGTTCTCCTCATGTGTGTCATGTTCTCCTCTTGTGTCATGTTCTCCTCATGTGTGTCATGTTCTCCTCTTGTGTTATGTTCTCCTCATGTGTGATGTTCTCCTCATGTGTGTCACGTTCTCCTCATGTGTCATGTTCTCCTCTTGTGTCATGTTCTCCTCATGTGTCATGTTCTCCTCATGTGTGTCATGTTCTCCTCATGTGTGTCATGTTCTCCTCATGTGTCATGTTCTCCTCATGTGTGATGTTCTCCTCATGTGTGTCATGTTCTCCTCATGTGTCATGTTCTCCTCTTGTGTCATGTTCTCCTCTTGTGTGTCATGTTCTCCTCATGTGTGTCATGTTCTCCTCATGTGTCATGTTCTCCTCATGTGTGTCATGTTCTCCTCATGTGTCATGTTCTCCTCATGTGTCATGTTCTCCTCATGTGTGATGTTCTCCTCATGTGTCATGTTCTCCTCATGTGTCATGTTCTCCTCATGTGTGTCATGTTCTCCTCATGTGTCATGTTCTCCTCATGTGACATGTTCTCCTCATGTGACATGTTCTCCTCATGTGTCATGTTCTCCTCATGTGTGATGTTCTCCTCATGTGTCATGTTCTCCTCATGTGTGATGTTCTCCTCATGTGTCATGTTCTCCTCATGTGTCATGTTCTCCTCATGTGACATGTTCTCCTCATGTGACATGTTCTCCTCATGTGTCATGTTCTCCTCATGTGTGATGTTCTCCTCATGTGTGATGTTCTCCTCATGTGTGATGTTCTCCTCATGTGTCATGTTCTCCTCATGTGTGATGTTCTCCTCATGTGTGATTGTCTCCTCATGTGTCATGTTCTCCTCATGTGTGTCATGTTCTCCTCATGTGTGATGTTCTCCTCTTGTGTGTCATGTTCTCCTCATGTGTCATGTTCTCCTCTTGTGTGTGATGTTCTCCTCTTGTGTGATGTTCTCCTCATGTGTCATGTTCTCCTCATGTGTGTGATGTTCTCCTCTTGTGTGTCATGTTCTCCTCATGTGACATGTTCTCCTCATGTGACATGTTCTCCTCATGTGTCATGTTCTCCTCATGTGTCATGTTCTCCTCTTGTGTGTGATGTTCTCCTCTTGTGTGTCATGTTCTCCTCATGTGACATGTTCTCCTCATGTGTCATGTTCTCCTCTTGTGTGTGATGTTCTCCTCATGGGTGATGTTCTCCTCATGTGTCATGTTCTCCTCTTGTGTGTCATGTTCTCCTCTTGTGTGATGTTCTCCTCATGTGTGTCATGTTCTCCTCTTGTGTGATGTTCTCCTCATGTGTGACCGCACCGACTAAACCAGGGGTCCCCAACTACCGGACCTGGGTCCAGATCTGGACCTCCAGAGGCTTCAGTCCGGACCCAAAGCCGTCAATATACTTCATTTCTAAGGCTGAATTATAAATTATCTAGTGATGTTAATTATGGCCTTTGTAATTAATTAATCGCAATTAATCACATTGAAGCCTCGGTTCTTTAGGGCATGTGTTGTTTTTTAGAGGCATATTTTCGATGCTTCTTTGTGTTTTCCTGGAGTTTGAGGCCGGTGTGAACGTTTCACACACTGATCTTTTTAACTCGGTTTATGTCGCTTTAACCCTTGTGTCATCCTTTCATTTTCTTACATTCGCCTCCCTAGTGAACACAATTGTACATGCTTTTCAAACTGCTATAAAAAACACAGATTTCTTTCTTTTTTTTTCTTTTTTTTTGCATAAATCCCTTGAACTACTTGATGACTTTCCAAAACTACCAAACATTCAATAGTTTTATGGATTTTAACCCTTTCAATGCCAGTTTCATTATGTAAACTTTGAAAAATGTCTAACTAAAAACAGAATGTGTTGAATACATTCTGAATAATAAACATTGTAGAGCTGGGGCTTTGATGGTGTTTAGAGCCTTGGATGGGTCAAAGTTTGGACACATTGATTTGACTGCATTTGTAGTTTCTCTGTAGTGGACGATTCTTTGTCCAAATGTTCGTGGCCCCATTGACTTCCATTTTAAAGACATTCAGGACTTCCAATTTTCTTTGCTCTCCTGTGTCCATATAAAAGTCATATATTTTATAATGTCAGCATTTCATTTTGAAGAACAAGAGTCAGATTTGACATTTTGATTTGATTTGTATTTTTTCAGTTTGGACCTTGTTCCTATTGTCGGAATGAATGAAATGGAATGAAATCATGGTGTTTCCCATTAGGATATAATGGGGCCATTCAGACTTTAAATCTCACTGTGTGATGTCAGCGTTTCATTTGGAAGAAAAGGACTTGAAAAAGGACTTGAATTTGATGTTTTAACAGCATTTTAGAATTTTCCACTTTTCTAATATTGGACACAGATGCTGTATCTTCAGTCAGCTTATACTGAATCTGTGGCCAAGAGGAAACAACAGGATTAGTTTGCTTTTGTGTTTTCTATAAAATATATGAATATTTGTAAAATGAACTAGTGATTTATCGACAATAATGTTTAGTGTGAATATTTTGACAGTTTATAAATCTTCAACACCAAAACAGCTCAGTGGGAGCGTCACAATCAGTGGTTAGTTTTGAAGCAGAAAAGTCTCCGTTTTGAAAACGAGGCTCAGGTTTGTAAACCTGAGGGAAACACGAGAATAAATCCATTTTTGTGTGTTGAGGTCACTTTCAGCTGCTAATTATGTTATTGTTAAAAGTGAAGCTTTAAATGGCTCTGGAAGAGCAAAGAAAAACATGTGTTTATAATGGAAGTCAATGGGGCTGTTTCAGCCGCTGCCATTTTCACATAAAGAATCGTCCAATACAGAAAAACTATAAATGCAATTAAATCCATTTCACTTCTCATCTGTGACACAAACACGGCTCTGGAATCAGACAAAGCCACAGCTCTCTGCATTTTATTATTACAAATATAATCCCACTTTTGTGTAACAATTTTTTGCAGTTTTAAGTTTTGAAACTGTGATTTTAAGAGTTAAAATCCAGAAAATTATGACATGTTTGGTAGTTTTGGAAAAGTTTCAAGTAGTTCATGTGATTTATGTAAAAAGAAGTGGAAAAAAATATTGAAAAATGTCGATTTTATGGCTGTTTTTAGGTGTGTACATTTTTGTACACTAGGGGGCGGCGTATGGAAAGTAAATCTCTCACTACAGAAAAACTTCAAATGCTGTCGAGTAAATTTTTGTCTCAACTTTGACACGTCCAAGGCTCTAAAATCCACCAATGCCCCAGCTCTGAACTATTCATTATTATAAAGATAATGAGGTTTTTATGTTGTTTTGCAACACAAACTTCAAAGTTTTTGTTTTCAAACTGGCAAACAAAGGGTTAAAATCCCCAAATAAAAAACATGTTTGGTAGCTTTGAGAAGGTGAGAAGTGATTCTTCAGATTTATGAAAAAAAAGTATGTAAAAAAGTATGTGGTTTTTATAGCAGTTTGAAAAACGTGTATATTTTTGTACACTAGGGGGCAAACGTGTAGAAAATGCAGAAAATAATAAAAGACCTGAGAGAAAAACAAACACTGGATTCGGAAAATTTGGCTCAAAAGAACATTTTCTGTAGAAATCCACGTCTCAAGCTGCTACACGGGAAAAAAAATGGTCATCAAATAAAAAAGAAATCTGGCAAAATGTACAAAAATGTACATAGGATGACACAAGGGTTAAGCGGGTGAATAAACAACTTAAACAAACCATAACAACCAACCAAACCATACCAATAACACCATACCAACCAAACCATACCAAAGAAACCATACCAAAGAAACCATACCAACCAAACCATACCAAAGAAACCATACCAAAGAAACCATACCAACCAAACCATACCAAAGAAACCATACCAATAACACCATACCAACCAAACCATACCAATAACACCATACCAACCAAACCATACCAAAGAAACCATACCAACCAAACCATACCAAAGAAACCATACCAAAGAAACCATACCAACCAAACCATACCAAAGAAACCATACCAACCAAACCATACCAAAGAAACCATACCAACCAAACCATACCAAAGAAACCATACCAAAGAAACCATACCAACCAAACCATACCAAAGAAACCATACCAACCAAACCATACCAAAGAAACCATACCAAAGAAACCATACCAACCAAACCATACCAAAGAAACCATACCAACAAAACCATACCAACCAAACCATACCAACCAAACCATACCAATGAAACCATACCAACCAAACCATACCAAAGAAACCATACCAACCAAACCATACCAATGAAACCATACCAACCAAACCATACCAAAGAAACCATACCAACCAAACCATACCAAAGAAACCATACCAAAGAAACCATACCAACCAAACCATACCAACCAAACCATACCAACCAAACCATACCAACCAAACCATACCAAAGAAACCATACCAACCAAACCATACCAAAGAAACCATACCAACCAAACCATACCAAAGAAACCATACCAACCAAACCATACCAATGAAACCATACCAAAGAAACCATACCAAAGAAACCATACCAACCAAACCATACCAAAGAAACCATACCAACCAAACCATACCAATGAAACCATACCAACCAAACCATACCAAAGAAACCATACCAACCAAACCATACCAATGAAACCATACCAACCAAACCATACCAAAGAAACCATACCAACCAAACCATACCAAAGAAACCATACCAACCAAACCATACCAAAGAAACCATACCAACCAAACCATACCAAAGAAACCATACCAAAGAAACCATACCAATGAAACCATACCAACCAAACCATACCAACCAAACCATACCAACCAAACCATACCAAAGAAACCATACCAACCAAACCATACCAAAGAAACCATACCAACCAAACCATACCAATGAAACCATACCAACCAAACCATACCAACCAAACCATACCAAAGAAACCATACCAACCAAACCATACCAACCAAACCATACCAACCAAACCATACCAACCAAACCATACCAATGAAACCATACCAACCAAACCATACCAATGAAACCATACCAACCAAACCATACCAACCAAACCATACCAAAGAAACCATACCAACCAAACCATACCAAAGAAACCATACCAACCAAACCATACCAACCAAACCATACCAACCAAACCATACCAACCAAACCATACCAAAGAAACCATACCAACCAAACCATACCAACCAAACCATACCAACCAAACCATACCAACCAAACCATACCAAAGAAACCATACCAACCAAACCATACCAAAGAAACCATACCAACCAAACCATACCAAAGAAACCATACCAAAGAAACCATACCAACCAAACCATACCAAAGAAACCATACCAACCAAACCATACCAAAGAAACCATACCAACCAAACCATACCAAAGAAACCATACCAAAGAAACCATACCAACCAAACCATACCAAAGAAACCATACCAAAGAAACCATACCAACCAAACCATACCAAAGAAACCATACCAACCAAACCATACCAAAGAAACCATACCAAAGAAACCATACCAACCAAACCATACCAAAGAAACCATACCAACCAAACCATACCAACCAAACCATACCAAAGAAACCATACCAACCAAACCATACCAAAGAAACCATACCAAAGAAACCATACCAACCAAACCATACCAACCAAACCATACCAAAGAAACCATACCAACCAAACCATACCAACCAAACCATACCAAAGAAACCATACCAAAGAAACCATACCAACCAAACCATACCAAAGAAACCATACCAACCAAACCATACCAAAGAAACCATACCAACCAAACCATACCAACCAAACCATACCAAAGAAACCACACCAACCAAACCATACCAAAGAAACCATACCAAAGAAACCATACCAATGAAACCATACCAAAGAAACCATACCAAAGAAACCATACCAACCAAACCATACCAAAGAAACCATACCAAAGAAACCATACCAACCAAACCATACCAAAGAAACCATACCAACCAAACCATACCAAAGAAACCATACCAAAGAAACCATACCAACCAAACCATACCAAAGAAACCATACCAACCAAACCATACCAAAGAAACCATACCAAAGAAACCATACCAACCAAACCATACCAAAGAAACCATACCAAAGAAACCATACCAACCAAACCATACCAAAGAAACCATACCAACCAAACCATACCAAAGAAACCATACCAACCAAACCATACCAAAGAAACCATACCAACCAAACCATACCAAAGAAACCATACCAACCAAACCATACCAACCAAACCATACCAAAGAAACCATACCAACCAAACCATACCAAAGAAACCATACCAAAGAAACCATACCAACCAAACCATACCAAAGAAACCATACCAAAGAAACCATACCAACCAAACCATACCAACCAAACCATACCAAAGAAACCATACCAACCAAACCATACCAATGAAACCATACCAAAGAAACCATACCAAAGAAACCATACCAACCAAACCATACCAACCAAACCATACCAAAGAAACCATACCAACCAAACCATACCAAAGAAACCATACCAACCAAACCATACCAACCAAACCATACCAACCAAACCATACCAAAGAAACCATACCAACCAAACCATACCAAAGAAACCATACCAACCAAACCATACCAACCAAACCATACCAACCAAACCATACCAAAGAAACCATACCAAAGAAACCATACCAAAGAAACCATACCAATGAAACCATACCAAAGAAACCATACCAAAGAAACCATACCAACCAAACCATACCAAAGAAACCATACCAAAGAAACCATACCAACCAAACCATACCAAAGAAACCATACCAACCAAACCATACCAAAGAAACCATACCAAAGAAACCATACCAACCAAACCATACCAAAGAAACCATACCAACCAAACCATACCAAAGAAACCATACCAACCAAACCATACCAAAGAAACCATACCAAAGAAACCATACCAACCAAACCATACCAAAGAAACCATACCAACCAAACCATACCAAAGAAACCATACCAACCAAACCATACCAAAGAAACCATACCAACCAAACCATACCAAAGAAACCATACCAAAGAAACCATACCAACCAAACCATACCAAAGAAACCATACCAAAGAAACCATACCAACCAAACCATACCAACCAAACCATACCAAAGAAACCATACCAACCAAACCATACCAAAGAAACCATACCAACCAAACCATACCAAAGAAACCATACCAAAGAAACCATACCAACCAAACCATACCAACCAAACCATACCAAAGAAACCATACCAACCAAACCATACCAAAGAAACCATACCAAAGAAACCATACCAACCAAACCATACCAAAGAAACCATACCAATAACACCATACCAACCAAACCATACCAATAACACCATACCAACCAAACCATACCAAAGAAACCATACCAACCAAACCATACCAAAGAAACCATACCAAAGAAACCATACCAACCAAACCATACCAACCAAACCATACCAAAGAAACCATACCAACCAAACCATACCAAAGAAACCATACCAACCAAACCATACCAAAGAAACCATACCAAAGAAACCATACCAACCAAACCATACCAAAGAAACCATACCAACCAAACCATACCAAAGAAACCATACCAACCAAACCATACCAAAGAAACCATACCAAAGAAACCATACCAACCAAACCATACCAAAGAAACCATACCAACCAAACCATACCAAAGAAACCATACCAAAGAAACCATACCAACCAAACCATACCAAAGAAACCATACCAACCAAACCATACCAACCAAACCATACCAACCAAACCATACCAATGAAACCATACCAACCAAACCATACCAAAGAAACCATACCAACCAAACCATACCAATGAAACCATACCAACCAAACCATACCAAAGAAACCATACCAACCAAACCATACCAAAGAAACCATACCAAAGAAACCATACCAACCAAACCATACCAACCAAACCATACCAACCAAACCATACCAAAGAAACCATACCAACCAAACCATACCAACCAAACCATACCAACCAAACCATACCAAAGAAACCATACCAACCAAACCATACCAAAGAAACCATACCAACCAAACCATACCAACCAAACCATACCAACCAAACCATACCAACCAAACCATACCAAAGAAACCATACCAACCAAACCATACCAAAGAAACCATACCAAAGAAACCATACCAACCAAACCATACCAAAGAAACCATACCAACCAAACCATACCAATGAAACCATACCAAAGAAACCATACCAAAGAAACCATACCAACCAAACCATACCAAAGAAACCATACCAACCAAACCATACCAATGAAACCATACCAACCAAACCATACCAAAGAAACCATACCAACCAAACCATACCAATGAAACCATACCAACCAAACCATACCAAAGAAACCATACCAACCAAACCATACCAAAGAAACCATACCAACCAAACCATACCAAAGAAACCATACCAACCAAACCATACCAATGAAACCATACCAACCAAACCATACCAATGAAACCATACCAACCAAACCATACCAAAGAAACCATACCAAAGAAACCATACCAATGAAACCATACCAACCAAACCATACCAATGAAACCATACCAACCAAACCATACCAACCAAACCATACCAAAGAAACCATACCAACCAAACCATACCAAAGAAACCATACCAACCAAACCATACCAATGAAACCATACCAACCAAACCATACCAACCAAACCATACCAAAGAAACCATACCAACCAAACCATACCAACCAAACCATACCAACCAAACCATACCAACCAAACCATACCAATGAAACCATACCAACCAAACCATACCAATGAAACCATACCAACCAAACCATACCAACCAAACCATACCAAAGAAACCATACCAACCAAACCATACCAAAGAAACCATACCAACCAAACCATACCAACCAAACCATACCAACCAAACCATACCAACCAAACCATACCAAAGAAACCATACCAACCAAACCATACCAACCAAACCATACCAACCAAACCATACCAACCAAACCATACCAAAGAAACCATACCAACCAAACCATACCAAAGAAACCATACCAACCAAACCATACCAAAGAAACCATACCAAAGAAACCATACCAACCAAACCATACCAAAGAAACCATACCAACCAAACCATACCAAAGAAACCATACCAACCAAACCATACCAAAGAAACCATACCAAAGAAACCATACCAACCAAACCATACCAAAGAAACCATACCAAAGAAACCATACCAACCAAACCATACCAAAGAAACCATACCAACCAAACCATACCAAAGAAACCATACCAAAGAAACCATACCAACCAAACCATACCAAAGAAACCATACCAACCAAACCATACCAACCAAACCATACCAAAGAAACCATACCAACCAAACCATACCAAAGAAACCATACCAAAGAAACCATACCAACCAAACCATACCAACCAAACCATACCAAAGAAACCATACCAACCAAACCATACCAACCAAACCATACCAAAGAAACCATACCAAAGAAACCATACCAACCAAACCATACCAAAGAAACCATACCAACCAAACCATACCAAAGAAACCATACCAACCAAACCATACCAACCAAACCATACCAAAGAAACCATACCAACCAAACCATACCAAAGAAACCATACCAAAGAAACCATACCAATGAAACCATACCAAAGAAACCATACCAAAGAAACCATACCAACCAAACCATACCAAAGAAACCATACCAAAGAAACCATACCAACCAAACCATACCAAAGAAACCATACCAACCAAACCATACCAAAGAAACCATACCAAAGAAACCATACCAACCAAACCATACCAAAGAAACCATACCAACCAAACCATACCAAAGAAACCATACCAAAGAAACCATACCAACCAAACCATACCAAAGAAACCATACCAAAGAAACCATACCAACCAAACCATACCAAAGAAACCATACCAACCAAACCATACCAAAGAAACCATACCAACCAAACCATACCAAAGAAACCATACCAACCAAACCATACCAAAGAAACCATACCAACCAAACCATACCAACCAAACCATACCAAAGAAACCATACCAACCAAACCATACCAAAGAAACCATACCAAAGAAACCATACCAACCAAACCATACCAAAGAAACCATACCAAAGAAACCATACCAACCAAACCATACCAACCAAACCATACCAAAGAAACCATACCAACCAAACCATACCAATGAAACCATACCAAAGAAACCATACCAAAGAAACCATACCAACCAAACCATACCAACCAAACCATACCAAAGAAACCATACCAACCAAACCATACCAAAGAAACCATACCAACCAAACCATACCAACCAAACCATACCAACCAAACCATACCAAAGAAACCATACCAACCAAACCATACCAAAGAAACCATACCAACCAAACCATACCAACCAAACCATACCAACCAAACCATACCAAAGAAACCATACCAAAGAAACCATACCAAAGAAACCATACCAATGAAACCATACCAAAGAAACCATACCAACCAAACCATACCAAAGAAACCATACCAACCAAACCATACCAAAGAAACCATACCAAAGAAACCATACCAACCAAACCATACCAAAGAAACCATACCAAAGAAACCATACCAACCAAACCATACCAAAGAAACCATACCAACCAAACCATACCAAAGAAACCATACCAAAGAAACCATACCAACCAAACCATACCAAAGAAACCATACCAACCAAACCATACCAAAGAAACCATACCAACCAAACCATACCAAAGAAACCATACCAAAGAAACCATACCAACCAAACCATACCAAAGAAACCATACCAACCAAACCATACCAAAGAAACCATACCAACCAAACCATACCAAAGAAACCATACCAACCAAACCATACCAAAGAAACCATACCAAAGAAACCATACCAACCAAACCATACCAAAGAAACCATACCAAAGAAACCATACCAACCAAACCATACCAACCAAACCATACCAAAGAAACCATACCAACCAAACCATACCAAAGAAACCATACCAACCAAACCATACCAAAGAAACCATACCAAAGAAACCATACCAACCAAACCATACCAACCAAACCATACCAAAGAAACCATACCAACCAAACCATACCAAAGAAACCATACCAAAGAAACCATACCAACCAAACCATACCAACCAAACCATACCAAAGAAACCATACCAACCAAACCATACCAACCAAACCATACCAAAGAAACCATACCAACCAAACCATACCAAAGAAACCATACCAAAGAAACCATACCAACCAAACCATACCAACCAAACCATACCAAAGAAACCATACCAACCAAACCATACCAAAGAAACCATACCAACCAAACCATACCAATGAAACCATACCAACCAAACCATACCAAAGAAACCATACCAACCAAACCATACCAATGAAACCATACCAACCAAACCATACCAAAGAAACCATACCAACCAAACCATACCAAAGAAACCATACCAACCAAACCATACCAAAGAAACCATACCAACCAAACCATACCAAAGAAACCATACCAACCAAACCATACCAAAGAAACCATACCAACCAAACCATACCAAAGAAACCATACCAACCAAACCATACCAAAGAAACCATACCAAAGAAACCATACCAATGAAACCATACCAAAGAAACCATACCAAAGAAACCATACCAACCAAACCATACCAAAGAAACCATACCAATGAAACCATACCAATGAAACCATACCAAAGAAACCATACCAACCAAACCATACCAAAGAAACCATACCAACCAAACCATACCAAAGAAACCATACCAAAGAAACCATACCAACCAAACCATACCAAAGAAACCATACCAATGAAACCATACCAATGAAACCATACCAAAGAAACCATACCAACCAAACCATACCAAAGAAACCATACCAAAGAAACCATACCAACCAAACCATACCAACCAAACCATACCAAAGAAACCATACCAACCAAACCATACCAAAGAAACCATACCAACCAAACCATACCAACCAAACCATACCAAAGAAACCATACCAAAGAAACCATACCAACCAAACCATACCAAAGAAACCATACCAAAGAAACCATACCAACCAAACCATACCAAAGAAACCATACCAAAGAAACCATACCAACCAAACCATACCAACCAAACCATACCAAAGAAACCATACCAACCAAACCATACCAACCAAACCATACCAACCAAACCATACCAAAGAAACCATACCAACCAAACCATACCAATGAAACCATACCAACCAAACCATACCAAAGAAACCATACCAACCAAACCATACCAAAGAAACCATACCAACCAAACCATACCAACCAAACCATACCAAAGAAACCATACCAAAGAAACCATACCAAAGAAACCATACCAATGAAACCATACCAAAGAAACCATACCAACCAAACCATACCAACGAAACCATACCAAAGAAACCATACCAATGAAACCATACCAACCAAACCATACCAAAGAAACCATACCAAAGAAACCATACCAAAGAAACCATACCAACCAAACCATACCAATGAAACCATACCAACCAAACCATACCAAAGAAACCATACCAACCAAACCATACCAATGAAACCATACCAACCAAACCATACCAAAGAAACCATACCAACCAAACCATACCAAAGAAACCATACCAAAGAAACCATACCAAAGAAACCATACCAACCAAACCATACCAATGAAACCATACCAACCAAACCATACCAATGAAACCATACCAACCAAACCATACCAAAGAAACCATACCAACCAAACCATACCAAAGAAACCATACCAACCAAACCATACCAACCAAACCATACCAAAGAAACCATACCAAAGAAACCATACCAACCAAACCATACCAAAGAAACCATACCAACCAAACCATACCAACCAAACCATACCAAAGAAACCATACCAACCAAACCATACCAATGAAACCATACCAACCAAACCATACCAAAGAAACCATGCCAACCAAACCATACCAACCAAACCATACCAAAGAAACCATACCGAAGAAACCATACCAATGAAACCATACCAACCAAACCATACCAAAGAAACCATACCAACCAAACCATACCAAAGAAACCATACCAAAGAAACCATACCAACCAAACCATACCAAAGAAACCATACCAACCAAACCATACCAATGAAACCATACCAACCAAACCATACCAAAGAAACCATACCAAAGAAACCATACCAACCAAACCATACCAAAGAAACCATACCAACCAAACCATACCAAAGAAACCATACCAACCAAACCATACCAACCAAACCATACCAACCAAACCATACCAAAGAAACCATACCAAAGAAACCATACCAAAGAAACCATACCAACCAAACCATACCAAAGAAACCATACCAATGAAACCATACCAAAGAAACCATACCAACCAAACCATACCAAAGAAACCATACCAAAGAAACCATACCAACCAAACCATACCAACGAAACCATACCAAAGAAACCATACCAATGAAACCATACCAATGAAACCATACCAATGAAACCATACCAACCAAACCATACCAACCAAACCATACCAAAGAAACCATACCAAAGAAACCATACCAAAGAAACCATACCAACCAAACCATACCAAAGAAACCATACCAACCAAACCATACCAACCAAACCATACCAACCAAACCATACCAAAGAAACCATACCAACCAAACCATACCAAAGAAACCATACCAACCAAACCATACCAAAGAAACCATACCAACCAAACCATACCAACCAAACCATACCAAAGAAACCATACCAACCAAACCATACCAATGAAACCATACCAATGAAAAACCATACAAACCAAACCATACCAACCAACCAAACAATCATTAATATAATAACCACCATGCATCCATCCATTTTCTTCCGCTTTATCCGGGGCCGGGTCGCGGGGGCAGCAGTCTCAGCAGAGATGCCCAAACTTCCCGATCCACACACACCTCCTCCAGCTGTTCTGGGGGGACCTCGAGGCCACACCAGGCCAGCTCGGAGACATAGTCCCACCACCGTGTCCTGGGCCTTCCACGAGGCCTTGTCCCACTAGGGATGCCCGAGCCACCTCAGCTGCTCCTTTCGACGTGAAGGAGCAGCGACTCTACTCCGAGCTCCTCTTGGGTAACTGAGCTCCTCACCCGATCTCGAAGGGTGCGCCCAGCCACCCTGCGAAGGAAACTCATTTCGGCCGCTTGTATTCGCGATCTTGTCCTTTCGGTCATGACCCAAATCTCATGACCATAGGTGAGGGTGGGAACGTAGATCGATCGGTAAATCGAGAGCTTTGCCCTCCGACTCAGCTCCCTCTTCACCACGACAGACCGATACAGCGACCGCATCACTGCTGACGCCGCACCGATCTGTCTGTTGATCTCACGCTTCAAATGAAACCATACCAACCAAACAAACCATACCATACCATACCAACCAAACCATGCCAACCAACGAAACCATACCAACTAAACAATATAACCAAACCATACCACCTAAACCATACTAACTAAACCATACCGACAAGGAGGACTCCCCACCGACCTGAAGAGGGGAAGCCAACTTTTTCCGGTGGAGAACCATGGCCTTGGATTTGGAGGTGCTGATCCTCATCCCAGCCGCTACACACTCGGCTGCAAAAACGCCCCAGAGCAGCTGTAGGTAATGATTTGTTGAAGTTTTGTTGACAAAACACATGTTGCCTGATTGGCCGAACTTCCACGAACCTTCAAGCACCCGATGAAGGGTATAGAGCTGGTCCAGTGTGCCACGACCAGGACAAAAAACACATTTTTCCTCCTGGAACCCAGGCCGGATCCTCCTCTCCAGCACCCTGGAGTAGACCTTACGAGGAGGCTGAGGAGTGTGATCCTTCTGTAATTGGACTCTGTAATTGACTTCAGCTTGGGTGATGGGCGAGCCCTCCTCCGAGTCCCCAGCCTTTTTCTTCCTCATTGGAAGAAGTGACGGTGGGATTGAGGAGATCCTCGAAGTACTCCACGGCTTGATAACATCCCCAGTCAAGGTCAGCACAGTAAACAGTGTTGGTGAAGCACTGCTTCCCCCTCCTGAGGCGCCGGATGGTTTGCCAGAATCTCTTTGAGGCCGCCCGATAGTCCTCCTCCATGGCCTCTTCGAACTCCTCCCAGACCCGAGTTTTTGCCTCTGCGACCACCCAAGCTGCAGCACACTTGGCCTGCCAGTACCTCTCAGCTGCCTCAGGAGTCCCACAAGCCAACAAGGCCAGGTAGGACTCCTTTTCCAGCTTGCACATGTTTTTAGAGGTATGGGAAACCGGAGTACCCGGAGGAAACCTACGCAGACACGGGGAGAACATGCAAACTCCACACAGAAAGGCCCCGTCCTGGTGGGAATCGAACCCGGGACCTTCTAGCTGTGAAGCCGAGGCGCAAACCGCTGCGCTACCGTGCCGCCCTCTGACACCCTTGTGCTCGAACATGGTGTTCGTTATGGACAAACCGTGACTAGCACAGAAGTCCAATAACAGAACACCACTCGGGTTCAGATCTGGGAGGCCGTTCTTCCCAATCATTCCCTCCCAGGTCTCACTGTCGTTACCCACGTGCAGTCCCCCAGTTGGAGCACCATCTAGTACCCCTCCCAGGGACTCCAAGAAGGCCGGGTACTCTGTGCCGATGTTGGGCCTGTAAGCTGAGACAACAGTGATAGACCTGTCCCCGACCCGGAGGCGTCCACCGGGGTGAACTCCAACACGTGACGGCTGAGCTGGGGGGATATGAGCAAACCCACCCCAGCCCGCCGCCTCTCCCCGCGGGCAACTCCAGAAAAATGGAGAGTCCAGCCTCTCTCCAGGAGTTGGGATCTGGAACCCAAACTGTGCGTGGAGCTGAGCCCGACTATATCTAGTCGGTATCTCTCAACCTCCCGCACAAGCTCAGGCTCCTCCCCCCCAACGGTGACGTCCCATGTCCCGAATGCCAGAAGCTGTGCACGCAGAGCAGGTCATCGAGGCACCTGCCTTCGACTGCCACTCAGTCCTCTCTGCACCCGACCCCTAAGGATCCCTCTGTGGATGGTGGGTCCACAGGAGGGCGGGCTTCAGGCTGTGCCCGGCCGGGCCTCGTGGGCTGAGGCCGGACTACCAGACACTCGCATTCGAGCCCCAGCCCCAGGTCTGGCTCCAGGGTGGGGCCCCGGTTGCGCCATACTGGGCGACGTCACGGTCCTTGTTATTGTATGTCCATATGGGTCTTCTGAACTGCTCTTCGTCTGACTCGTCACCTAAGACCTGTTTGCCATGGGAGACCCCACCAGGGGCATAAAGCCCCAGACAGCAGAGCTCCTAGGATCATTTGGGCACTCAAACAACCCCACCACATTAAGGTAGCAGCTCACGGGGTTGTACCAACGAAACCATACCAAAGAAACCATACCAACTAAACCATACCAACTAAACCATACCAACTAAACCATACCAACTAAACCATGCCAACTAAATTAAGATTATTTTTCCCAGTGACTTAGTTTGTTCTGTTGGAAAAAGTAGACAAACGAAACAACGTTCAGTCTCATAGCCTGTACCATGGGCTACACGCACAGTTTCCCCACACGACATCTTCATGACCAGCGGTCGTAAGTAGCTTTTATTGTAGAGCTAAAAAGTGTTAAATTATTATAATATAACATGTAAACAATTAAATATAATTTAAATTACTAACAGGACGCTTCTTTTTTGCGCAGGCACGTGCAAAACTTTTTAATTTTTACTTTGTTAGCCTCAAGACAAAAACATCCACCGTTATGAACACGGAGGTTTCCTCCAGTGAAGTCGTTACGTCTCACGTAATATTTTTAACCTGCTCCAGCCACATCCCAACGTTTACTCTCCGTCCTTTACCAAATCTTGAGCTATCGCTTCATTTCTGTGGGACCTGTTCACTTTTAATGGGAAGAGATAACGGGTCACTGTGCATATAGCCCATAGCATCTTTCCCATTAACCTTAACACCCAACAGAACCAAGCACGTTTTCTCCACTTAACCAAAGTCTAAAAGCTTCTTGAAAACAGAATCACAAACAAGATGAAAACTCAACAAAAAAGTGAACAAAGAAGCACTGAAAAAGTGAACAATATGTGTCAAAAAAACAACAAAAGAGCAACAAAAAAGTGAAAAGAACGATGAAAAAAAGTTTTAAAAAAGCGACAATACAAAGAAAAAGATTTGTTTGATCAGATTTCGAACACATTGGCACATATGGCTAATCGGGATCAATATCACCTTTAGTCATGTTCATTCTCTTAAATTTTATTCTAGTTTTAGCCAACTAAAATTGCATGTAAATTTAGTCTACTAAATCTATGATTAATTTAGTCAACTTTACATGAATAACATTTATTATAATGTTATTTAATCACATCCGATCCTTCCTGTTTGTTCCACATGAGCAAAGCACATTTGGAATTTAACCTCTTAACCCCCACCTGAACCAATCACATTTTCTGCAGTTTGACTTTACCCAAATCTAAAAGCTTCTTGAAAAAAGCATCAAAACAGACAAAAACGAGACAAAAATGAGGATGAAAACTTTACAAAAAAGTGGCAAAAAAGTGATGAAAAAGCGACAGCAACATGGCAAGAACGCGAGAAAAAAAGAGCCATAAAGCCCAAGAGAAAATGCACTCAGTTCAGGCAGGGGTAACGAGCTTGAGTTATAATAATAATAATAATAATAATAATAATAATAATAATAATAATAATAATAATAATAATAATAATAATAATAATAATAATACATTTCATTTATAATGCACTTTACATTTGACACCAAATCTCACAGCGCTCTGAATTATCTTACAAACTGTCCTTCAAGTTTTGATGAGTCTCTTCTTTTCATTTTGACTTCTTTTGATTTTAGTCGATGAAAATATCTGGACGTTTTAGCCACAGATTTAGTTTAATAAACAACTTTTAATTTAGCTTTAGTCTCAGTTTGTCAGAAAAACATCACTGATTAAAATGATGACGCAATATTTTAGTCGACAAAATGAACACAGTGTTTTTCTCGAAAGTTTTTCATTTAAAATACACTAAAGGAGGACAAAAAAAAATATTCTTCTATTACTAGAAAAAACACCTGAACCGACCACATTTTCTAGTTTGGCTTTGCCCAAATCTAAAAATAAAAGCATCAAAATTGTGTTAAAAACAAGGATGAAAACGCGGCGACGTGACAGAAAAGTTACCATCACTTTAGTAGGTCTTAGCTTTCAAATGTAGCACCAACCTGTTGCTTTCCATTAGAGAAGCTTTTAGATTTGGATTTAGATAGAACTGGAGAAAGTGCTCCCGGTTCAGGCGGGAGTTATGAGGTTCAGGCGGGGGTTAGTCATATATCACGCTCCATAAGTGTCGACTAAACCAAGACAACAGCAGGTGTAAAGCATTTGTGTGACTCCAGGTGGATACATACATCTGTCAGAAGGGCTCACATGACCTGCTCCGGCTCGGGTCTTGGTCTGGTTCAGCCTGGACTCGCTCTGGACTGAACATAAAGCCTCAGCCTCCCCTCCTGGTCCTCCCACATGGAGCATCAGGGACACGTCACAGAGCAGAGGCTGACGGATCATCCAATGGTTTAAGGCCACGCGCTGCAGGGGAATAGAAGCACAAATCAGAGCAGACACTTACTGTCCATTAATGAAGAAGAAGAAGAAGAAGAAGAAGAAGAAGAAGAAGAAGAAGAAGAAGAAGAAAAAGAAGAAACTTTATTTATATGGCACCTCTCACAGATAAAATCACAAAGTGCTTCACAGAGAATCACAGAAAACATGACATCATTTACAGGAACAATCACAGCCTTGTCAACTCAAAGCTCGTCTGAACAGCAGCGTCTTCAGCTGCTTTTTGAAGGAATCAGCAGAGTCGGCTACGCAGCGACAAAGGAAGGTCATTCCACAGTTTAGGAGCAGCGGCTTCAAAGGACAGGTCACCTCTGGTTTAAAGTGGGTTCTTGGGACAGTGAGGAGGTTCTGGCTCGAGGACCTAAGGGTGCGACCCGAGGAGTCGGGCACAGCAGGTCAGATACATATCTGGGAGCCTGACCATGCAGCGCTCTAAAAGTCAAAACTAACATTTTAAAGTCAATTGAAATTTGCTGGGGAGCCAGTGCAGTGAGGATAACATGGGAGTGATGTGTGACCGTCTGTGAGATCCTGTCAAAGCCGCGCTGCAGCATTTTCAACCATTTGAAGACAATTCAAAGCAGGTTTGTTAAAACAAGTAAAAAGGGAGTTACAGTAATCTAAACGAGACGAGATAAAAGCATGAATCAACAATTCTAGATCAGAGTTGGATAAAATTGGCCTCAACTTGGATATGTTTCTCAAATGGAAGAAACAGTTTTTCACCAGGTGCCTCGAGTGGCTTCAAGAGAGAAAGACTGGTCAAACCAAACACCAAGATCTCTGATGCTCGACTGAACCGAGGAGCCCAGAGAACCTGCTCTGGACATAATGACATCAATAACAAGTCATTGTATGTTTATGTTGTGTTGTGTAAGACTAATGCATCATTATTATAAAACATGCCTTATAAAAAGAAGGCATTCTCCTTATAGAAATGAAATAAAATTGTTTTAGTTGTTTTTCAGAGGCTAGAAAATACACACATGAAAAAGACCATGGCAATTTTATTCCCTATTCTTATTATTTCAAAGTGAGACATAGTTCCCATATAATGGTAAATCTAGTCATATACCTGAAAGATTATATACAAATGATATTATTTTTGTTTTTGACTTATTTGAATTAGTCACATGTTTAATTGAGGCCTGGTTATTTTGGATATTTCCTCCTTAATGGCTCTGTATCCCCTTAACGCCTGAATTTATTTCCAATTATACAAAAAATTGTAGCTGTATTCAAATGACAACATTTATTTGTTCTAAATGATTACAAATGTAAATGTAAGATACACTGAACACTTGTGTACTAAGGTTATGATCTTTGAATAGTAAACAGAGCTAACGCTTTTCACAAAATACTTTGACTAAATTTTGAGCAGCTGATGCCGTCTTGCAGCAGGAGCTCTGGAAATCAGAATCAGAATAGTTTTTATTGCCATTGTTTGTAAACAGGTTCACAAACTAGGAAGAGTGATTTGCAACATTAAACATAGAAACATATAACACAGAGTTTAGATAAAAATAAGTTATAAACTTGAAACTATAAGGCTTTAGGGGCATGCATAAGAATATTAAAATAAATACGATAAAAATAAGAGGTCAAATATGGGATTGTATTTATGGTGCATGAAGTGATAAAGTGACAAAGTTATAGCAGGAGCTGTAAGTGCGGACAGACCACACAGTGCATTAGAGCAGACTACAGTCTGTCCTGAGTTATTCAGTCTTTATCGTTCATGAGTCTGACGGCTGTGGGGACAAAACTGTTCAAGTGGTGGGCCTGTGGGTCTTGATCGACCGTAGCCTCCTGCCTGAGGGGAGAGGGGTGAATAGTCCGTGTCCAGGGTGAGAAGGGTCAGCAGTGATCCGACCCACATGACCCCGTGTCCTGGAGGTGAACAGGACTTGGAGAGATGGAGCTCACAGCCAACCACCCTCTCAGCAGCACAATGCGCAGGAAGGGCATCCGGACTGTCAGGAGTATCTTCATTACTGCTGTTCCTCTCATCAGCGCCCTCACTGCTGCTGCTGCTGCTGCTTCATCACCTCATGTAGGGAGAGAAAAAGCACTTCATAAAAGGTGCAGACAATTTATCTACAAAATATCTACAATTTTTATTCTAATGATCATATTTTACTCCCTTTCCTGGGGTTTTATTACACATTGTACATCAGATACTTCTATTTACCATCACTTACTTGTAAATGATATATAATTGCACATTATTTTCTGACGTGGAACTCTTGTTTGTGGTCCAATAGGTGTTGCCTGTTTTATTGATGTTTCACTGTGTTAATGTTCAGTGCAGCCTGTGAAGCAACTCCTGGTGTGATATTGGGCTATGCAAAACCATTGATTGATTGATTTGATCTTAATAAATGAGTCATTTGTCTCCATTAAGTGTTTGAAGCACTTGTTGCACAAAACCACACTGTCTTTAAAACATCCTTTACATACGTGTTGGACCGGAGTGTTCGTCACGTCAGAGAGAGGCAGCTGGACTCGTCCCCTCCCTCTCTCTCATTCCTCTGTCCTCTGCTGCTCCGGACACACGGCTGAGGGAAACCAGGAGCACCCAGGTCTGGACCAACGCAAAACCAGGAGCACCCAGGTCTGGACCAACGCAAAACCAGGACTGAACCAGGACTAACCAGGTCTAACCAGGTCTAAACCAGGTCTAACCAGGTCTAAACCAGGTCTAACCAGGACTGAACCAGGTCTAACCAGGTCTAAACCAGGTCTAACCAGGTCTAAACCAGGTCTAAACCAGGTCTAAACCAGGTCTAAACCAGGACTGAACCAGGTCTAACCAGGTCTAAATCAGGACTAAAGCCGGGCTAACCAGGGACTGGATCTCTGGACAGATGAAGTTCCGTGCTGGACTCGTGTCGGTCAGTCTGCTGCTGATCTTCCTCCCAGGTCAGTGTATTTCTATGACTCTAAATCTCTTTTCAGTGATGTGGGAAACTGAGCACGTGGGTGTGTAAAGTGGCACTGTCCAGGGCAAACACAGAATGCTCTTTGTGACGTTTTGTAGATGGAAAGAAGCCTGAGATGGAGCCGCTGCGTTCGGAGAGATCAGATGATGAAACTGATGGCAGAGTTGTAGAGTTGTAGAGAGTGTCCAGGGTTTTTGATGACTTTTTATAAAAGACCCCATAATCAAAAATAGGCAGCAGTATTATCTTGATACAGGGTGTGTTTGGAGCCATGAGTGAAGGAAAATAAATGATATTCCAGCTTTAATGTTAGCTTGTAAATGATGGATGTGTATGGCAAATGACAGGGATCCAGCCAGATACTGGCAGGAATCTGACAAACTCAGTAGTTGCATTTATCCACTGGAATAAAATGCATGATTTGGGTGGTGTCAAAGGTGAAGCTTATGAAAGGCCTGTACAGGATGGTATCTTCTGCGTAGAGGTGAATACGGGAGCAGCCAGTGGCTTGGACTATTTCATTGATGTAAATGGAACAAGAAAAGAGTTGGCCCTATGACAGGGCCCTGTAGCACCCCATAGAGACAGGGAGCAGCTCTGAGAGGACATTTTCAACCATCACCTGATCAGAGAGGTAGCTGGCAAACCAATCACTACAGCTGCCGCACAAACTGATACTGGAGTATCACTGTGGTGCTGGACAGAATGGAGACCTTCAGGACCTGCACTGGAGCTGGAATGCACCGTGTCCTAGTCAATAGTTGATTTAATGAGTCATGGAATCTGGCTACACACGTCTCCGCCCTGTTTTTTTTTACATGTATGATTATATATGCATATTTACATGTACTTTTTTAAAAGAGTGAACATCAAGGCACAGCGAGGGCACACTCTGACTTCACTGCTGTAACTCAGCCTGGGCTTCAGTGTCTGCGGATCTTTACTTGTTCTTTACTTTTACAATAGCAGACTAGGACTAGTTTAGTTATGTGTCCCAAATGCTGTCTAATTGCCCCATATCAATGAGTTGGTAGAAAACAGGCAAGGCAAGTTTATTTGTAGAGCACAATTCAGACACAAGGCAATTCAAAGTGCTTCACAGTTGCATAAAACTACAAGAAAACAGATACAATCAATAAAAACATCAACTTAAAATGAATTTATAGATAAGTAAATAGTGCTAAGACGCCTGAGGGTGAGCAGCTGAGGCCGAGCCGGGGACAGGGGGCTAATGTACTTACCCGGATGGGGCACAGACCACACAATGGCACTGGATGGAGGATCGGGCGAGGAGGTGGAGGATAACTGAACCTAGTTGTATCCGATACAACAATGAGCACATCAGACTATTTCTTTTTCTTGTTTGGACACCCAGATCTTTGGACACAGAGGGTTTTAGTGATGTCTGATGAGCATCCTAAATGCTGTTAAAACAAATAATATCTTATTTTGAATATATGGCCTCACTTTTCTGCAGTGAACTGACAATACAGTCAACAACACAAATGCGGATATTCTATTTAGGCCCATACAGAGACTTGAGATCATTGATTTTTCTGAATTCAAGTGTGTGTGAAATATTGCACACTTATTTCATACTGTACTTTATGAAATATGCAAAACAAAAGAGTGATTCAATCTTAAATATACACAATTAAAAAGAAAGAAACAATAAAAAATAAAAAAAAGGTCCTTAAAATCAGGCATTTGACGTCAACAATCACAAAATAATGCCCCCAAAGCTGAAGAAACTGCTTTATGTCATTTCTAATGTAGCAACGCCTGACCTTTTTGTTTTCCTGTGTAAGCTCAGTGTCTTTTTGTTTGTTTGTTTGTTTTGTTTGTTTTGTTTGTATACTTTATTGTCCCCGTAGTGAAATGTGTCCTCTGCATTTAACCCATCCTGTGTGTCCTCCACATCTGTATGTTAAGCACCTGTTTTCCCTCACACAAAATGGAAGGAAAATACACCTGACGGATGCAGCTTTCTTGAAATTTAAAGAAATATACAGCGAGAACCATATGTATACATACATTTTATAAGAAAGACACATTTGTATTTTTTAATTGCAAAGAAATATTTTTTATTTGTTTTAGATCAATTAGAATTAGATTTTTTTTTCTATTGCTAAATGTCAGAAGAAGGAGAGAGAAAACCTTTTTTTTGTCAAAAACCTTTGCTTTTTACAAAACCATAAGTTTACATAGAATTGATTAATATTTGGTAGCATTGCCTTTAAACTGTATATTTTGGGTCAAACGTTTGGATTTCCTTCCACAAGTTTCTCACAATAGTTGGAGGAGTTTTGGTCCATTCGTCCAAACAGAACTGCTGTAACTAAGACACATTTGTAGCCACCTTGTGTGCCTATACCTTTTCAGCTCTGCCCAGACATTTTAACTGGACTGAGATCATAGACTTTGTGATGACCGATTCAAAACATGGACTTTGTTTTCCTTAAGCCACTTTGTAAGCAGTTTGTCAGTTTGCTTTGGGTCATTGTCCATTTGGACCCATCTGTCCAAGCTTTAACTTCCTGCTGATGTCTGAGATGTTGCTCCAATATTTCCACATAGAGTTCTTTCTTCATGATGTCGTCTATTTAGTGAAGTGCATCAGTCCCTCCCGCAGCAAAACAGCCCCACAGCATGATGCTTCCCCCCTGTATTTCACAGTTGGGATGGTGTTCTCAGGCTTTTTCCTCCAAACGTGACCATGGGCATTATGGCCAAACAGACCACAGGATATGTCTCCAGAAAGAAAAGTCTCTATCCTTTTTTTATTTGTAAACTCCAAACTGGCTTTTTGATGTTTCTTTTGGAGTCAGAGCTTCTTCCTGCAGAGTTCCCTCTCAGCCCATGTCGGTGCAGACTTGTTTCACTGGATAATGACTCTTACCAGGAACTCTTACCAGCATCTTCACCAGGTCTTTTGCATTTGCTCTTAGGTTGATCTTCACATTTCAGACACAGTTTGTGTCTCTGGGACACAGAACCCGCCTTCTTTCTGATCTGTATGAAAGCTGGCCATTTTCAGACTGAACTGAAAGTGGCAGCACTGTCTTAGTGTTTCTTTTTCTGTTGGATCACTTCTGATTCAGAGCGTGGACCTGCTTTGGCCAAACTTCCTCTCATTGCAGTCTTCAGTTTTACACTGTTTGAAGTTTGAAAATGTGAAGAAAACTCACTACTTGCATAATAATAACTGTGCACACAGTGTATAGTCGACTGTGACATTCACTAAAGATCAATCATGAGCTGACAGCAGAAAAATGTAAACACTTTGGTAAATGTGCTGAAGGAGACGCTCGGAGCTGAAAGGAGAGTGTGGAGAGAGTCGGTCGCGTAAACACAGACAGAACACACGGCGACGGTGGCTGAGTGGTTAGACTGTCGGCTCATGGCTGGAAGGTCCCAGGTTGGATTCCCAATTTGTTGACTAAACAACTCTTTATAAGCTGCACTGCTCAATTATCACTGACTCATCCTGTCCTTTAAGGGCCTGTCTCACCGGCCCGGAGACTAGCTGGAGACTTGAGTTGCCGCTGATCTCGGAGATGTCTCCGATACGTCCTATGCAGGTGAGTCTTCTGGTAGTTTTGGTGCAAACAGACATATCGGATTTCTGAGGAGACTTTCACAAGTCTCCGTGCAGCCTCCATGCAGCCTCCATGCAGTCTCCGGGTGGTCTCCGGGTGGTCTCCGGGTGGTCTCCGGGTGGTCTCAAATACTAAACATTGTCCTCAACCTGTGACGTTCCTCAGTGTCTCCTCGACTTGTCGAAGACGTCACAGAGACATAATGGTGACGTCTTGGAGACAGTTGGGCTGAGACATTTCATACTTAAAGAGACGTCACGGCCCCAACAACTGCTGTTATGAATGAGACTGATGTTTTCAGCCTGGACAGTGGGGGATGTCGGGGTGAGGCGGGACAGGGGGGGATGTCGGGGTGAGGCGGGTCAGGGGGGGATGTCGGGGTGAGGCGGGTCAGGGGGGGATGTCGGGGTGAGGCGGGACAGTGGGGGATGTCGGGGTGAGGCGGGACAGTGGGGGATGTCGGGGTGAGGCGGGTCAGGGGGGGATGTCGGGGTGAGGCGGGTCAGGGGGGGATGTCGGGGTGAGCCTGGACAGTGGGGGATGTCGGGGTGAGTGGGGACAGTGGGGGATGTCGGGGTGAGGCGGGACAGGGGGATGTCAGGGTGAGTGGGGACAGGGGGATGTCGGGGTGAGGCGGGTCAGGGGGGGATGTCGGGGTGAGGCGGGACAGGGGGGGATGTCGGGGTGAGGCGGGTCAGGGGGGGATGTCGGGGTGAGGCGGGACAGCGGGGGATGTCGGGGTGAGGCGGGACAGCGGGGGATGTCGGGGTGAGGCGGGACAGGGGGGGATGTCGGGGTGAGGCGGGACAGGGGGGGATGTCGGGGTGAGGCGGGACAGGGGGGGATGTCGGGGTGAGGCGGGACAGGGGGGGATGTCGGGGTGAGGCGGGACAGGGGGGGATGTCGGGGTGAGGCGGGACAGGGGGGGATGTCGGGGTGAGGCGGGACAGGGGGGGATGTCGGGGTGAGGCGGGACAGTGGGGGATGTCGGGGTGAGGCGGGACAGGGGGGGATGTCGGGGTGAGGCGGGACAGGGGGGGATGTCGGGGTGAGGCGGGACAGGGGGATGTCGGGGTGAGGCGGGACAGTGGGGGATGTCGGGGTGAGCCTGGACAGTGGGGGATGTCGGGGTGAGTGGGGACAGGGGGGGATGTCGGGGTGAGGCGGGTCAGGGGGGGATGTCGGGGTGAGGCGGGACAGGGGGGGATGTCGGGGTGAGGCGGGACAGGGGGGGATGTCGGGGTGAGGCGGGACAGGGGGGGATGTCGGGGTGAGGCGGGACAGTGGGGGATGTCGGGGTGAGGCGGGACAGGGGGGGATGTCGGGGTGAGGCGGGACAGGGGGGGATGTCGGGGTGAGGCGGGACAGGGGGATGTCGGGGTGAGGCGGGACAGTGGGGGATGTCGGGGTGAGGCGGGACAGTGGGGGATGTCGGGGTGAGGCGGGACAGGGGGGGGATGTCGGGGTGAGGCGGGACAGTGGGGGATGTCGGGGTGAGGCGGGACAGGGGCGGTGTCGGGGTGAGGCGGGACAGTGAGGGGTGTCGGGGTGAGGCGGGACGGGGGGGGATGTCGGGGTGAGGCGGGACAGGGGGGGATGTCGGGGTGAGGCGGGACAGGGGGGGATGTCGGGGTGAGGCGGGACAGTGGGGGATGTCGGGGTGAGGCGGGACAGTGGGGGATGTCGGGGTGAGGCGGGACAGTGGGGGATGTCGGGGTGAGTGGGGACAGTGGGGGATGTCGGGGTGAGGCGGGACGGGGGGGGATGTCGGGGTGAGTGGGGACAGGGGGGGATGTCGGGGTGAGGCGGGACAGTGAGGGATGTCGGGGTGAGGCGGGACAGGGGGGGATGTCGGGGTGAGGCGGGACAGGGGGATGTCGGGGTGAGGCGGGACAGTGGGGGATGTCGGGGTGAGGCGGGACAGTGGGGGATGTCGGGGTGAGTGGGGACAGTGGGGGATGTCGGGGTGAGGCGGGACAGGGGGGGATGTCGGGGTGAGGCGGGACAGGGGGATGTCGGGGTGAGGCGGGACAGCGGGGGATGTCGGGGTGAGGCGGGTCAGGGGGGGATGTCGGGGTGAGGCGGGTCAGGGGGGGATGTCGGGGTGAGGCGGGACAGGGGGGGATGTCGGGGTGAGGCGGGTCAGGGGGGGATGTCGGGGTGAGCCTGGACAGTGGGGGATGTCGGGGTGAGGCGGGACAGTGGGGGATGTCGGGGTGAGGCGGGACAGTGAGGGATGTCGGGGTGAGGCGGGACAGGGGGGGATGTCGGGGTGAGGCGGGACAGTGGGGGATGTCGGGGTGAGGCGGGACAGTGAGGGGTGTCGGGGTGAGGCGGGACAGGGGGGGATGTCGGGGTGAGGCGGGACAGTGGGGGATGTCGGGGTGAGGCGGGACAGGGAGGGATGTCGGGGTGAGGCGGGACAGTGAGGGATGGCGGGGTGAGGCGGGACGGGGGGATGTCGGGGTGAGGCGGGACAGTGGGGGATGTCGGGGTGAGGCGGGACAGGGGGGGATGTCGGGGTGAGGCGGGACAGGGGGGGATGTCAGGTTGAGGCGGGACGGGGGGATGTCGGGGTGAGGCGGGACAGGGGGGGATGTCGGGGTGAGGCGGGACAGGGGGGGGATGTCGGGGTGAGGCGGGACAGTGGGGGATGTCGGGGTGAGGCGGGACAGGGGGGGGATGTCGGGGTGAGGCGGGTCAGGGGGGGGATGTCGGGGTGAGGCGGGACAGTGGGGGATGTTTGGGTGAGGCGGGACGGGGGGATGTCGGGGTGAGTGGGGACAGTGGGGGATGTCGGGGTGAGGCGGGACAGGGGGATGTCAGGGTGAGGCGGGACAGGGGGATGTCAGGGTGAGGCGGGACAGGGGGATGTCGGGGTGAGGCGGGACAGGGGGATGTCGGGGTGAGGCGGGACAGGGGGATGTCGGGGTGAGGCGGGACAGGGGGGGGATGTCGGGGTGAGGCGGGACAGGGGGATGTCAGGGTGAGGCGGGACAGGGGGATGTCGGGGTGAGGCGGGACAGGGGGGGATGTCGGGGTGAGCCTGGACAGTGGGGGATGTCGGGGTGAGGCGGGTCAGTGGGGGATGTCGGGGTGAGTGGGGACAGTGGGGGATGTCGGGGTGAGTGGGGACAGTGGGGGATGTCGGGGTGAGGCGGGACAGTGGGGGATGTTGGGGTGAGGCGGGACAGGGGGGGATGTTGGGGTGAGACGACATTCCCCCCCGTTAAGGTGGCGGTTCCAGGAGGGGACTATGATTATTTACTGTGTAAATCCTTCTCTTCACCCTTACATTTTAATAAGTTGAAACACAGTCTGTGCTATTTGTATTTTACTTTACTACTGAAGGGAGGGGCAGGGAGATGTTTCAGTTCCTCTAAAGATGTAAATATGCACTCAATGCATCAGACATTGTGATTCATCTGATTTTTCTGACCAGGGACGTCACAGAAACGTCTCACAGGTGAAGGACGACAAATAGTGTTAGTATATAGTAATAGTGTTTGCAACAGCTCTTTGAGACCTCTCAGAAACTCCGCTGAAATCGAACCTGTTAGATTTCACCGAGACTACCTGGAGACTCGGTAAACCTGCATGGGACATCTCCGTGACCAGTGGCAAATCGAGTCTCCAACGAGTCCCCAACTAGTCTCCGGGCCGGTGAGATAGGCCCATTAGTTCACTGCAGACTCTGGTCAGGGTCTGTTCCTTCACAGAGGATCTTATGTAAACAAAGGTGCGCAACATTAGATTTCCTTTAATACAATTTAGGACATGGCTCATATTTTTATTGAATGAAACAATGTTTAGAGCGAGACTTGGACCGAACCCCCATGTTTTGTGTGGGTCGGGAATTTTATGGATCTGAACATTTGTTTTAAAATGAGCTTTTATTCGTCTCACCCTCACCCCATAAAGTCTGTCCGGGTTTATGATGTTTATACTCAAGGACTCAAGTAGGTCTATACTGGGACTAAAGCAGGTCTATACTGGGACTAAAGCAGGTCTATACTGGGTCTAAAGCAGGTCTATACTGGGACTAAAGCAGGTCTATACTGGGACTAAAGCAGGTCTATACTGGGTCTAAAGCAGGTCTATACTGGGTCTAAAGCAGGTCTATACTGGGACTAAAGCAGGTCTATACTGGGTCTAAAGCAGGTCTATACTGGGTCTAAAGCAGGTCTATGCTGGGTCTAAAGCAGGTCTATACTGGGACTAAAGCAGGTCTATACTGGGTCTAAAGCAGGTCTATACTGGGTCTAAAGCAGGTCTATACTGGGACTAAAGCAGGTCTATACTGGGACTAAAGCAGGTTTATACTGGGTCTAAAGCAGGTCTTTACTGGGTCTAAAGCAGGTCTATGCTGGGTCTAAAGCAGGTCTATACTGGGACTAAAGCAGGTCTATACTGGGACTAAAGCAGGTCTATACTGGGACTAAAGCAGGCTTATACTGGGACTAAAGCAGGTCTATACTGGGACTAAAGCAGGTCTATACTGGGACTAAAGCAGGTCTATACTGGGACTAAAGCAGGTCTATACTGGGTCTAAAGCAGGTCTATACTGGGACTAAAGCAGGTCTATACTGGGTCTAAAGCAGGTCTATACTGGGACTAAAGCAGGTCTATACTGGGACTAAAGCAGGTCTATACTGGGACTAAAGCAGGTTTATACTGGGACTAAAGCAGGTCTATACTGGGTCTAAAGCAGGTCTATACTGGGTCTAAAGCAGGTCTATACTGGGACTAAAGCAGGTCTATACTGGGACTAAAGCAGGTCTATACTGGGTCTAAAGCAGGTCTATACTGGGACTAAAGCAGGTCTATACTGGGACTAAAGCAGGTCTATGCTGGGACTAAAGCAGGTCTATACTGGGTCTAAAGCAGGTCTATACTGGGTCTAAAGCAGGTCTATGCTGGGTCTAAAGCAGGTCTATACTGGGACTAAAGCAGGTCTATACTGGGTCTAAAGCAGGTCTATACTGGGTCTAAAGCAGGTCTATACTGGGACTAAAGCAGGTCTATACTGGGACTAAAGCAGGTTTATACTGGGTCTAAAGCAGGTCTTTACTGGGTCTAAAGCAGGTCTATGCTGGGTCTAAAGCAGGTCTATACTGGGACTAAAGCAGGTCTATACTGGGACTAAAGCAGGTCTATACTGGGTCTAAAGCAGGCTTATACTGGGACTAAAGCAGGTCTATACTGGGACTAAAGCAGGTCTATACTGGGACTAAAGCAGGTCTATACTGGGACTAAAGCAGGTCTATACTGGGACTAAAGCAGGTCTATACTGGGTCTAAAGCAGGTCTATACTGGGACTAAAGCAGGTCTATACTGGGTCTAAAGCAGGTCTATACTGGGACTAAAGCAGGTCTATACTGGGACTAAAGCAGGTCTATACTGGGACTAAAGCAGGTTTATACTGGGACTAAAGCAGGTCTATACTGGGTCTAAAGCAGGTCTATACTGGGTCTAAAGCAGGTCTATACTGGGACTAAAGCAGGTCTATACTGGGACTAAAGCAGGTCTATACTGGGACTAAAGCAGGTCTATACTGGGTCTAAAGCAGGTCTATACTGGGTCTAAAGCAGGTCTATACTGGGACTAAAGCAGGTCTATACTGGGTCTAAAGCAGGTCTATGCTGGGACTAAAGCAGGTCTATGCTGGGTCTAAAGCAGGTCTATACTGGGTCTAAAGCAGGTCTATACTGGGTCTAAAGCAGGTCTATACTGGGTCTAAAGCAGGTCTATACTGGGTCTAAAGCAGGTCTATACTGGGACTAAAGCAGGTCTATACTGGGTCTAAAGCAGGTCTATGCTGGGTCTAAAGCAGGTCTATACTGGGACTAAAGCAGGTCTATGCTGGGTCTAAAGCAGGTCTATACTGGGACTAAAGCAGGTCTATGCTGGGTCTAAAGCAGGTTTATACTGGGACTAAAGCAGGTCTATACTGGGTCTAAAGCAGGTCTATGCTGGGACTAAAGCAGGTCTATACTGGGACTAAAGCAGGTCTATGCTGGGTCTAAAGCAGGTCTATGCTGGGACTAAAGCAGGTCTATACTGGGACTAAAGCAGGTCTATGCTGGGTCTAAAGCAGGTCTATGCTGGGACTAAAGCAGGTCTATGCTGGGTCTAAAGCAGGTCTATACTGGGTCTAAAGCAGGTCTATGCTGGGACTAAAGCAGGTCTATGCTGGGTCTAAAGCAGGTCTATACTGGGACTAAAGCAGGTCTATACTGGGACTAAAGCAGGTCTATACTGGGTCTAAAGCAGGTCTATACTGGGACTAAAGCAGGTCTATACTGGGTCTAAAGCAGGTCTATACTGGGACTAAAGCAGGTCTATACTGGGACTAAAGCAGGTCTATACTGGGACTAAAGCAGGTTTATACTGGGACTAAAGCAGGTCTATACTGGGTCTAAAGCAGGTCTATACTGGGTCTAAAGCAGGTCTATACTGGGACTAAAGCAGGTCTATACTGGGACTAAAGCAGGTCTATACTGGGACTAAAGCAGGTCTATACTGGGTCTAAAGCAGGTCTATACTGGGTCTAAAGCAGGTCTATACTGGGACTAAAGCAGGTCTATACTGGGTCTAAAGCAGGTCTATGCTGGGACTAAAGCAGGTCTATGCTGGGTCTAAAGCAGGTCTATACTGGGTCTAAAGCAGGTCTATACTGGGTCTAAAGCAGGTCTATACTGGGTCTAAAGCAGGTCTATACTGGGTCTAAAGCAGGTCTATACTGGGACTAAAGCAGGTCTATACTGGGTCTAAAGCAGGTCTATGCTGGGTCTAAAGCAGGTCTATACTGGGACTAAAGCAGGTCTATGCTGGGTCTAAAGCAGGTCTATACTGGGACTAAAGCAGGTCTATGCTGGGTCTAAAGCAGGTTTATACTGGGACTAAAGCAGGTCTATACTGGGTCTAAAGCAGGTCTATGCTGGGACTAAAGCAGGTCTATACTGGGACTAAAGCAGGTCTATGCTGGGTCTAAAGCAGGTCTATGCTGGGACTAAAGCAGGTCTATACTGGGACTAAAGCAGGTCTATGCTGGGTCTAAAGCAGGTCTATGCTGGGACTAAAGCAGGTCTATGCTGGGTCTAAAGCAGGTCTATACTGGGACTAAAGCAGGTCTATACTGGGACTAAAGCAGGTTTATACTGGGACTAAAGCAGGTCTATACTGGTTCTAAAGCAGGTCTATGCTGGGACTAAAGCAGGTCTATACTGGGACTAAAGCAGGTCTATGCTGGGTCTAAAGCAGGTCTATGCTGGGACTAAAGCAGGTCTATACTGGGACTAAAGCAGGTCTATGCTGGGTCTAAAGCAGGTTTATACTGGGTCTAAAGCAGGTCTATACTGGGACTAAAGCAGGTCTATACTGGGACTAAAGCAGATCTAAAAAAAACACACATGTACAATCGGTTCCCCTCTGGGGCCAGGACTCTCCTGAAATGTGTGAGGTCTAGACCCGGACTGAAGCCGGTCTCAGTGGGGCCTGGCTGAGGAGCAGCTGGTCTCTGTCAGAGGCTCTAATGAGTGTTTGTCTGTTCGCACTCGCCATAAAAACGTCTCCTCCCGAACATCAGCCACACTGACCTTTTTAGTACATCTTCACACTGACTCCTACTCCCTACCTCCTACCCCCTACCTCCTACTCCCTACTCCCTACCTCCTACTCCCTACCTCCTACCTCCTACCCCCTACCCACTAACTGCTACCCTCTAACTCCTCATTCCTATTCCCTAACCCCTAACCCCTAACTCCTAACTAGGAGTTGTCGTTGTCGTCCGAGGCACAGCTCACACTAAAGTCACTAAACTAAAAAGCTCACATTAGTCGATGAAAGAAGAACTGGCTCCTCAGTCAGGTGCGGGGGTCAGGTGCAGGGGTCAGGTGCAGGGGTCAGGTGCGGAGGTCAGGTGCGGAGGTCAGGTGCGGAGGTCAGGTGCGGAGGTCAGGTGCGGGGGTCAGGTGCGGGGATCAGGTGCGGCGGTCAGGTGCAGAGGTCAGGTGCAGAGGTCAGGTGCGGAGGTCAGGTGCAGAGGTCAGGTGCAGAGGTCAGGTGCAGAGGTCAGGTGCAGAGGTCAGGTGCGGAGGTCAGGTGCGGAGGTCAGGTGCAGAGGTCAGGTGCAGAGGTCAGGTGCAGAGGTCAGGTGCGGAGGTCAGGTGCAGAGGTCAGGTGCAGAGGTCAGGTGCGGAGGTCAGGTGCAGAGGTCAGGTGCGGAGGTCAGGTGCAGAGGTCAGGTGCAGAGGTCAGGTGCAGAGGTCAGGTGCAGAGGTCAGGTGCGGAGGTCAGGTGCAGAGGTCAGGTGCAGAGGTCAGGTGCGGAGGTCAGGTGCAGAGGTCAGGTGCGGAGGTCAGGTGCAGAGGTCAGGTGCGGAGGTCAGGTGCAGAGGTCAGGTGCGGAGGTCAGGTGCAGAGGTCAGGTGCAGAGGTCAGGTGCAGAGGTCAGGTGCGGAGGTCAGGTGCAGAGGTCAGGTGCAGAGGTCAGGTGCGGGGGTCAGGAAGCTCGTCTCGACCCGAGTTTGCCCGTTGTATCCCAGTTCCAGAGGACCACATGAACGCAGCATTATTTGATGACGTACATGAACTTGTATAAAATGAAAAGATGAGATGCTAACTTTAAATGTCAATGATTAGCTGAGCTAAGCACTAGTCAGTGATATAAGTAAGGATTAAACAACGAGGAGCCGTGCATTAGACGGTTATAATGCACCACGCGGAGTCGAGAACACCACGACACAGTGTTGTTCCTCCTGCATTATAACGTCTAACGCGGCTCCTCGTTGTTTAATCCGCTTATACCAGGGTCCCACAAACCTAACATTTATAATACATGTGTTTTTCATTGACTAAAGTCACTAAATCTGCCAGACTACGGGACTATTTTGTGTGGGTTATTAGCCGGTCACTGAAGGCTGGTCTCAGAGCGAGTCATTCTCCGCAGCTATTACGAGGATCTCAGTCAGGCTCAACGACACAACATCAGCACAGAATCACAACACAACAGGACTAACCCGGAAACACTTTTCCCTGGAAGGAAACACCGATATGCGGCACTCGTGGGCAGGAGTTATTTACCTTTTACAAGGTTTAACCTGAAGCTAGCTAGCTAGCTCAACCAGCTCAACTGTTAATGGAAACAGCTGCGGTGGAGTCGCTCACACCTGGGCCCCCCCAACTCAAACTTTTATGTTTGACTTTACTAATCCAGACAAATATGCTTCAATGCAGGATCATTTTATGTACGCCTGAAAATGATGAATAGCCTTAACCGTTTCCAATAGAAATGTAAAGCTCATATGTTATTAACAGTAGCTAACCTAGCTGCTCACTCTCCTCTACAAACATTTAGCAAACACTAAATCCATCTCATACGTTCCTGTCAGTCACTAATTACGCCTTTATCTGATTGAGCTGTTTTATGCGTTGCTATGGCGATGCCCACCACAGCGGAGTGATATCCCAGTGATTTAACTACCGGACTACGTGTGCGGTTATACCAAAATAATGCACCAGCCAATCAGAGTCCAGTATTCACCCAGACCATGTATAAGACCGTTTATATCTGAAGACGTCCCCACTGTCCCACATAAAAACCTCATGAACACAAACCACGTCACATCCAAGTCATTAGGTTCAAAAATCTAATAAAAACTCTTCCCAACATTTCTTCATTTAGTTGTTGCTTCACTGAAATGAAGATGAAGATGATGATGATGATGATGCTGTTCTGGAATCTTGTAGTTGGGAGGCTTTGTGCTTAAGGACCCTCTGAAGGGCCCACATTCTTTGTGTTTTTCAACAGATTGTTGTCCTTTTATTTCATTTCTCGAGGGAAAGTCATTGGTGCCGGATCATTGAACAGTTTGCCTCAGCCTGATGCCGGGCTCGTCCTCGTCGTCCCGCCTTGTGTCCTCGTCGTCCCGCCTTGTGTCCTCGTCGTCCCGCCTTGTGTCCTCGTCGTCCCGCCTTGTGTCCTCGTCGTCCCGCCTTGTGTCCTCAGTGTTTGCTTGTGTCCTTGCAGTCGGGCTGAGGAATCTTCACGCTGCAGAAGGACATTTCCTTATAGAGACATGGCTCGCTCCTTCACTCCACCCATCCACCACAGGATTCACTTTCCAAACTCAGACCTCCACCAAGGCGCTACGCTCTCTCTGGGACGTCACCCTCACTCCTAGTCCAGGCCAATGCTACGCCGTTGTTTCATTGATGCAGTTGGGTCGTCCCGGGGGTTAGAGTGGGTTTGGGAGGTGCTGGAAAATAATGAAAGAGACAGAGACGTCAACTTTTCGTTGTCTTGGTGTTCTGGTACAAACAAATTACTTTACATCTGTGTTTCTACATCATCTTCGCCTCCTGGCATCTACTACAATATCTCTTAAACTTCTTTAGGACTTGTGTTCTAGCTAATAAATCCATACAAATACATTACATCGTCACACACCGGGTCGTCACACACCGGGTCGTCACACACCAGGTCGTCACACCGGGTCGTCACACCGGGTCGTCACACCGGGTCGTCACACCGGGTCGTCACACACCGGGTTGTCGCACCGGGTCATCACACACCGGGTCATCACACCGGGTCGTCACACACCGGGTCGTCACACACCAGGTCGTCACACACCGGGTCGTCACACACCGGGTCGTCACACCGGGTCGTCACACACCGGGTCGTCACACAGCGGGTCGTCACACACCGGGTCGTCACACCGGGTCGTCACACACCGGGTCGTCACACACCGGGTCGTCACACACCGGGTCGTCACACACCAGGTCGTCACACCAGGTCGTCACACACCGGGTCGTCACACACCAGGTCGTCACACCGGGTCGTCACACACCGGGTCGTCACACCGGGTCGTCACACACCGGGTCGTCACACACCGGGTCGTCACACACCGGGTCGTCACACCGGGTCGTCGTCACACCAGGTCGTCACACACCAGGTCGTCACACACCAGGTCGTCACACCAGGTCGTCACACACCAGGTCGTCACACCAGGTCGTCACACCGGGTCGTCGCACCAGGTCGTCACACACCAGGTCGTCACACACCAGGTCGTCACACCGGGTCGTCACACACCAGGTCGTCACACCGGGTCGTCGTCACACCAGGTCGTCACACACCAGGTCGTCACACACCAGGTCGTCACACCAGGTCGTCACACACCAGGTCGTCACACCAGGTCGTCACACCGGGTCGTCGCACCAGGTCGTCACACACCGGGTCGTCACACACCAGGTCGTCACACCGGGTCGTCACACACCGGGTCGTCACACCGGGTCGTCACACACCGGGTCGTCACACACCGGGTCGTCACACCGGGTCGTCACACACCGGGTCGTCACACACCGGGTCGTCACACACCGGGTCGTCACACACCGGGTCGTCACACAGCGGGTCGTCACACACCGGGTCGTCACACCGGGTCGTCACACACCGGGTCGTCACACACCGGGTCGTCACACACCGGGTCGTCACACACCAGGTCGTCACACCAGGTCGTCACACACCGGGTCGTCACACACCAGGTCGTCACACCGGGTCGTCACACACCGGGTCGTCACACCAGGTCGTCACACACCAGGTCGTCACACCAGGTCGTCACACCAGGTCGTCACACACCAGGTCGTCACACCGGGTCGTCACACACCGGGTCGTCACACCGGGTCGTCACACACCGGGTCGTCACACACCGGGTCGTCACACACCGGGTCGTCACACCGGGTCGTCGCACCGGGTCGTCGCACCGGGTCGTCACACCAGGTCGTCACACACCGGGTCGTCACACCGGGTCGTCACACCGGGTCGTCACACACCGGGTCGTCACACACCAGGTCGTCACCAGGTCGTCACACCAGGTCGTCACCGGGTCGTCGCACCGGGTCGTCACACACCGGGTCGTCACACACCGGGTCGTCACACACCAGGTCGTCACACACCAGGTCGTCACACACCGGGTCGTCACACACCGGGTCGTCACACACCGGGTCGTCACACACCAGGTCGTCACACACCGGGTCGTCACACACCAGGTCGTCACACACCAGGTCGTCACACACCAGGTCGTCACACACCAGGTCGTCACACACCGGGTCGTCACACACCGGGTCGTCACACACCAGGTCGTCACACCAGGTCGTCACACACCAGGTCGTCACACCAGGTCGTCACACACCAGGTCGTCACACACCGGGTCGTCACACACCGGGTCGTCACACACCGGGTCGTCACACACCGGGTCGTCACACACTGGGTCGTCACACACCGGGTCGTCGCACCGGGTCGTCGCACCGGGTCGTCGCACACCAGGTCGTCACCGGGTCGTCACACCGGGTCGTCACACACCGGGTCATCACACCGGGTCGTCACACACCGGGTCGTCACACACCAGGTCGTCACCGGGTCGTCACACCGGGTCGTCACACACCAGGTCGTCACACCAGGTCGTCACACACCAGGTCGTCACACCGGGTCGTCACACACCGGGTCATCACACCGGGTCGTCACACACCGGGTCGTCACACACCGGGTCATCACACCGGGTCGTCACACACCGGGTCGTCACACACCGGGTCGTCACACACCGGGTCATCACACCGGGTCGTCACACACCAGGTCGTCACACACCAGGTCGTCACACCAGGTCGTCACACACCGGGTCGTCACACACCGGGTCGTCACACACCAGGTCGTCACACACCGGGTCGTCACACACCGGGTCGTCACACACCGGGTCGTCACACACCGGGTCATCACACCGGGTCGTCACACACCAGGTCGTCACACACCAGGTCGTCACACCAGGTCGTCACACACCGGGTCGTCACACACCGGGTCGTCACACACCAGGTCGTCACACACCAGGTCGTCACACACCAGGTCGTCACACCAGGTCGTCACACACCGGGTCGTCACACACCGGGTCGTCACACCGGGTCGTCACACACCAGGTCGTCACACACCAGGTCGTCACACCAGGTCGTCACACACCAGGTCGTCACACACCAGGTCGTCACACCAGGTCGTCACACACCGGGTCGTCACACACCGGGTCGTCACACACCAGGTCGTCACACCAGGTCGTCACACACCAGGTCGTCACACCAGGTCGTCACACACCAGGTCGTCACACACCGGGTCGTCACACACCGGGTCGTCACACACCGGGTCGTCACACACCGGGTCGTCACACACCGGGTCGTCACACACCGGGTCGTCGCACCGGGTCGTCGCACCGGGTCGTCGCACCGGGTCGTCACACCGGGTCGTCACACACCGGGTCGTCACACACCGGGTCGTCACACACCAGGTCGTCACACACCGGGTCGTCACACACCAGGTCGTCACACACCAGGTCGTCACACACCGGGTCGTCACACACCAGGTCGTCACACACCAGGTCGTCACACCAGGTCGTCACACACCGGGTCGTCACACACCGGGTCGTCACACACCAGGTCGTCACACCAGGTCGTCACACACCAGGTCGTCACACCAGGTCGTCACACACCAGGTCGTCACACACCGGGTCGTCACACACCGGGTCGTCACACACCGGGTCGTCACACACCGGGTCGTCACACACTGGGTCGTCACACACCGGGTCGTCGCACCGGGTCGTCGCACCGGGTCGTCGCACACCAGGTCGTCACCGGGTCGTCACACCGGGTCGTCACACACCGGGTCGTCACACCAGGTCGTCACACACCAGGTCGTCACACACCAGGTCGTCACACCAGGTCGTCACACCGGGTCGTCACACACCGGGTCGTCACACCGGGTCGTCACACACCGGGTCGTCACACACCAGGTCGTCACCGGGTCGTCACACCGGGTCGTCACACACCAGGTCGTCACACCAGGTCGTCACACACCAGGTCGTCACACCGGGTCGTCACACACCGGGTCATCACACCGGGTCGTCACACACCGGGTCGTCACACACCGGGTCATCACACCGGGTCGTCACACACCGGGTCGTCACACACCGGGTCATCACACCGGGTCGTCACACACCAGGTCGTCACACACCAGGTCGTCACACCAGGTCGTCACACACCGGGTCGTCACACACCGGGTCGTCGCACCGGGTCGTCGCACCGGGTCGTCGCACCGGGTCGTCACACCGGGTCGTCACACACCGGGTCGTCACACACCGGGTCGTCACACACCAGGTCGTCACACACCAGGTCGTCACACACCGGGTCGTCACACACCAGGTCGTCACACACCAGGTCGTCACACACCGGGTCGTCACACCGGGTCGTCACACACCAGGTCGTCACACCGGGTCGTCACACACCGGGTCGTCACACACCAGGTCGTCACCGGGTCGTCACACCGGGTCGTCACACACCGGGTCATCACACCGGGTCGTCACACACCGGGTCGTCACACACCGGGTTGTCGCACCGGGTCGTCGCACCGGGTCGTCACACCGGGTCGTCACACCGGGTCGTCGCACCGGGTCGTCACACACCAGGTCGTCACACCAGGTCGTCACACACCAGGTCGTCACACCGGGTCGTCACACCGGGTCGTCGCACCGGGTTGTCGCACCGGGTCGTCACACACCGGGTCGTCACACACCAGGTCGTCACACCAGGTCGTCACACACCGGGTCGTCACACACCGGGTCGTCACACACCGGGTCGTCACACACCGGGTCGTCACACATCAGGTCGTCACACCAGGTCGTCACACCAGGTCGTCACCGGGTCGTCACACCGGGTTGTCGCACCGGGTCGTCGCACCGGGTCGTCGCACCGGGTCGTCACACACCGGGTCGTCACACACCAGGTCGTCACACACCAGGTCGTCACACACCGGGTCGTCACACACCAGGTCGTCACACACCAGGTCGTCACACCAGTTCGTCACACACCGGGTCGTCACACACCGGGTCGTCACACACCAGGTCGTCACACACCAGGTCGTCACACCAGGTCGTCACACACCAGGTCGTCACACCAGGTCGTCACACACCAGGTCGTCACACACCGGGTCGTCACACACCAGGTCGTCACACCAGGTCGTCACACCGGGTCGTCACACACCAGGTCGTCACACACCGGGTCGTCACACCGGGTCGTCACACCGGGTCGTCACACACCGGGTCGTCACACACCAGGTCGTCACACCAGGTCGTCACACACCGGGTCGTCACACACCAGGTCGTCACACACCAGGTCGTCACACCAGGTCGTCACACACCAGGTCGTCACACACCGGGTCGTCACACACCAGGTCGTCACACACCGGGTCGTCACACACCGGGTTGTCGCACCGGGTCGTCGCACCGGGTCGTCACACCGGGTCGTCACACACCAGGTCGTCACACCGGGGCGTCACACACCGGGTCGTCATTATTGTTTTTATTGTTTTTATTCCTTTCATGAAAATGCATATTCGTACAAGCCACATACAGTTCACACTTTCGGTGTTTCTTTACATTTCCATGATCAGAAAGGAGCAGATGGAAGAATAATATTCTTATATTTCTCTGGCCCCTTTTTGTACTTACAGAGTATTACAGTTTTATCACTGTCCCTCCACCATCACCCAACTCCAACATATTTTATAATATTCGTTTAAGCATTTTACATTGACATGCCCAAACAAAATCAAGATTCCATTTGATATAATACAGTTGTTTCTTTTTGTAACTCTTTTTGAATGCCAAAAATTTGTGCAACTTTTTAAATCTTTCTTTAGAGAACTCCATGCTCTTACACCTGCAACAGACGAGCACATGTTTCTGATCTGTTGGTGCTCTTGGATGTTTAAAGTCAGACGGCCTCCAGATGAAGATGAAGATTTTCATCTTCAGATGTAAAGTCGTGAGGAAGAGCTTTGTATCTAGCTTTGAACATCACTAATAGAGTTTGCAAGTCTACAATGTCTTTAAATTGTAATAATCCTGACCTAATGAAGAGTGGCTTTGTGTGGTCTCTAAATCCTGCTTTGAAAATAATACAGATGTCTCTTTTCTGTAATAGAAATAAAAGCTTTATGTTGCTGTGATATGTACTACCCCATATATCTACACAATAATTAAAACAAGGTAGAATAATTGAACAATATAGCATTCTCATCAAAAATAATCCTTTCTGATTACACTTACAGTTTGCTGGTACTTTCCCAAGTATAAAGACTTTAGGATCATTGGGTATTTTAATTGATAATATTTCTTCAATGCAATTTGTAATGTCTTTCCAAAAATGTTGTATTTTGGGGCATTGCCATAGGCAGTGAAACAAAGTACCTCTTATTGTTCTACATTTGAAACATGAATCAGAAATATCCTTATTGTAACTGTTGAGTCTACAGGTGTAATATAGGTCCTCATGATCCACTTGTATTGTATCATACTAAGATTTGTAGTTACAGTAAAAGTTTACGATCTGGCACATATTGCATTTCATTCCTCCCTAGATATATTCTCTTCAAGGTCTTTTCTCCGTCTTTCTGCTCTTTTAATAGAAGATTCTAAGGATGTATCAACTAACAACTGGTAAAATTCAGAAATGAGACCTTTTCCCTACAATTTAGAAGCATCACTTTTTCCAAAAAAGAGACATTTCAGGAATGCTTAATGATTGCTTTTGCTAATTACTTATAAAATGTCTTATTTGTAAGTATTTTAAAAAGTGATTGCGGGGGACATCATATCCTTTAACAATTTCCTCAAACAATAGTAACTTCCCAGATTGTAAATCATATAAGTCACAAATAGTCTCTATCCCTTTACGGGCCCAGCCCTCGAAACCTTGGTCTGCCCTTCCAGGTAAGAAGCTCTCGTTTCCCCAGATTGGGCTGAATACTGATAAAGGATCGATGCCCCTGCAATGTTTCCTAACTTGGTGCCAAATTGCAATCATGTTCTTAACAATAGGGTTTTTGGTCTTTCTTTTCAACTTAGTTGCTCCCCTCAAGTACAGGTATATTGGGAAGGTCAGATTCAACAAGTGTTCTTCCATGTTTGTCCACAAGGGGGCATGATCTTTCACAAAGTAAAACATCATGGATCTGAGCTGTACAGCCCAATAATACCACAGCAAGTTTGGGCATTTGAGACCCCCCCGTCATAGGGCAGATACAACAGTGACAACCGTAATCTAGACCGTTTGTTGTTCCAAAGGTAGTTGGTAAACTGTTTGTTCAGATATGAGAAAAAATGTTGCAATGGCAAGTTTTGAAACAAATACAGCAATTTAGGCAGAATATTCATCTTTAAAGTATTAATTTGACCAATCATAGACATTGCAATGGGTGCCCATCTCTCCAGGGATCTTGTAACTTCTTGTACCACAGGCGCATGATTGGCCTCCACAGTTTTGTCGATATACCCAGATATGTAAATGAATTAACAACTCTGAATTGGGAAGCTGTATCAGGAGGGTGTTTACCTTCTTCTTGGTTGAGAAACAAAATAGAACTCTTAGATTTGTTAATTTTGTTATCTGGAGACCACAGATAACTAGATAACTGGATCTATCTATTATTTCAAATGGATAATGACTTTCTCTCATCCAAATAACACCAACAAGCCCAGTCCAAGCAGAACTTTAATATGCTACAACAAGAAAAGAGAGACAATAAAAGAAAAGAAAATTAGTAAACCTTTTATTGAAAACATCAATTAAACTTTTTTATACAACTGATCAAAACCTTTGGACCTCATGCCTCAAAAGGCCGAATCTGGCAGAAATATGGATTCTGTGTCATTATCTGTCAGGTGTTCACACTGCCCTGACGTCCTGATCTCATTTTGTTGGGTTGTTAAGCTGCATATGCAGAGCAAATCGCAGCGATGGGCCAGGAACATGCTTCTCATGGCGGGGAGATGACATTGTGTAATACCACCCCCTGGTGGTCAGGGGTGTCTCCAAGACACTTGGTAAACAGGATTCTAATGAGACCTTCAAACGTCCCAAGAACGGCTTTAAAGCCTGGCTCCAAAGTGATTTTTTTCCTAAAAATCGCTATGACCCATGTGACAACGCTGGGATAGGTGAAATATTTTTAAACATGCTGTTTTTTGTTTATCAGCCCGAAATAGAAGAAGCCTTTTCAGTGCATTGACTGGCTCCACAGCCTGTCAATCAAGCTCTGGAGCTCTGTGGAGGCGGGAATGCCCTTTTAAGGGACAGGCTTCACTTCACCAGTTCAACAAGATGCCGAAGTGCAAAACCTTACAAAAAACAGAGTCAATGGCCATTTTTGTACAACAACAGAACAAGAGAATACAACAACTCTTTCCCTCACACTTTTCCCTCACACTGAATTTGGTGCCTGTATACTCCTTTTATACTTTAGAGTAGAGATGGCTACAGGTTTGAAGGAATATTTGTATCTGTTTTTCCCCACCAATGGAGCCCTGAGCCTCGAACCAGAAGGCAAGTAACAGAATTCACCATGAAGAGGATGAGCATCACCTCTTCATGCACGGTAGCGCAGCGGTTAGAGCCTCCGCTTCACAGCTAGAAGGTCCTGGGTTCACTTCCCACCTGGGGACGGGGCCTTTCTGTGTGGAGTTTGCATGTTCTCCCCGTGTCTGCGTAGGTTTTCTCCGGGTACTCCGGTTTCCCCTACCACTAAAAACATGTGCAATAGGTGAATCCTCCAGCCAGGTGATTCTGACCATCAGCCCGGCTCCACATCATGGAGATGGGTCCCCGGGCGCGGCACTGCCGACGACCACTGCTCCTTACGGGTTGCCCCAGTGGCATCGAAGGATGGGTTAAATGCAGAGGACGAATTTCCCTACGGGGACAATAAAGTATACAAACAAACAAACAAAACAAAACAAACATCATGAGCCAGAATACTCAGAGCCTTCCGCGTCACCTGTCCAGAATACAGGTCAGAAAGTGGAGTCTGTTTTTCGCTTTGGTGTTGAGATTTCCAAACCAACACATCATAGAAAACGTTAGCACTGACTCGACACAAGATTTATAAAACAGTCTCATCATGGTCCTGTCCACATGAAAGTAAACAGGTGCTGCTGCCCTTTCTTACACAGCTTCTCTGTGTTGTCATTAAAGTCAGTTTCCCCAAATATTTGTATTTTCCCACAAGCTCCACCTTTTGACCCTTGATCGCAGTGGCTTGAGGTGATGTGACCTTCCTCCGAAAATCCGGCTGCCATGTAAGTGTCACTGAGGATCGGGACCATTACCATGAATGGGGATGAACAGGACCCACTTCCGTATTATCTATCTATGGGTGGGACGCAGTAGGACAGTCATTTTGGGCTGCAGTCGGCTCCGGTAACAGCCTTCCTCCAATCACACCCTCCAGCTCAGTGCTGGTGACATTCTTTTACTTTTTTGTTCCATAACGCTCAGGATCTTTTAAAACATTCAAAATGACAGCAGCGATGGTGTGCGGTGAGAGGCCCTACTTATGTAGCTTAACAACCCAAACATGTTCAAAACAAGACTATTTTCTGCCTTTGCCATCCTGACGTCATGACAGTGTGAATACCTTACAGAAAATGGCGCTGAATCCACATTATTGCACAGATTTGGCCTTTGAGGTCCTAAACTTTACTCACTCCCATTTCTTCTTGTTGCACATTGAAGTTCTACTTAGAACCTTGTAAGATCCAACCACGCAAAATGTGAAATGTTGTCATTTTTCAACTGGTCTTAAACTTTTGATTGGTATTGTATTAAAGAAAATACTGTAAATAAAGTAAAGCTGTGCTCTTTTGTGAACTGACTACCACTAATAAATGACAACATTGACAGATATCTGAAGATGAAATATATACCTGCACATGTCTATAAAGTTGTTTGTATCAGAAATACTTGTCTGTGGCTGCCCAGAGCTGATTTTGTGCCCTATGTTTCAGCGTGTTTGGCAGCCAGGGGGCGCTATGCTCAGAAGCTCTTCAGAGACCTGTTCGTGAACTACACCAACGCCTTGAGACCTGTGGACAACACCGACCACGCCATCAACGTGACTCTGCAGGTGACGCTCAGCCAGATCATCGACATGGTAACGCTCCAGAGGCCCTCCCACGCGCTCATGTCCTCACGTCCTCACGTCTTCTGTCTCTGATCATGAGGATGTTTGTGTTTGCGCAGGACGAGAGGAACCAGATTCTCACCTTGTACCTCTGGGTGAGGCAGGTCTGGATGGACTCGTTTCTGACCTGGTCCAAAGGCGACTACGACGGCCTGGACTCCATCCGCATCCCCAGCAGATACGTGTGGAAGCCCGACATCGTGCTCTACAACAGGTCCACTGCCCCTCTGTCCTCTCCTGCTCTGTTTGAGGAGCTGGACTTTACTCCAGTAGGATTTGTGTTGAGAACGTCTTACTTTTACTCCTCCACTACATTCCTATAAAGGCTCCAAAGTTGTCAGTGTTTAGTTGATGTGAAAAGCCTAGTAAAGCACACTCTATGAACAGCAGGTGGCGCTGTGCAGGTGTTCTGACAATTTCACTGACTCACGACAAAGAAGAAGGTTTAAAGTGTGCAGGTCAACTGCAACAGTCACCAGAAAAAGGAAAAAAAAGGTTATTTATCATTTAAAAAAAGAAAAGGTTATTTATCATTTAAAAAAAGAAAAGGTATTCTATAATGCCCAATGAGTGCACGGAGTGTTAAAGGATCTATATCATGCAAAATCCACTTTTTTGAGCTTTTAAACATGTCGTAATACTATTTCCTTCTCAAAAACACTCCCAGAGTGTTTTTTGGCTTCATTCACACAGTTCTCAGCAATCAAGAATAATAATAATAAATCTTATTTATATTGCACTTTACATTTCAAATAAACCTCAAAGTGCTACAACAGATGAATAAAATCAGATAAAAACAAAAAGAACATTCACATAGTTAAACAAAGCAAGCACACGGGCACAAACAAATTAGTCAAAATATGCCTTTTTAAATAAATGTGTTTTCAGGCCTTTTTTAAGTTTCAAGTTTCAAGTTTAATGGTTTTGTATAGCCCAATATCACAACAGAAGTGGCCTCACAGCTGCACCAAACATTAAGGCAATAAAACAGAGCAATAAATATGACAATTAAAAGTTCAGGTGAATCCAGGCAAATATAATGTCCAATAAGAGGTAGCGACGAGCGGCGTGGGCGTCCCCCGTCCTTAGACTCTCCAGAACGGCGAGGAAACACTCAAAAACCCGGCAGGAGAAAAGAGAAACCTTGGGGAGAACCACAGAAGGAGAGATCCACTCCCATGGACGGACAGGCTATAGAGACCCAGGGCCGAAGGATCCCTCAGCAGACGGGCCAAGATCACAGACTGTCCAGTCCTCAGATTCCAGAATGCAGGTTCCTCCGTTCACCCAGGTTCCTCCGTTCGATCTAGACAGGCACACCCGAGGGGGGAGGGGGGGGGGGGACAGGAGACACCATGTGAATAGTGATGAACAGACTACAGATAAATTAAATATTGTATCATAATAAAACAAAGTAAAGGCCTCCACACTCTGGGGGGCCCTCAGGGACTCTGGCAGGGCGTTCCTCCTGAATCCTGCTCCGCCCTCTCCTGGTAAACCACTGACAGTGGCAAACAGGAAGAGCCCGACGTCTGTAATGTTTATTTAACCTTTATTTAACCAGGTAAAAACTCAACACAAGAGTGACAGGGCCAATGTAAAGCCTTACAGCCGCATTTTCATTTATAAAACAGTTTTTTCATTATTTCTGTTGTCAGAAAGAAATAAAGAAAAAAAAAAGGAAGAGCTCCTTCCCTCATTGCTGTGATTTATATTTCTTTTACTGATCATTTTGCATGTGCGGATTAGCTCGGAGAGAGGGGGCGGAGCTAACTGAATCGAAGCGTCTTGTTTTGCAGAAAATACTTCTCACAAAAATGAGTACTCCATACTGGTAGAGGTACAATATATCATATAAATGGCTAGACTTTGCTTTGGGATGGCTAAAATAGCAGGATACAGATTCTTTAAAGTATGTCCTTATATTTATGCATTTTAAGTAGCCATGTGCTTCTGGTGTGTGCTTAGCGTCAGGCTTTCAAAATAATACAATGAATCTAGAAAGGCCTTTAGACGCCAACATGGCAACCACAAGTGCCAGACACAGTCAAAGTTAGAATACTGCTGGATCTGCTGCTGCTTGACAGGCTTTAATTCAACTTTTGATGTTCAATTCTCCTTGAACAATAATGGTACTGAAGCTTTTATTTATTTATTCCAATCATATCAATATGGTGTATGGTGGTTGTCATTAGTCGCTGGGCCTCGCCATATGAGGGCCCAGTGACCAATGACGAAAAATCTGGGGCTAAGCTTGACTGGCCATGCTAAAATAAAAGCCTTTTGGTGATACATTTAGTTTTGGGTTCCTCAGTTTCTTGTCTTTGGAGAATGTTTTATAGGATCTGTTGACCTTTAGTTTCCTCTGAGATATTACATTTTCCCCATTCAAAGCCCTGGGTGTTGGTGAGAGCTGTTGTAACAAGTGCATTTCTCCACTGTGAGATTAATAAAGTCCTGTCTTGTGGCCTCTTCGGTCCTCAGTGCGGATGACGAGTTCTCCAGCTCCATGGAGACCAACGTTGTGCTCCGCAGTGACGGTCAGGTCACATGGGACCAGCCGTCTATCACCAAGTCGTCGTGCTCCGTGGACGTGGCCTATTTCCCCTTCGACCTGCAGGAGTGCGTTCTCACGTACGGATCCTGGACCCACAACGGGAACCAGATGGACCTCCACATCGAACTGGACACCGCGGACCTGGCCGACCTGGTGCCTAACGTGGAGTGGCAGGTACTACTGCTAATACTACCATTACTACTACAGCTGCTAGTACTATTACTGTTTGTGAGGAACTCCCAGTCCAGATTTTACCAGAGATTTTTTTATTTTTATTTAACTTTATTTTTACCAGGAAAGTCCAATTGCGAACGAATAACTCTTTTTCAAGGGAGTCCTGGCCAAAAGGCAGCAAAAGTTGCACAGTTACAATTTCAATGACAATTCTAAAGTTGTAATGACATACAAATCCTAAAAAAACAGGTACAAGTTTGTATTGGGTAGGTTAGCGTTAGGGACGTCTTCACCGGAGCCTGGACACTGGTGGTGTTAGGAGAGACCGATGAAGGACACAGCAGCTACCAAGCTCTTCCACGTTTTCCCTATTTAAATATGGTTACGTGAAGTGTTCCACTACAAAAGTAGGAGTAGTTTGGCATCCACACAGTAAAGTGAAGATATTACTGAGCGGATTTCGAACTACTCCTACTCTTGTAGTGGAACACTTCACGTAACCATATTTAAATAGGGAAAACGTGGAAGAGCTTGGTAGCTTCTATCTTGACCTGTTTTGGAGCTATAGAGGAGAGAGGGAGAGGCTAAATGCTAACGCCGTCTGCGCTGTGTTTACGTGACTGAAGATCAGACAGGTCCTAAAGAACTCATCACAGCTCAGGTAAGAACATATCTCAGTATGTAAAAACAGTGGCTTATTCCTTTAAGAGGCAGAAATATAAATCATGATAAAATCAAGATAAAATCAAGATTACAATAGACTATAAAAAGTAGATTATCAAGGTCTGCATTGGCAGTGCAAAGTTTACCGTCCTAGTGCAGGTTGTCAATAAGTGACGCTGGTACAGGGAATAAAGTGGCTCTGAGGATATTGCATGTAGTTTTGCATAGGGGCTTTTGCACATGTTATCACACTGTGGCTGTTCTCCATAATCTACTGACTTTATAATGAGTTTACGCCTTTCCTCTGCCCCGCTGTGAGCTACAAGGAGGTGACAAGGAAAAAAAACACGGCATGCAGTCTGTGTGTTTGGACTGATAATAAACGCCCGGTCACTGACAGTTTTCCTGCTTTTATCCTGTTCTGAAGAATGAGTTTTGTTTTTACAGTGTGTTCACTGTTTACTTTCCAAAGGTTTACTGGCATAAGCTCTCTATAGTCTTGCTCTCTTTTCTGTGGTAGCGCCTCACACAGGCCTGGCAGATGTATTGCAGTGTTTTCACACATAGCCTCAGCATTACTATCTCCAATAAGAGTGTGCAGTCAAATTTCCTGCTGTTTTCCAGTTTGGGATCACTTGAGAAAATCCAGGACACTACCTACGATAGAGAGTATTTTAAAGAAAAATGCAGAGTGGGCTCGCTGTTTGACTTTGGATATAGCCTTTTATTGCATTATTCTGGAAGTGAAATAATGGGTTATTTATGGGTGTTATAAAATGATGTCGTCGAACCCTAGGCTTCACATAAGCCAGTTTTGGAGCCATGTTGTAGTATGTGAGCTCCTACATCCAGAGTCCCATCCACAAGCTCATGCACCCCTGGTTTAAACCGTGGTTCAGCCCTGATTTGCTCTTGTCCTGCAGGTCCTGGGGATGCCTGCTAAAAAGAACGTGATCCTGTACGGCTGTTGTTCGGACCCGTACCCGGACATTAGCTTCACGCTGCAGCTGAAACGCAGAGCCTCCTTCTACATCTTTAACCTGCTGCTGCCCTGCATGATGATCTCCTTCCTGGCTCCGCTGGGGTTCTACCTGCCCGCAGACAGCGGAGAGAAGGTTTCCCTGGGCGTCACGGTGCTCCTCGCTCTCACCGTGTTCCAGCTGCTGGTGGCTGAGAGTATGCCGCCGTCTGAGAGTGTCCCCCTCATCGGTGAGAGCCTTCCAATCACGCCTCTTCAGAAATACACTGTAATAAGTGCATCTGGAAAGTGTTCATTTTGTTCTGTTACAGCCTTATTCAAAACTAAATTCTCTTCAATACCCCATAATGATAAAGTGAAAACAGTGGTGCTGAAATATCTGCTGAAATATCACATGTACATAAGTATTCACACCCTTGGCCATGACTGGATAGTGAGCTCCGGAGCCTCCTGTTTCCACCGACGTCAGGCCCTGCTCGTCCTCTGCAGGATTTGGGGAATTTTCAAAAAATACAAACTCAAAAGTCAAACTGCTTAACATGATGTTTTTGCTTTTTTTGTTGAATAAATAAATCATAAAACATGCAGTACAAGAGTGTGAGGACCATATTGTCGGGTCAAAACACAACTTTCCCAAACCTAAATTCAGATTTTTTTTCCCCCATTGATTTGTTTGATCACACTGTGATTGATTAAATTCACCTTCACACTGCATGAGGAGTGGGCGGGGCCTGTGTGTGACAGAGCAGCATTAATAACACCACCTGAGCCCAACACATTTTCTCCAGTTTGGCATTACCCAAATCTAAAAGCCTCTTGAACACAGTGACAAAGAAAACATGAGGCTGTAATCGCTGCCAAAAATGCCTCAACAAAGAATAAACGTTGTGAATAATAATAATAATAATAATAATAATAATAATAATAATAATAATAATAATAATAATAATAATAACAATAATAATAATAATAATAATAATAATAATAATAATAACAATAATAATAATAACAATAATAATAATAACAATAATAATAATAATAATAATTATTATTATAATAATAATTATAATAATAATAATAATATATTGGTTTTATATAGCGCTTTTCTGGACACTCAAAGACGCTTTACTTTGCACTATTCATTCACTCCATACTTGGTGGTGGTAAGCTACTATTGTAGCCACAGCTGCCCGGGGGTAGACTGACAGAAGCGAGGCAACCAGTCTGCGCCATCGGCCCCTCCGACCTCCACCAACCACTCACTCACTACATTCGCTAGGCTTCCTGGTGTTCCTAAACGGTCTCCCATCCAAGCACCGACCAGGCCCTTCCCTGCTGAGCTTCCAGGGTCTGACGGGATTGGGCAGAACAAAGGCGGGATGACCTACTACTGCCATTTTTCAGCATAGACACATAACATACCCAAAAAATCAAACATGGAAAAGTAAAACTTAATGTTCTGTTTTTTTAAGCCACTAAAATGAACTGTAAACATTAACAACGTCTATAGGTTAAAGTAATTTAACCTAATTTAAACTAAAGCTTGAATGACAGTAACTAACACTAAGTGAAAGGGTTATTTTACAGAATATCAGTCCCGTTATTCTCTGCTTATCACACGCTGCTCACTGTCCACATGTCGATCTGTGCTCAGCATGGACATTGTTTCTTTTCTTTTTTTCAAGAGAATATGCAATGCTTCAGACAATGAGGAAACATTAACCTGGAAACTTTTCTAGCATTTTATCCTTCAAGAAAGTCACCAGAACACAAACATGTGGACATTTCACCTTCTCTGTTTCCAATAAGCTCCGATCACAGAGGGACTCATTCATGGTGTGTGTCCAGGTAAATACTACATCTCCACCATGACGATGGTGACTGCGTCCACAGCTCTGACCATCTTCATCATGAACCTGCATCACTGTGGACCCGAGGCCAGACCAGTCCCGGACTGGGTCCGAGTCCTGGTCCTGAGGTATTTAAACCGGCTCTGCCTGGTCTACGAGCTGGGGGAGACCTGCACCAGGGAGAGTCCAGCAGCCGAGAGCCAGGTGAGGAGGACAGAGCCCACTGCCAAACACTGCCTTCTTAACAATATGGACGGTGTTCATGTTTAAAGCCTGTCAACATTAAACTAAAAACAACAAGCCTTTAGTGATCAAGTGTTCTCCAAAGTGTTGCTTTGTTTCCAAATGTGCGACTCCCTCCTGTATGTGTGTCCCAACAGGAAATGAACGGGAAGCTGGGCACGCATGCCTGGGAGGTTAATGGTGACCATCGAGAGGAACTTTGTGTGACCATTGGGTCTGCTGTAAATGACCAGCCCATAACCGCGATGACGGCCATTTTGATGCCAGAAAACCCCCGAGAGATCAGGAACTCGACCATTTGCACAGGACCACAAGCTCACCAAGACGACGCAGACCTTCGACGGCAGGGATTTAGGACCAAACGGGGAGTGGATGGTCAAGACAACAGCACTGACTCGGGAAGAGGGAGGTCGGAACTCGAAACGACAAAAGAAAATGGTGGACATGAAGGAGAGGCTCATGAGAGAGAAGGGACTGGAGCAGACGAGAGCAAAACCAAACAGGAATTTCAAGACGTTGGTCATGTTTTGGTGCAACAAAAGAAGGAAAGTGAAGCCAGAGGGAAGTTCTTCAAAGCTCGAGGTGGTCTAGACATGTCCAGTGATGGAACAAAGGTCTGTGGTGCTGAAACTGGGGTAAAAGATGGAACATTTCCAGACGACACGGTGAGATGCTCATGCCACCACTGCTGCCTCCATCACTGCTGCCGCCATTTTGACTCCGGACCAGGAGAAGAAGGAGGAGGAAGGGGCTGTCTCCGTGGCGACGTGGCCTCCATCGCCGCCTCGTTCCAGGAGCAGCGGGCGGCCCAGGCGCTGATGGCCGACTGGAGGAAAGTGGCCAAAGTCATGGACCGCGCCTTAATGTGGCTCTTCTTCATCATGGTCTTCATCATGAGCGTTCTCATACTAGGCAAGGCCATATGAGACACTACTACTACTACTACTACTACTACTACTACTACTCCTACTACTACTACTACTACTACTACTACTACTACTACAGCGGCTCATGACGACAGATCCTCCTTCATCACAGTCTTCATTGTGAGAATGCTCATGCAGGGCGAGGCCTTCTGAATACTACTACTACAACAAGGTTAAGGTACAACCTGAATCAATACAAAAAAAGTATCATATACTGGTAGTAGGGGGGAAGAATAAAGATACCAAGTTTAATGCCTGGTTGGTCAGGAGACAGCAGTAAAGAAGCTTAAATAAGTAATAAATAAGTAACATTATACTTCTGTTTAATAGTTCTTGATAATGAATAATGTAGCACAGGGAATGGGGAAAAGTATTGTTCAGGTACCGCCATCATGAAGCAATAGGGGAGACCGGGGCTGGTTGTCACATTGCTCTTTATAGCCACACTAGGGGGCGCTGTGACTTGATATACATGTAGTTATTGAACATCAGGTTTAGCGTCCTGATTCTCCTATTGTGATATGCTTCCATTCGCACAAAAAGGATTGAAATGAGGAGAGGATTTGTCTTTTTGGGGGGTTTGGCCGATGTTTTTGCGTTCATAACTGGGGTGATTGGGTTTTGAAAAAATAGATCATAGTGTTGAACTGAACGATAACTGAGCTTTCGAGCTCAAGTCATGTGAGAGCAGATCAAACTTTGTTTTCTTTTTATCTCAAGAAACATAAAGCTACTTTCCCCCCCCTCAAATTCATGTTGACATCAAAAACAGCATTACTAACAGGGACGACCAACCCCGCACACAGGCACATCGTCCCAGTGCATTTTCCTGTCTTTGACGGTTAATAACTATTTAATGCAATGAGGTGTAAAAAGGAAGCAAGACCTACTGCAAGCTGAGGGTTTAAGGCTTATTTGAAGCAAGTGTGGCTCTTGTGGAAAGTTGTGTTGATGAGCAGTGAACTCCATGAAAGTGTGAGAGCCAGCCCCTACTCTTAAAGGTGGTGCCAATAAAATACTACTACGGAACATGGTTATGGTCTGCATCAGGAGTGTGCTCATGCTGGACACTATCACTACTATTACTACATCATTGCATGTGGGTTTGCTGTGACTGGACTCTGGGCTACGATTCCTGTTGTACGCAGCACCAGAGGCTTACACATCCAAAGCCGTCCGAGATACACTCAATCCATTCATTCTGTTTATTATTTATGTTTTCCATCCAACAAACCAAGCAGACTCGGGTTTGCAGAAGAGCCCAGCTCAGATCCTTCTGACCCAGACCTGCTCCAGACAGATGGTTCAACAAGGACAATAAAGACTCTATGCTCCCACAGAAGATATGGAAAGAGAGGGATCCACCTTTATTTAAGAAAGAAATCGCAGATGCAGATGTTTGGTTTTGTGTTTGCGCTCACACAGTAACACATTATTATACACTACCTCTGATACATTGTACCTGACAGATTTAGGACTGTGTAATGTGCTATGTAACAATGTGTGTTTGCCAATGCAGTACATACACCAAGTTAAGTGTGGAGGTTCACAATAAGGCACAAGACCCTAACCGGAACCTAACTTATAATGTATTAATCCCCTCAGAGAAATGTGTCTTTCCATTAGACCCATCCTCAATGCATGAAGGAGCAGTGAGCAGCAGCGTGGGCCGGAGCTCGGGGACCCATCTCCAGATGTGCCAGGCCAGGTCAGAAACACCAGGCTGGGGCATTAACCTATTGTACATGTTTTTTTGTGGTAGGAGGAGACCTTCACAGACACAGGGAGAACATGCAAACACCACACAGAAAGGCCTCGTCCAGGTGGGAATCAAACCCGGGACCTTCTAACTGGGAAGCACGAGGAGCTAACCGCTGGGGTTATGTACCTCCAAAGTACTAATATACATTATTCCTTTGTGTAAGTACTACATAGGTTCTAAAGCAGATTACATTGTATTCACTTTGGTCAGGTACAATGTATGAAGGTGGTGTAACATAAGTGTAACCCACATTAGTTAAGTGGTCAGTCCCGCTGGTTTATTCATCTGTCCCCCCTGGTCAGAGACAACTGTATCAGTGTATCAGCTAAGCTCCTGCTGTCATGTTTTGGAGAGAAAAAAGAAACCCCAAAGGACCGAGTGTAACTCTGATGGGAGGAGCAACACGCAATAGGCTTTAAAACGTATTTGTGTCCATCTACTTGCTTTAAATCATGCTCAAATAGTAAAACTACTTTGAATTGTAGCTAATTGTAATGTATTCCAATCCATATTTAGTACTTGAGCATAAAACTATATGTTCACATCTTTGGTCTTTGGGCATGCACAAAGACCAGACAGGTATGCACCAACTCGTCTCAGATCAGGGAAGAACAAATCAATATGTAAAAACAGTGAACGAGTCAAAAAGAAACTCAAAAGACTGTTTGAAGGTTTTGCTGGAGGCCAAATGAAAAGCAAAAGTAGTTTTGGCTCCACGTTGTGCAGAGATGAGGCGTCAAAGAGAACAAAGTCATCGTACACGGATTATAGTGTTGAGACTGCAGAGTTTAATGATGACCTACTTATCTTTGTTTCTGTTTCCTGTCAAAGCTACACATTGTACGAGCAATGAAAAATTGTGGGAAAAGTCTGCCTTTACTGGAGTTCTATTGGCTTCATTTTTGGTTCAGATGTTCAAAATGTCAATGAGAACCAGGCAAAATGTGATCTGGCACAACCTGGAGAACTTTTGCTTATAGCATTATATTTTGTTCATTCTGAAAACATGCATTCATTGGATTTGACTGTAATATTTTTGTATCGATGTTTGGACACGTGAGGCGACCCCAGCCCAGTGTCCAGGGGCTGCTCACACCTAGAACCGCCTCTTTTCTTTGTCTCACCATCGGAAATGTGTTAATTGGGTGTTAATCCTGAAGAGACGGAGTTTGTCCAGCATAATTAAAATGGTTCAACATTTAATTAGAAGCCAAGCACCATGGGAAACGCAGGATTATTCTGACGCCCCATGACCTTCACTTTTCTTGTTTAATGAAGGAAGTGTCAAATGATTCCATTTTTTCCACTTTTGTCTGAATGAGTTTTTATGTCACAACGTAGTAAAGTTTATGAGGAAATGAAATAGGATTCATGTCATTTGTGTTTCTCAACAAACATTTAAATATTTCATTTGATTTTGCGCTTATTTTTTATGAGGTGAACTCAAAGACATACAACATATTCACAAATCTGCTGTATCTGTGTTAGTGAGCGCTTCACACGGGGCAGGATCAGGAATGTGTCATATCATTTTGATCAAAACACACTATCGAAACAAACATGAATGAACTGGATTTTAAGTGTTGCCACATGGATTGAATATAAATACTAATTATAATTTACAGTATGGGGTCCTGAGTTGTTTGTCTGGTGATTTTGAACCCTTGGCCTAAGACACACATGATCCTCACGGAACAAAAGTACATCATAGCCAGTACATCTATCAGCAGATGGTCTGGAACACTGGGAGGTGGGGCATTGACATCAGTAGAACTGTGCAGAGGAATTGGACAAAACAAGTGGAAGCATTGGGAAAGAGAAGTCTGAAGGACACTCCAACAAAGTGGAGAAGAGAAAGTAAACGCCTACTAGTTGGTTAGCAGTAAGTGACTGTGTCACCTCGTTTAAAGGAACAGGCCACCGTTTTTACATACTGAGATATGTTCTTACCTCACTTTAGCCGAGTTAATATATCCCCGTCTGGTCTTTGTCCGTGCGCTCACACATACGCAGCCTCTCCCACATGTCACATAGCTCCAAAAAAGCTCACGATAGAAGCTACCAAGCTCTTCCACTTGTTCCCTATTTAAATAAAGTTACGTGAAGTGTTTTCATGCGAAGTATATTTACACAGAAATGTAACGTGTCGATTTTATAAGCAGATAAAAAGGGGGACTATATTGTGAGGCGTAATGATACGAGGAGCAAAACGTCCGCGCAGTAACTCCTAAAGGTTATTGACGGAAGTGAGCGGGGAAGTCTTTAGGAGTTACTACGCGGACGTTTTGCTCCTCGTATCATTACGCCTCACAATATAGTCCTCCTTTTTATTTGCTTATAAAATCGACATGTTACATTTCTGTGTAAATATACTTCGCATGAAAACACTTCACGTAACTTTATTTAAATAGGGAACACGTGGAAGAGCTTGGTAGCTTCTATCGTTTGCGTGACAGAGCGCACGGACAAAGACCAGACGGGGATATATTAACTCGACTAAGGCTAGGTAAGAGCATATCTCAGTATGTAAAAACGGTGGCCTATTCCTTTAAATCACCATTTGGCATTTCTGCCTAAATGGGTCACTAAATGTGGTCTGATCTGTATTAAAATCACAAGAATGAGTAAACAGTATCTGCTTAAACTAATACCACCCAAACATTTACATTTGATCACATTTTTATTGGCCATAATGTGAACATTCACAGGAGAGGGAGGAATAAGTAAGTACACCCCCTGAATCTCGCTGAACTGCAGCAGTTTAGTAAAGAGGAATGATCCAAGTTCATCCTGATGGTTGTGAACGTCTGATCTGCAGCTACAGCAGCAGATACTGCTGCAAAAGAAGGATCAGCAGATATGTAATACTGGGGTAGCCTGGCTAACACCAGACTAAAATCACAAGTGATATTTAGTCTGGGGACCACCAATTCATTTTCTCATAGGAGAGGTGTGGTTTACGATCGTCCATAGTCGTTTATTGGGCGATACGAAAAAAAAAAAAAAAAAAGTCTCATGCGTCTGCACGAGGCCACAGCCAATCGTATCATCGTATGAGATGACGTATGACGTACCCGCTGTAAACTTTTGAGCTAAATTATTTAGAACAAGGTCTAAAGCTTGATCAAAAAATACCATCGTGTCTGCTGCTGTCATGTTGGATCCGTAAATAAACTTTTTTTTTATTATCCGTAAATAAACTACAAGCTTCCGTATATCGAATAGCGCGTCATCGTCTTGCCGTCCCTCCTCGCTCTGTGATTGGTTCCCAAATCCACCGGAGATTTGGGCCATGGTCCCCAGGCTGTTGTGCAGTTCGAAATAATTCGAGCGCACACAGCAGCCTGGCGTTAGCCAGGTTAATACTGGGGTGTACTCACTATGCAAAATATCTTGAAAAACTTGTTGTTTTTCAACAAAATCGCTATTTATCATACTGGGTCAAGCTGTACAGTCGTACTATCTCTGTCATAGCCTTGACCCACGGATAGTACAATTTTACAGCTTGACCCAGTATGATAAATAGCGGTTTAATGTTATCCTCTAACAGATGTACATTCATTTTTCCATTGACGTTGTCCCTGAGGAAACAAAACAGCCCCACACCCTGATGCTCCTGCTCCAGACTCCACAGTGGGCAGAGGGTTTGGATGTTCCATGTTTCTTCCACACATGAGGTTCTGTGTTGCTCCACAGCACAACAGGCAAAATATACTGTGGACTGAAAAAAACGGCTTCCCAGGGCCATACATCCACAAATATGGACATATTTTATATCTTGTAGTGGGTACTGGGAAGGGTGCCTGAGATAACACCCTCCACAAAATACAGCAGAAATACACTCACGCATGCACACGTGTTACAAAACGGCCGTATTTCTCCAAATGAGGTTTTCATTCCATTCTTGCGGCCTCTCCACTTTAGTAGCTTCTACAGACTCCACACTTCACAGGCCGGGACTCAACTACATCTGGAAAAAACAATAGAAGGATTTTTCAATATCCCATTCTCAGACAGACTTATTGAGTTTTGAACCCCAAGAAACAAGGCACAATTGAAAACATACAACTTTGCAATAGGATTTTTCCTCATATTCATCCTTAAGTAGCCATGTGCTCGGGGTGCACTCAGGCCTTCAAAGTAATACAACAAAAGTGGACTGCTGTACCATGTCCATCACAGTGAGAGTGTAGGCTTATGAGTGTGTTTAAGATCGGCTGCTTCAGGAAATAATCACTTCAATCACTAATCCACATGCATTCACTAGGGTGGACAACGGGCATTTGAATAACTGATCAAATATGTTTTTATTCAGAATAAACATTGTAAACACTATACAATTATCTTTAAGATTGTGTTTACACATTTTGAACATATTGAACATAAACGTTTTTGAAGCTGACAGATAAAGTATTTTCAAAAACAACAAAACTATAAATTGTAAATTTATAGAATTGTAAGTTTTTGTTCAAATAAAGCTAGTGATGCACAATGTCCAATTTAGTGGACACATGATTAATCATGAGGACTGGGTGGCAGTCGAAGGCAGGTGCCTCGACAACCTGGGCACAGCTTCTGGCGTTCGGGACATGGAACGTCACCTCGCTGGGGGGGAGGAGCCTGAGCTTGTGCGGGAGTAAGGGATGCCGTGAAGCTGAAGAAGGACCTGGCCTTGTTGGCTCGTGGGACTCCGGAGGCAGCTGAGAGGTACCGGCAGGCCAAGCGTGCTGCAGCTCGGGCTCGATCGACCTACGTTCCCACCCTCACCTATGGTCATGAGATTTGGGTAATGAAACGACAAGATCACGAATACATGCGGCCGAAATGAGTTTCCTCGCAGATACCCGGGAGGAGCTCGGAGTAGAGTTGCTGCTCCTTCACGTCGAAAGGAGCAGCTGAGGTGGCTCGGGCATCTGTTCCGGATGCCTCCTGTTCGCCTCCCGCAGGAGGTGCTCCATGTATGTCCTAGTGGGACAAGGCCTCGTGGAAGACCCAGGACACGCTGGTGGGACTATGTCTCCGAGCTGGCCTGGTGTCGCCTCGGGGTCCCCCCAGAACAGCTGGAGGAGGTGTGTGTGGATCAGGAAGTTTGGGCATCTCTGCTGAGACGCTGCCCCCGCGGCCCGGTCCTGGATAAAGCGGAAGAAAATGGATGAATGGATGGTTGGATGGATGATTAATCACAATTTCCTCAAATCACAAAATCAATACTTGGGTATTTTAATAATTAAATTACTCCTTAGGTGTTGCTTCATGTCCCCATGTTTATTTATTTTTCCTGCAAGGGTCCCCTAGAATAGAACGGCTGGACAGACATTCCTCCCTTGTGAGGCACACCTGCTCATATGTCGGTCATCTTGTTTTTGAGGAGGAAAAAAATGCACTTGCAAAAGCTGACCAGAGAGAGGCAGTGTCTGGAACACACGAGGGAGCACTGTAGTGAGACGCATTCATATATCGCAGTAAACGCTGTAGCCACCACTGGCCATGAAAGGGTTCAACAGGAAATCCTGAGTATCAGTCAAATACATTACACACTGTACTAGAGTAACACTATAAGGTCATCCGCTCAACTGTTACTGATGAAGGGAGGAGTAAGTGTTTTCTTCTTCCTATTGAGCAAAATGAAATGAGTTCTTGTGTGGCATTGTATCTGTTGGTGAGTGTTGTTGCTCAAATAATGAACTGAACTGAAAGTTTAGTCCACTTCTACTCCAGACGGATGTAGATGGTGCAGAACTACATGAAGTTTGAAGCTCAGGCCTAAACTACAGACGTCATAGTGAGTTTTTCATGTTAGACTGAGTTATGTCTCTGTGGACCGATCATCAGGCCTCCTCCGTCCTGTGTTTAAATTAATCCCAGAAGATCAAACTGTTGCAGATACACAGCAATGCTTTTACCGCCGACACAGAGACAAAGGAGTGAGAGCACCCCAGGGAGAGCACCCCGGGGAGTAATAATAGCTACAACACAACGAGACACCAAGGTGAAACTGTGTTTGAAATGGATACCGCGGAGAGCAGGGGGTTTGGGGAAATCATCATTAACAATAATAATCTGTGATCCCGAAGAAAGAGTTACATCAGCTACAACCAACTTCATCCTAAACACTGAACTGTTTTAAGACTTTTCTATTATTATTGTAAACAAAACACTGTATTGTAAATGATTCTGTATTCTTTAAGGGTCCTAACAGTCCAGTTTAAAGGTACGCTTTTATCCTGTAAATATTCGTGCTGTGCTTTCATAGGCTCAGTGCTGGTTGCTGTTTATTTTGGAGTTAGTTTACTGTGTTCATTTGTTATTTTAAACAATAACCCTCTGGTTGGTGTTGGCCCAATTGATCCACAGCTGGGGGGCGACAGGGGTTCACTTTAGGTTTTTTTGTAGTGTTGGTGGTGGTGGCACATGTATGGGTGATTTCTGTCATGGAAATGGTGTTTATTTGTGTTTAACCTTGTGTTTGTTTTAGTTTTTAGTACTGTATACCTCCCTCAGCGAGGCCACACCACCACAGTTCAAATTCAACAACTGCTTCTAGTATTTTCCTTTGTGTTTAATTGTAAATAAACTCTGCACTGACTGTCTGGCTTACCTGTAGTGTAAAACACCATGCTAGTGTTACACTGGCATCATGAGGAAAAGATTTAGACAAAAATAACAAAGTGACTATATTTTAGAAAGCTGACATTATAATAATATGAAATTAAATATAATGAATAACACTTTCAAGTTAAGACCAAAGTCCAGGCAGAAAAACCTTACAGCACTAAACGGCACAAAAAACCCACAAAAACCACGCCCTCTGCAGATGCCACGGTCACGGTCACGGTCACGGTCACGGTCACGGTCACGGGCACGGTCACGGGCACAGTTTCAGGGCTTTTCCCTCCAGAAAAACAACTACTTCTAATATAGTCATCATTTGTTTTGGCCATTGTGGAAAAGACTCTGTCAGCATTCAAATTTTGATGAAGTTTATTGGTTTATTTGGTCGGGACAGTGCATGTTAGTGAACACGCCACACTGGATCCTCCCCCATGTGCACTCTCACACACACACTCTCATTCATCCTGGCCTATTGTACATGTTTTTAGTGGTAGGGGAAACCGGAGTACCCGGAGGAAACCTGCGCAGACACGAGGAGGACACAGAAAGGCCCCGTCCAGGTGGGAATCAAAGCTGGGACCTTCTGGCTGTGAAGAGCGAGTGCTAACCACTGTACTCCTGGGCCTCTCCAAATCTCCAGATCTCCAAATGTCCGAGTTTTACAAATCTGTGGCCTGTTTTCCAGCCTCATCACCTGCAGAGGGCAGAGCAGGACTGGCCCCTGCTGTGGCAGTAGCATTTACTTCAGCTAGCGTTAGCGCATAAACTAAGGCTGATTTCATTTACTGATTTGAACGGCAATTTGGCGGCCCCTCCAGCAGATGGCGCCTGAGGCGAGCGCCGCAACTCTGTCCACTCACGATTTAAAGCAGGAGAAGGCAACATCAGGCCCAGGGGCCAAATCCGGCCCTCCTGCACAGAACCTCTGGCCTCACATACCTGACAAAGTTGGGGAATTGGGGGAAGACACTTTTTGCTATGGTGGTTATTGTGTAAAAACAGTATAATATAAATACAAAATGTCACTGTTTACATATGTGTTTTAACCTCTTTACTTCCACCTGAACTGAGCACATTTTCCTCTGTTTGGCTTTACCCAAATCTAAAAGCTTCTTGAAAAGAAAGGCATTGAAACAGAACAAAAAGTGACGAAAAAACCACATAAACACAACAAAAGAGTGACTAAAACATGCCACAAAAGCAACAATAATACAACAAAAAAGTGACTAAAGAGTGATGAAAAAAGTGGCGTAATAAAAACTTCAAAGACGCTTCAAAATTTGACAAAAGAGCGGCAACAACGCAACAAAAAGTTACAATTAGTTTTGTAGGCCTTAGCTTTCAAATGAGGCCCTACACTGTTGCTTTGCAGCTTTTCGATTTGGATAAAGCCGAAGGCAAAACATCCCATATAATGTAAAACATTGGCAATTGTAGAAAATAGTTTTTACTTTAGGCTTCAGTGGTTTGGCCACCTCCACCTATCCACCACCTCCACCTATCCACCACCTCCACTACCTCCACCACACCTATCCACCACCTCCACTACCTCCACCTATCCACCACCTCCACCACACCTATCCACCACCTCCACCACACCTATCCTCCACCTCCACCTATCCACCACCTCCACCACCTCCACCTATCCACCACGTCCACCACACCTATCCACCACCTCCACCTATCCACCACCTCCACTACCTCCACCACACCTATCCACCACCTCCACCACCTCCACCACACCTATCCACCACCTCCACCACACCTATCCACCACCTCCACCACACCTATCCTCCACCTCCACCTATCCACCACCTCCACCACCTCCACCACACCTATCCACCACGTCCACCACACCTATCCACCACCTCCACCACACCTATCCACCACCTCCACCACACCTATCCTCCACCTCCACCACCTCCACCACACCTATCCACCACCTCCACCTATCCACCACCTCCACCACCTCCACCACACCTATCCACCACCTCCACCACACCTATCCACCACCTCCACCACACCTATCCTCCACCTCCACCACCTCCACCACACCTATCCACCACCTCCACCTATCCACCACCTCCACCACCTACACCACACCTATCCACCACCTCCACCACCTCCACCACACCTATCCACCACCTCCACCACACCTATCCACCACCTCCACCACACCTATCCACCACCTACACCACACCTATCCACCACCTCCACCACACCTATCCACCACCTCCACCACACCTATCCACCACCTCCACCACCTCCACCACACCTATCCACCACCTCCACCACACCTATCCACCACCTCCACCACCTCCACCACACCTATCCTCCACCTATCCACCACCTCCACCACACCTATCCACCACCTCCACCACCTCCACCACACCTATCCACCACCTCCACCACACCTATCCACCACCTCCACCACACCTATCCTCCACCTCCACCACCTCCACCACACCTATCCACCACCTCCACCACACCTATCCACCACCTCCACCACACCTATCCACCACCTCCACCACACCTATCCTCCACCTCCACCACCTCCACCACACCTATCCTCCACCTCCACCACCTCCACCACACCTATCCTCCACCTCCACCACCTCCACCACACCTATCCACCACCTCCACCACACCTATCCACCACCTCCACCTATCCACCACCTCCACCACCTCCACCACACCTATCCACCACCTACACCACCTCCACCTATCCACCACCTCCACCACCTCCACCACACCTATCCACCACCTCCACCACACCTATCCACCACCTCCACCACCTCCACCACACCTATCCTCCACCTATCCACCACCTCCACCACACCTATCCACCACCTCCACCACCTCCACCACACCTATCCACCACCTCCACCACACCTATCCACCACCTCCACCACCTCCACCACACCTATCCACCACCTCCACCACACCTATCCACCACCTCCACCACCTCCACCACACCTATCCACCACCTCCACCTATCCACCACCTCCACCACACCTATCCTCCACCTCCACCACGCCTATCCACCACGTCCACCACACCTATCCACCACCTCCATCACACCTATCCACCACCTCCACCACACCTATCCACCACCTCCACCACACCTATCCACCACCTCCACCACACCTATCCACCACCTCCACCACACCTATCCACCACCTCCACCACCTCCACCACACCTATCCACCACCTCCACCACCTCCACCACACCTATCCTCCACCTCCACCACACCTATCCACCACCTCCACCACACCTATCCTCCACCTCCACCACACCTATCCTCCACCTCCACCACACCTATCCACCACCTCCACCTATCCACCTCCACCACCTCCACCTATCCACCACCTCCACCACCTCCACCACACCTATCCTCCACCTCCACCTATCCACCACCTCCACCACCTCCACCACACCTATCCACCACCTCCACCACACCTATCCACCACCTCCACCACACCTATCCACCACCTCCACCACCTCCACCACACCTATCCACCACCTCCACCACACCTATCCTCCACCTCCACCTATCCACCACCTCCACCACCTCCACCACACCTATCCTCCACCTCCACCACACCTATCCTCCACCTCCACCACACCTATCCACCACCTCCACCTATCCACCACCTCCACCACCTCCACCACACCTATCCACCACCTCCACCTATCCACCACCTCCACCTCCACCACCTCCACCACACCTATCCACCACCTCCACCACACCTATCCTCCACCTCCACCACACCTATCCTCCACCTATCCACCACCTCCACCACACCTATCCACCACCTCCACCACCTCCACCACACCTATCCACCACCTCCACCACACCTATCCACCACCTCCACCACCTCCACCACACCTATCCACCACCTCCACCACACCTATCCACCACGTCCACCACACCTATCCTCCACCTCCACCTATCCACCACCTCCACCACCTCCACCACACCTATCCACCACCTCCACCACACCTATCCTCCACCTCCACCTATCCACCACCTCCACCACCTCCACCACGCCTATCCTCCACCTCCACCACGCCTATCCTCCACCTCCACCACACCTATCCACCACCTCCACCTATCCACCACCTCCACCACCTCCACCACCTCCACCACACCTATCCACCACCTCCACCACACCTATCCTCCACCTCCACCACACCTATCCACCACCTCCACCACCTCCACCACCTCCACCACACCTATCCACCACCTCCACCACACCTATCCACCACCTCCACCTATCCACCACCTCCACCTATCCACCACCTATCCACCACCTCCACCACACCTACGCCTACCCCTGATTTAAAGGCTCACTATTCTGATGAATGCTCCCTGGACGAATGAGAGCCTGCATAACCATACTTTAAACATAATCATAATACTGCGTTCAGAGGCATGAGGCCTGGTGTGAGTCCTGTGTCAGGTTTGATTCTCTGGAAACCGGTCTGAAGCCTCTGAGCCTCTGGGAGCTGTTAGACCAGTCCTGTTTATAGCAGTCCAAGACTCCTGTCAAACTGGGAGTCCTAATTTCATTACTGTGGTCAGTGCCCCCTAGAGGCCCGCCACAAAAGACACCAAGGTCCCTGGGTCCAGTAGTGTGATGTTTTCTGGAGACTGGTCTGAATCCCCAGAGCGTCTGGGAGCACTTAGACCAGACTGGGGCCAAACACCAGCAGATCATTCTGAGGCTCCTGGGAGTTCCAATTCCCCACCTCGAAAACCATTAACACTGGACAAACTTGCCTGTCATGTAGTCTGGGAGCGTGTGTGATCTCAGCCATTTCCCGGTGGGTGAAATGTGTTTGTTTGTATACTTTATTGTCCCTTGCATTTAACCCATAATTCGATGCCACTGGGGCAACCCATAAGGAGCAGTGGTCGACAGCAGTGCCTGCGGACCCATCTCCATGATGTGGAGCCAGGCTGGTGGTCAGAATCACCTGGCTGGAGGATTCACCTGAATTTTTTGTACATTTGATTAACTGGAATCTCAGCGCAATTGATAAGGTTTTTTCACAAAGTGAGACTACGGAGGAGGTCGTCTGCCCTGACTGGACTTTCACAGCTGTGGTGGACGTGTGGAGTAAGTGGATCGTTTGCCTCGCGGTCCTGTCGGTCGGAGACATCAAAGATATTCACTTATTTGGACTCTTGATAACAGGGTACGGACTTGGCTTTGCCCTGGCTTATCAGAAAGTCGGAAAGTTGACAACTTGCAATCGGACCCGCTGCTGTCGCACTTTGGAGCAGGGAGTGACCGAGTGATGGACGTATACAGGAAAGTGATGCACAATGATGGACTGTTCTGCATGACCTGGCAGCTCACTGTGGAGACGGACAAAAGTAGGGCGACATCTTGGCAGGAAAAGGGATGAACTGTGAAGGAACTACCTGCAAATTTATTATAAATTGATGAACTAATACTGGAATTATGGGCGGCACGGTAGCGCAGCGGTTAGGGCTCTCGCTTCACAGCAAGAAGGTCCGGGTTCGATTCCCACCTGGACGGGGCCTTTCTGTGTGGAGTTTGCAGGTTCTCCCCGTGTCTGCGTAGGTTTCCTCCGGGTACTCCGGTTTCCCCTACCACTAAAAACATGCACAATAGGATGAATTACGTGTGTGAGTGAATGTGTGATGGTGTCAGAGGGTCCGTTGGCGCAGACGTGTGTAGTCGTGAAAGCGCTTCTGACCAGGGGAAACTGAAGCTACCACCACTGAGTATGGAGTGAATGTACAATGTGCTTTGTGACCATGTCTGTGAAAGGCGCTATATAAATAAAGATCTTCTTCTTCTTCTTATCTCTCCTACACCGTCAGCATTCCCCACTCAAGGTCAAGGCACCTTTAACTGACTAATCTATTTATTTAATCCTAATATATAAAATGTATATATATGGGAGGTTGTCCCAGGCGCATTGTTTTAAATGTTGTAATCACTTTGTGATACTTTTCAGTATGAAAAGCGCTTTATAAATAAAGTTTGATTGACTTGATTGATTGATAAACCAGATACGGACTGACGCTTCTGCGACTATATTTACAAACATTCACTCACAAATAAGTGCACACACATCCCCTCCCTCACCACGCCCCAAATCCCTCTGCGTCTGTGTTCACAAACACCCCCGCCCTCCAGTTGCCAGGTGGGCGCCCCTCCCCTACAGCGCCTGCCCAGGTGTACTGTGTGTTTCCCATGTCTGGATGTTTTTGTATATGTGCTTTGCCTAAACCTGATTGTAATTTCGCATATTTTCTTTTGTATGGCGCATTGAGTTGCCTTGTGTACGAAATGCGCGGTATAAATAAAGTTGCCTTGCCTTACATGTTTTTAGCGGAAGGGAAAACCGGAGGACCTGGAGGAAACCTACACGGACACAGGGAGAACATGCAAACTCACCACAGAAAGGACCGTCCTGGTGGGAATTGAACCCGGGACCTTCTAGCTGTGAAGCGGAGGCGATAACCGCTGCGCTACCGTGCCACCATTGACAAACAGGATCAACCAAATAGAGAAACACTGGATATGAAGCAGGGATGAAAACTCCCAACACTGTCTGAACTGATGTCTTTTGCTAAGAGTGCTGGAAATATGTATAAAGTTTTGAGAAGTGAAGGCTATTTTTTTAAATATAAGATAAGCTAAGATAAGATAAGATAAACCTTTATTGATCTCACAAAGGAGAAATTCACTTGTTACAGTCGGCGTTCAAGAAGAAGAGTTGATAAAGTGCAGCTGATGCAGAGATTATTGCACATGTTACTTCACAGTCTTATTGCACAGTCTGACAGCAGTGGGGATGAAGGCTTTGCGGTAGCGCTCCGTCCTGCACTGAGGGTGTCTCAGTCTGCCACTGAGAGAGCTGCTCAGCTCTTCTACAGTCCCGTGCAGTGGGTGGGAGGTGTTGACCCTCCTGTCCCTCACCTCCTCCACAGAGTCCAGGGGGCAGCCCAGGACGGAGCTGGCCCTCCTGACCAGCTTGTTCAGTCTGTTCTTGTCCCGCTCTGTGCGGCCCGGGGCCCAGCACACGGCAGCGTAGTGGAGAGCAGAGGCCACCACAGAGTCATAAAGAGTTCTGAGCAGAGGCCTGCTCACTCCGAACGACCTCTCCTCATGGATCTCCATATGGATGTTTACCTTCAAATCGCATACACCAGAACAAACGTGAAGGGCCATCCATTTCCATAAGTCTAACATAATGGACTAAACAGTGACATTTTGGTGTAATAACATCTCAAAACACTTTTCATTTCTGTCAAAAACTCCTCAACCAGTGCATTGAGCGACAGAAGCTTCTCTTTGTTCATCTTTGGTGCCATGACAATCTCGGTAATTTCTTTACACAGCAAAAAAAGCTCCAATATTTACACTTTAAAGGAACACTAATGGAAGTAATCTGAATAGGCACCATTTCTGTGATGCAGACCCTGTAATACCAACAGCACGCAGTCTTTCTGACAGTTGAACAGGCTTGTTATGTTTGTCATTCTGACCAAAACACCGTCTTTTTAGTTCTTCATTAATCTCCCTCATTGTGATGTGTTTTTCTGTGTGAGCTTTGCCAATAACCAGTTTCATAACCAACAGAATCACCTCTTCTAATAAATCGTGCATCACATCTGGTGGAAATTCTGTGGTTGTGTCAAAATAATCCGTTTTTTCAAAGGGGCATGGCTGGTACACACCATAGGTTGCTTTGTCATCAGGACACTCAGTGCTCTCAGAAGATGCTGTTTGTGAACGTCAGATGTTAAATAAACTCCTCTTCTCTGAACATTTGTTTGACGTCTCTATATGTTGCCATGTAATATCTGCATATTCTCCCAGAGTTAAATGACATTGTGAATCCTCCAAGCATATGTGCAGATAAATTGTCACAAGATATAGTTGCAAGACCAGCAAAAATTGTGTATTCCTTTTGATCAACTGAAATGGTAAATCCATGACTTTTTCACAAATGAATAGTGAACCAACAGAGCCACATGAATATGTCGTTGAAGTGACCTCTATTTTTTGTCTAAATTACCAACTGTATAATAAAAGCCACACAGTTGCTCTTTGAAAATATTCCCGTCACAATAGTCTCTGGTGTATGGCTGGGAAAAAAGAACCATGATCTCCTCATTTGAACAGTAGTTTTTGAAGACCTTATGGATTGGCACGTATGAACAGCTACCGACTACTTTTCCTTTGTCATCCATTAGTTTAGACTCGACAGGCTCTGTGTTCAGTAATGCAGTACAGGGACTGGATTGCCTCTGTTGCTCCTTTGAAAAAATCATCTGACTGGGTCACATTAGCCAACTCAGTCATTTCAGAAATATTAAAACAGTTTTTTTTGTAAATGATAGGTTTTAAAAGCATTATAGTTCTGCTTGAAAAAACAAAAAAGGAAGTGGACATCTTCAACAATCTCCTTTTGAATGGAAACAGGAAGGAGACAAATTATTTTTCAATATTCATTTAAATCTTCAACATATTGACATCTCAGAGTCACTTACAGCAAAGTCCTCCTCAGCACAGTCATTTACAGGATTACCATTAAAATGCTTGCAATATAGGTGCCATCTAAAGGATTCAAATATTTTGAAAGAGGAACAATAGTTATTAATCCCACACAAAATGTGGAAGTTGGGCTCATGGACATGGATTAGTCCAATGTGCTGGATTAATTTAGTTATTATGAATACTGTGTGGGAACATTTTGGTATGGCTGTGGCATCAATTAAGTACATTTATTTTGCGGCTCACAGTTATTGGCAAAGGTTGGTCCCTCTCCAGCGATATTTTTGCAATGAATCTTTGAAGGAAATCGGGTGTATCCAAAGTGTATCCAGTGTGTGGATACTGAATATTGATAATGAAGTATGTGCAGAATGCAGCGAGGACTTCATCTTCAATGCCTGAACAACGGCACACCTCCACGCGGTCTTTTTAACCACGGTTGGGACTCTGGTGGTGAACGCCTTCTTCTCCTTCCAGCAGCTGAATAGTACTAATGTGGATGTTTGGGTCTTGGATATTATATCATTTTGTAACTAATATGGTCTTTAGATGTACATTTTGTCTTGATGTGTTTCAGCTGTCAGCAGATGAAACATGACAAGATAAATAAAGTTCAGGTCAGCTGAAGAAGGTACTTGAATGAGTGGTGAAGCATCTTCACACTAGAAACTTTTACTACAAACCTCCCCAAGAGTAATGAAATGATCAATCTTCTCTTTAAAAAATATCGGCATGAAACTGGCTGTTGATTAAAGGCTCATTCGTACATTTTCATGGCTACAAGGCAAAAGTGACTTCATTATGTTCTGCAGCTCAGGGTGCAAGAGCAAGAAGTTCTTGCATCTTGTGAAGTATGAATGAGCCTTCAAGGGCAAACTAGAAGTGATAGACATGTACAGAAAAGACTTACTCCATTTGTGGTACTTCTTCATAATGTCCTCCACAGACATTCCTTCATCTCTTTTTTACGCCATTCAAAAGTTCGCTGCATGTCATCTCGAACTATTGCATGATCAGGAATCATCTTTTGAAACTGGCTATTTAGAATCTTCACGGTGGTGCAGCGGTTAGCGCTCGTGCCTCACAGCTGGGTAGGTTAGTGGTAAAAACATGTGTTATAGGTGAATCCTTCAGCCAGGTGTTCCTGACCACCAGCCTGGCACCAAATCATGGAGATGGGTCAACTTAACTTAAGCATCAATGGGAGTTGCATCTTCTGTGTTATTGTGTTATTGGTTCCTAAGAGTAAAGGAAGAACATTTTTTTTTAAAACACAACATAATAATTCAAAAAGTAGACATGCATTGAGTACTGACCATATGTTGCAAACTCACAGGACTCTTTTGAATTTGGATGACCAAACTTTCTCTTGAACCGTTCACATTGGACCAAAGGCACACGCTCCATTTTAAACTTACGTTTTAATGACACGGGCCATGTTTGCTAGTTTGAGAAATGTTTTTATTTACAGCGCATGTATAATCATCCAAAACCAACAAGGACACTTCTTCATTGGAAGAACCTTTAATAATTCATGAAATCTCTTGTTTCTTGATTTGTCGCTGCTAGCTAGGCATCAACACTTTTTTTTTACTCCTTTAAATTTCATTTAATTGTACATACCTTTGCAGAATAATTTTGCTTGAAAATCAACTTGATCAAAACCCAATTGAAAACTGTATGTTGTTTTTAATATGCGCCATCACCTCCAAATGAAACCATTCTGGATGCAGAGGAGCTTTTTTTGCTTGTATGTTCTCCGCGTGTCAGCCTAGGCTAGTGTGCTAGTTTAAACAGCATTTGAGTCACTTTTCAACGAGCTTAGTGCACATAGAGCTGGCTTGTACTATGTAACTCACAATAGAATACAACCTCTAGTACTCGGTTTGTTCAAACTTACCCCTGAATCGTTTGGCTTCCTCCTCAGACACGTCTATAACGGATTGAATAACTTTTTCCAAAAGCTCTTCGGTGGAAACAGCCCTTAGAACCGGTCCCTCCATGAGGACGTCCAAGTCCAGTGTCCTCGCCCGGGGAGGTGATCAAAAGACCGAAGCACTACAGACTGTGTCCTTCCTCATTGATGCTGTGGTTCATGTATTCATGCACAGTAATTCAAAATAGTCCCTACTTGGGGATCATTATTGTACCCTCTATGCTCAAATTTGTACCATGTGTGGGACGTTTAGGTACCCTTTTAACCTAAGTGATACATTTATGTGCTTTTTGAATTTTAACATTTCAAAAAGTATTTTCACTCCCAAAAGGCTCAATAATGTATCTAAAGGACTATTAATGATCCACTTGAGTTACCATGTTCTAGATTTGTACCTCAATGATCCTTTGTTTTGGCTCTCACAGCCCAAAACTGCTTCCTCCCAGAGGCCCTCCAGGAGGCACCCTATGTTAACCTTATGGTTCAGAATCACTGCTTTAGCCCATCAACAACCCTTGTAGGTATCGGGAGACAAAGCTTTTCATTATGCTTCTATTGAGCATAATGAAAGGAGTTCATGTGTGGCATTGTATCTGTTGGTGAGTGTTGTTGCTCAAATAATGAACTGAACTGAAAGTTTAGTCCACTTCTACTCCAGACGGATGTAGACAGTGCAGAACTACATGAAGTTTGAAGCTCAGGCCTAAACTACAGACGTCATAGTTAGTTTTTCATGTTAGACTGAGTTATGTCTCTGTGGACCGATCATCAGGCCTCCTCCGTCCTGTGTTTAAATTAATCCCAGAAGATCAAACTGTTGCAGATACACAGCAATGCTTTTACCGCCGACACAGAGACAAAGGAGTGAGAGCACCCCAGGGAGAGCACCCCGGGGAGTAATAATAGCTCCAACACAACGAGACACCAAGGTGAAACTGTGTTTGAAATGGATACCGCGGAGAGCAGGGGGTTTGGGGAAATCATCATTAACAATAATCATCTGTGATCCCGAAGAAAGAGTTACATCAGCTACAACCAACTTCATCCTAAACAGAAACCGTCGCCATGAGAAGGAGAAAAGTTTAACTGTACAACTCTGGAAAAAGGTCCTGGGTTCACTTGTATTTATTGTTTTGGAATTGACCTTTATTTAACCAGGACCGTTCCTGTAAAAGGTCTGGGCCCATACTTACATTAGGATTAGGAACAGCACATGTGATGTAAGTTGTGTTTCACTCACAAAGCTCTCACACATATTATTTAGAAACTAGAAGGTCTCGGCTTTCAAATGAGGTATCACACTGGCACATAGGCTATAAGCTCTCCAGTCAATATGCGTTGAAGTGGTTTAACATGCACTGCAACAGCCAAGTGCTCCAGATCCAGGTTCAGAACAGAAGGCATTGGTTTCCAATGCACATAAAAACCATTAGGGCCTGTTCCATACGTATAAAATGTGCCCGATCTTGGATTTCTAAATGCAGACTATCGCTTAACCTTTTTCCGGCTAGGAGGGGAGCAATATGACATCTTGCTGCTCCTCATGCCTGGCGTATTAGCGGGCAGGTCTCCCATGGCCAATGATGACGTTATGTTGAACAATCTTTTTTCTTTAACCAGATGTGTGACCGGCGAGGGGAAGAGAGAGACATCAACTCACGCTACAGCAGGACCGGCTCAGGACACGGACACACACAATGGGATAAATAACCTGATAGACAGAACTTATGAAGCCTGTAATGCTAAAGGGAGAACACAAGGTTCGCCATTACAGTCTGTATCTGGAAGTCCCACAGGATCTTGGCTCGGTCATTCTCCACCACCTTTGGAGGTGTTTCCCACGTTGACCTTGGGGTTTCCAGCCCATACTCTGCACAGATGTTCCTGTACACTATACCAGCCACTTGGTTATGGCGCTCCATGTAAGCTTTCCCTGCAGCATCTTACACCCTGCAGTTCTGTAAAGCTGGATTGTCTCATTGGCCTCTTTGCACAGTCTACACCTGGGGTCTTGTCTGGTGTGGTAGATCTGGGCCTCTATTGCTCTGGTGCTCAAGGCCTGCTCCTGTGCAGCCATGATGAGCCTCTGTGCTGTCCTTTAGTCCAGCTCTCAAGAGCCATTGGTAGGATTTCTTCAGTTATGTTTGGGTGGTACATCCCGTGTAGGGGCTTGTCCTCCCATGACGGGACCTCCAGCACCTCATCTTCTGTTCCCCATTGTCTGAGACATTCACTGAGCACGTCATCTGCTGGAGCCTTGTCCTTGATGTACTTATGGATCTTGGATGTTTCATCCTGGATGTTTCATCAGGGCCACATGAGTAGCCTGAATTGAGTCGGAGGGCCACACCAACGATAAGTCGAACTTATTCTGCTCAACTTTGTGTATTTTGAATAGCTGATACCTACCATTATTTAGAAGGCCTATTTTTTTCTGTAAATATTTAGCCATGTCAAGCCAAGGGCGGGCATGTGTGCATCATTATTTAGGTTATTCCGGAGTACCCGGAGGAAACCTGCGCAGACACAGGGAGAACATGCACACTCCACACAGAAAGGCCCCGTCCAGGTGGGAATCGAACCCGGACCTTCTAGCTGTACTACTGTGCTGCCCTATATATATATATATCTCTATCTCTATCTCTATCTCTATCTCTATCTCTATCTATATCTATATCTATATCTCTCTCTATCTCTATCTCTATCTCTATCTCTCTCTCTCTCTCTCTCTCTATCTCTCTATCTCTCTATCTATCTATCTATCTATCTATCTATCTATCTATCTATCTATCCATCCATCCATCCATCCATACATCCATACATACATCTATATATACACTGCTCACAAAAACTTAGGGCACACTCAAAAAACACATCCTAGATGTCAATCAATTCGATTTTTCGGATGAAAATCTTTATTCATAGTGTAGGGAATGTGTTGAGAACAAAATAACATAAGAATGATAAATGGAAATCAAATTCTCAGCCCCTGGAGGTCTGGATCCAAAATTATAGTCAAAATCAAAGTGACAAATCAGGTCACTGGTTGATCCAGATTCTTGCGCTCCAAGTCTGCTGCAGCATCGCCTCCCCCGAAGCCAAAGCTAACCGGGGGAAAAAGATCTGTCCTCTAAGGTCGAGCAGCTGTCTGCGGAGTTGGATGTGATGACGGCCTTTTTTCAGACTCATCGCATGGAGGCACCTTTCTTGGAGGCTGGGTTTCCTTCCCCGCACCTGTTCTGGAGCAGGAGGAGAATGTCCTCCCTCTGGTGGTGTTGGCGTCTCTTTTTCGTGGTGATTTGTCACAGTATTCTCGTGCTTCTACATCTGGTTCAATCTCATCTGTTCAGAGTCAAGTTGATGAGACCTTGCATAAGGCTCTGGGTTGCTTGAAAGTTTATGTTCTATAGCCAGATCAGCGTGGACGGCTGTTCCTCTCTCTGAGGAATACCTGATGGACTTGCATGCCTGCTGGAGGGACCCAAGCTCTTTATCGCGCCTCTCGTAAGATGGTCGTGTATTGGCAGCGATGCATAATGCAGTGGTGGCGGGCTTGGCTCACATGCCGCCTTTGGAGCCTGCTGTTGCCTCATTGTGTCACCCAAGGAGGCCTTGCGCCGAGATGCTGTCCTCGGCCCCAATGTTGCGTTACTGATTAACTTCTCAGCAGAGCGTATAATTCTGGTGCTCATGCTGTATAATTCTGGTGCTCATGCTGTATAATTCTGGTGCTCATGCTGTATAATTCTGGTGCTTGTGCCGGTCACCTGGGCAATTCACTGGCACACCTTATGTTTGCGACTTCTGCCTCCGTTGAAGGTGCCCCTGGTGCGGCCACTGCTAGTGGATTCAATGACGCTGCCCAGCAGGCTTTTGATCTGTTGACAAGGGAGATTGGGCGGGTTATGTTCAGGCATTGTTCAGGCACCTCTGCAGTATACCCGTGGAGCCGGGGCAGTTGTTTGGATCAGCAGCCCTGGCGGCTCTGGAGCGAACTGTCCAAGCCCTACAAACCAGGCAGCAGCTTTCAGGCCTCAGTCGTGCATTGCCCCCTCCACAGAGGTCAAGGCATTTGGCCGCTGGTCCGACTGGTCATACACAGCAGGGATCTGGCAGAGACTTCCGTGTTCCTCGTCAACCGGTGCAGCAGCCTCGGGCTTTTGACCACCCCACCAGGTCCCCTAGGGGCCATGGGGCGGGGTAGTGAGGCCCTGAGGCCGGCCGTCTGATATTTTTCCCAGCAGCAACGTCAGACCCGTGGGTGGTTGCTAGCCTGATAAACCACACCCACTTCTCTTCTCGTGAAAGAAGGTGGATCTGGCCATACACGGTAAACAAGTTGCTGAGTGGCGGCTAAGGCCGAACAAATTTCGACCGTCACAGAGAAATGACAAGGTTACATCACTCGCTGCACCACTATGTTGTTAGTTCAATTATAATTAACATTAGCCAAAACTAATTCATGGATGAAGTAGTCGAGGATTTTGTCTCTGCGTGAGTTTATATTCACTTCATATTCTTTGAATTGGACTACAGCTGTCTTCACGTCCGCTAATTGCTGATTGGTTTATTTCACTATTTCACAATCTGTGCGCATTAGGCCCGCCCGTTCAAGCTGCTCCAATTGCTCCGTGTCCAGACTAACTTCCCTGCGTGGAATGGACAGGGAATAGTGTGGCAGAGCCAGGCAAGGTGGTTGCCACTCTAACTCACGGTTACAGATTGCAATTCCGACGCCGACCACATCACCAGCCAGGTCAAAATGACAGTCATTCACGACCCGGCGAAGGCTCTAGGACTGGACCAGGAGCTGTCTGTCCTCCTGGCGAAGGGTGCAGTAGAGGCAGTAAATCCTCTGGTGTAACTCAGAGGCTACTATTCCACGTACTTCCTCATATCAGAGAAAACTGGCGGATTATGTCTCATTCTGGATCTGCTGGGGCGCAATCGTTACATGAAGGTTCTACCATTCCACATGCTCAGCAACGTGGAGGTCCTTCAGTCACTTAAAGAGGGAGAATGGTTTACATCAATAGACTTAAAGGATGCCTACTTTCATGTCCCGATTGCCCCAGATCATCGACGCTTCCTCAGGTTCGCCTAGAGGGGCCATCATTGGCTGTTCAGGGTGATCCCTTACGGGCTCTCCCCGAGGGTGTTCACCCACTGTGTAAAGGCGGCCCTGGCCTCCTTGTAGTCACCCGGTCAGCACAGCTTCTGTCCCAGGCTCTTCTGACGTGGCCTGCGCCTCATCTGTCCACCCTACTGCCGGTGAATTGCCAGGAGACCACAACCAGGTGGTCCCTTTCCAGCCAGGAGCCTCCGCCAGGGCAGTTGTCCCTCCATCCGGAGCTGGTGCACAATACAGTGTTCCGAATGATTATGTAAAAGATATTTTTCTCAGATTTTCTAAATAGTCAACTCAAAAGACCGTCAGCATAATTTTCAAGTCTTTAACGGTTAGAGATTATTTGAATGTGAAAAACTCCCAGTGATAACAGTTTTTTTTTTCAAAATCCACTGTTCCAAATGATTATGCACTACTACCTTTTCCTCTTGTCCAAGTTCTTCTCCAAGGATCGTCCAGGTCTTCCCAGTGAGGTGTGCACCCAGGATTAGCTTTTCAGTGCTATCTGGATGTGAAATACAACGAAAGTTTCGTATGTAACTACGATTCTATGAATCCTGGATGATCGCTAGAGTTTCTCTGTCACTCAGAATCCTTGTGCTTCCACAAGAAGATTCTGTAGGAAGAGTTTTGGGTGACGTGAGAATATATTGCTTTCCAGGCGTCATCCCCATTTTTTTTGTATTACTACTCGAACTGCTTTCAGCTGCTTTCAGCTTCCCGATGGCCCTGTGTACGAAAGTGTTCCTCAGTCGACTGGAACTGAGCCGTAGATTCCGCAATCTCCTCCCTGAAGGCATTACCTTGAAGAGACTGTGTGATGGTGCGAAGGGTCCTTGGCGATTTTGATGGCTTTGCGGGTGAGACGGGTGGAGTACATCTCCTTAATAGAGGGGAGAGGGGCGACGCAGATCTTCTCCGCTGGAGGCTCCCTCGGCAGGAGGCAGTGCTGGCGCCGTGCCACACAGTGATGGAGCTGGTCAGGATGCTCTCTATAGTCCCTCTGTAGAAGAACCACACAGTGATGGAGCTGGTCAGGATGCTCTCTATAGTCCCTCTGTAGAAGAACCACACAGTGATGGTCAGGATGCTCTCTATAGTCCCTCTGTAGAAGAACCACACAGTGATGGAGCTGGTCAGGATGCTCTCTATAGTCCCTCTGTAGAAGTTGCACATAACGGACTCTGACTCTTCTCAGCTTGTGGAGAAAGTATAGAAACGCTGATTACTTTTCTTGACCAGTGATGTAGTGTACATGGTCCAGGAGAGCTTCTCTGTGATGTCCACACCCAGGAACTTAGTGCTGGTCACCCTCTCCACTGCAGCACCGTTGATTGTTAGAGGATCGTGCTGGACCTGCGCTCTTTAAAAGTCCACAACCATCTCTTTTGTCTTCTCCACATTTAGAGAGAGATTGTTCTGTGAGCACCACATGGTCAGACCGCTCACTCACTCCTGTAGTTGCCAATCAAATCACACGGTGCAGTGCGAGCAACGCACTCCCTCTTTCTCTGTCTTTTCCTGTCACTCTCTGCTTCTCTCCCTTTGCCAAAATATCTACCACAGACATGTCATTGCTCCACAGTCGGCTGCTGAAAGACGGGGAGATATACCCATGTGTTTGCTTCTAAGGCCGCACGCTCGTGTTCTCCGCAGCAACGCGGACTGAACGAGTAAGTGTTGTTAAGCGGTGTGGAGTTTGCATCTTCTTCCCGCGTCTGTGTAGGTTTCCCCCGAGAACTCCGTAATACGCTTCCAATGTAGCCACAGCTGCCCTGAAGTAGACTGACAGGCAGCATATCTGCACCATTGGCCCCTCTCACCACCGCAAAGCACTCTCATTACATTCATTCATGGGTGATCTGAGTGAAGTGTCTTGGGACAGGCGAGTGACGGGAATGAACCGCCAACCTGAGATAATCCACTCTTACTTCTGAGCCACTGTCTCCCCCAGCGCTAGCTTCAGCTGAACACATGCCGCAGAATCATAACTACAATAAGAGTCTGTTGGAGCAGGTTTCACACTCCAATCACTCAATCATCACAAAGAGGAGATGCTCTTCAACATATCAATTGTTCAGTGGCCACTGGGCAAAAGCATGGGACACTGCAGTGGTCAGTTCCAGCAGGACCGCTCTATAGGTGAACTATGATGGTCCTAAACAGGATTCTGTTGGTGGCCACACAAATCACACTTACTTAACCATATTAACAAGTCATGTGCTCTTTATGCAGCTCCAGTTTTCTGTTGGTACTCTTTAGCTCCTCTCCCAATTTGGCCTTAACTCTTACTGGATATAGTGTATTATAAAATAAATCAATAGGCTTAAGGATGAACTTGTCTAAACTGAATTGAATGTGGTCAGGACTTTTCTGCCCCCTACTTTTGACTGTGGCCCTAAAAAAACTACATCTGTGCAGGAGTCGACCTTGGGTTGTGCAGATGTAAACCTTGTAATTACAGTAACTTATTGGTGCATTTTAGCTGGAAATAAGTTACTGCCAACAACAAGTGTCTGCCATCATTTTCCATAACCTTTTCCTTGGCAGGGGATACTTTTACTCAAGTACTTCTTGGGGTGCAGTATTTTTTTCTTAAGTGTAGGTCTGTGACGTCATGATTGTGGATAAAAGTGCAGGTCTAATGGTGATCAGAGACAGAGGACACGGAGGAGGCAGAGAGTCCAAACAGGTACAAACAGTGTTTCTCTGTGTAGCATGAGTGCGTGTGGCTGGAGTTCATGTGATGTGCCTATTGTCTCTGGTCCTACAGGGAGACGCTGTTCTGAGGGACTTTCTTTTCTGTTCACACTGATGTTTAAACTTTAGATGAAGCGGGACCCATTATTACTCTGAGTTTGAGGCACAGAAGAGTTCTACTGTTCATCATTATTATTAACATTTAGTCCTCTGTCCACGTTCTACACTCAGGGCTGTGAGAGAGAATCATCAAAACTTATTGATAATACTGGGAGGAAACACACGGACAGAAGACACAGAACTTTGTCTCAGTTTTTGTGTCATGTGGATCGGCCCAAGAGTGACATATAAACTGTAAACCAGATCCCTACATCAACAATATGTTTCAAGAAGAATAGAATTCAGGCCTGTTCCACCTCAGGGAGAAACGATGGGTCTGCAGAGTGTAGTAATGTCACAGCATTCATTTAGTTTATGACGGAAAATATTCCAGGCAAAATCTGTTACATGTTGGGCCAAACCCAGAAGCACGGGTTGGTTTTGTGTTTGTCCGGAGACACGTAGTCAGAAGCGGCATTTGAACCTCAGAATCAGATCCACAGAACTATCAACCAGCCGTATCCATTCATTTATTAAAAAGTACTAAAAAGGAATTTGGTTCTTTCTGTTGTGTGTCATCACCGAGGAACACAGTATATTTTTTACATATGTTTCAAAGGGTAAACTAGTCCCACTGTAAACATTGAGGCAAATAAGCAAGAGGAGTCTGTAATTTTCATCATAGCTTTTTTTTTTAAAGGAATAGGCCACCGTTTCTCCATACTGAGATATGTTCTTACCTGAGCTTAGTCAAATTGATGTGTACCTGTCTGGTCTTTGTGCGGCCCTCAGTCACACAAAATGACCAAAGATGTTGTTAGCATTTGGCCACTCCCAATGCATTCCTATAGCTCCAAACAGGATGAAGTTTGAAGCGACCAAGCTCTTCCACAGGCACAAAGACAGGACAAGTACGCATCAACTCGTCTAAGCTCAGGTAAGAACATATTTCAGTATGGAAGAACGGTGGCCTGTTTAGTGTAAACAGTGAAACATGTCAGGTCCAGTACAGTCACTGTACAGTACAGTCTGCAGTCTCATGGTCAGTTTCTTGTATGCACTTGATTTAAACAAAAACGGGAAAACAATTTCAAAAGTATAGACAACTACTTTAAAGCTGCCCTCAGCTATGTCTTTGGATTGTCTATGGATTTTTCATTGTCTGTAGGTGTCAGCAGTGAACCCTGCTTTGATACTTACAGTGAGGTAGTAAGTATCCATACTCCTTTTACTTTTCAACATTGTCTCACACTATGGTGCACAAACATACATATATTTAGTTGAAATTTTAAGTGAAAGAGACACACTAAGTGACACACAGTTGAGAAGTGAAATTAAATTTGTACATGATTTTGAACGTTAAAAAACACATTTTGCTGCAGTTACAGCTGCAAGCCAGTTGGGGTATGTCTCTACCAGTCCTGCACATCTTGAGACTGGACTTTTAGATCTTTCCACAGATTCTCGATTGGATTTAGGTCTGGTCTTTGACTTGGCCATTCTAACAACCACTCCATGGTTGCCCTGGCTTTATGTTTAGGGTCGTCGTCTTGCTGGAAGGTGAACCTCCACCCCAGTTTCAAGTGTTTTGCCCTATTTGGGCCCATCCATCGTCCCATCAACTTGAACCATCTACCCTGTTCCTGCTGAAGAAAAGCACCCCCAGAGCATGATGCTAACACCACCATGTGTGACAGTGGGGTTGGTGTTTCAGGGTGATGTGCAGTGTTTCTTTTACGACAAACATAGTGTTTTGCATTTAGGCCAAAAAGTTCAGTTTTGGTCTCATCTGACCAAAGCACCTTCCTCCACATGTTTGCTGTATCCCCCATGTGGCGTCTGGCAAACAGCAGAATTTGTAATGGTTTTCTTTAAAAATGACTTTTTCCAGCCACTCTACAGTGTACGACTAATAGTTGAGCTCGTCTTTACTTCTGCTTGACAAAGTTCCCTTGCTGTTTCGAAGGTGGCACATGTAGCAATGCAATGTGGGAATGCAACAATGCCGGGCGGGCAAAATGGAATAGCTGACTGAGGGCAGCTTTAAGTACTGTAGTTGTATCAATTAGTTAAACGGTGCAGATAGTAGAGCTGGTCATTTTGTAAGCAGAGGGTTAGTGGTCCAAATCCTCCAGTTTAGGGGAGGCCGGATAGAAGGTTTATGCACAACTGCAGCCTCTGGAGGGTCCTACACCTGGATGTTCGGGAGACTCCAGAGGCACCAGCAGCTTCAAATACCTGTCTTCTCTTTAGCTGATGTATTTGTCTGGCAGACACCGTCCTTATTGTGCCTTTATCCACACAAACCCGTGTATGCTCTGAATCAGTCACAAATGTCTTATCAGTACGACGTTTCATGAAATATCGAAGGTTTTCATACCTAAACCAAGGCATTCAACTATTTCACACTTTTCATCAGCAGAGAGATCCTTTTTCTTTCCCATATTGATCTGCTTAATAATGTGGAGCGTCCTTTTTCAGTCGTTTTTTCCTTTAACTGGACTTAACCTGAAAACTAATCATCACAGGCGTCTGAGATTAATGTCAGCGATTCAAAGGGCCCGAGACACAAAACCATCCATGAGTTTCATTGAAAAACTTTCGTTTTTTTACCTTTACCTGAAATACAATTTGCATAATAATTTGGAACACGATGTAAACTTTGCACTGCTGACATTTTGATATATATATATATATATATATGTGTGTGTTCTTTTTATTATTATTATTTTATTGTATATTATTATATATGTATATTATTTACATTTATTTAAAGAGGGGGTATTCTGCTTTTTTGAATCACATAGCACCAGTCTATATCACACTACAATGATGACTGTATTGTAAATGCTGTAAATGCAGTAAATTAGAATAACTGCCTTGTATAAAATGTCTCTCTCAAAATGGCTGTAGTGAATGTCTTGAAATAGGCCTCTGTCTCTTTAAGAACCTCTGAGCCTTTAGACACGCCCCCTCCACACGCTGTCTGTGGCATCAGTGGGGAGGGGGTTCTGCTGAGGAGCAGTGGTTGGTTACTCGGCTGGTGACCAAAGCTCGGAGGCGTCTCCAGGAGGTGGGGGCGTTCCTAGGAGGACTCAGGCAAACCTATCCCTAAAATGGCCGCCATCAGAGTTTTTACAGATTAGTCAGAAATACGGGAATGTGCCAAGGCAACACTTCAGCATGTTTTTAATGAACAACATCATAACAACATGATTTAAAGCTTGAAAAAGTCGATTTTGCATAATACCCCCCCTTTAACAGTACTTTCAATACCTATGTTATTTTAATGACATTAAAATAAAATGTGTATAAAAAAGTATCGTTCAGGAGAAAGTCCAAAAATGATACAACAGAAAGAAAACAGGCCACAGCAGCGCCACCTGAAACTTTTTGAGCAGAATTCCCACTTAAACAGTGATAAAAAGAGAGAAAGGTCATTACTACCTCCTGAGGTAATAATTTCGCTAAAGGTAAAGCCGATGTGTTTCTTTGTCACTACCGTGTTGTCACTGTTATCTCTTGCTATAGCTATCAGTCCAGGTTTAGTCCTGTTTTTTAACCATTTTATCGTTAGTTGTGTTTTATGTAAGTCCTGGCTCAGACCGCGGTTCTGCCATCTCTAATAATGACGAAACTGTCGCTTTAAGAAAACATCTGCATTTGCACTGAAGCTGGTCATGAGTTCAGGATTTTTCAGAATCACCGCGGATCATTTGTTGACGTTCGGAGAGAAAAAGTACCGGAAATTAGCACCGAAAAAAATAGTTTTTCCAATACCACCCTCTGCAGGAGCTTTTCGTTTGGAACCAAGTAGGTACCGTTTAACAGTACCCAGCCCTAGTTCGAGATGTCGGACTAATGGCACTTCTACTCAGTGGTAAATTTTCGGCGTAATGGGGCATTGGACCAATGGCATGGCACCGGCAGAGGTTGGTGATTTCCTGTCTTTGGAAATTCCACATTCCGAGTGACCACCCCCAGAGTCCTTTCCTGCCTTCTGCAACAGGTCCAGCAGTGGAAACTCAGTTCCAAGGATTAAGTCCTTTGGCAGATTGTTGACTACAGCCACTGTCATGAGATACTGTTGTCCCTCAATCTCTACCTGTGCTTTGGGGTAAAAAATATCCCATGACATAGCCTCAGTGGCCATTTGAAGGTTTTGATCTATAAAAGGACAAATAGCCACTTCTTTACTACATGAAGTAAAACACCTGCCCCAGGATGTATGTCGTTGGTTTACCTGGAAACTGGACTCGTCATTTGCTGGAAAGTGGATTACGAGCCTGGACGCTGTAGAAAAAGACAAAGGCTGGGCCTAGGAGAGGAGGCTGGAAACATCATATAATCCGACCCATCCAACAGTGTAAAAGCTTCCCTGGACACCGTATTGGATATCAGTGACGCTACTGGAGCGGGGAGCTGCATTTACAGTGTGGAGGATTAATACTTGTTGCAATTTTGAATAACACAGGCCCAAACCCTTCACAGGTGACGCACACGGCCCCGCTTAAAGGCGGGGTATTATGCAAAATCGACTTTTTCAATTAAGTCATTCCCTCATTAAAACCATGCCTGAAGTGTTGCCTTGGCACATTCACGTATTTTCGAGTAATCTGTAAAAACTCTGATGGCGGCCATTTTAGGGATAAAACGCCTGATTCCTTCTGGGAACCGCCTGGAGACGCCCCGATCCTTTCGTCACCAGCCGAGTAACCAACCACTGCTCCTCAGCAGAACCCCCTCCCCGCAGTGTCCAGCCCTAAGATGTAAACAGAGTCATCATGGAGGATTAGCTTCATGTGTTGTGAACCGGAGCCACAGCAGCTCTGAGACTTTTACAAAGACACACATCAGTGTTTCTGTTACCGAAACACCCAGGATTAAAACCGGTGACAAGAACACTTATTTCAGTGTCTGGTTCTGCGCTGGGCCTTGATGATGCCCAGAGCCTCCGGAGAAAGCTAATGCTAAGCTAAACCTCGAGTCATCACGTGGAAACGAGAAATATGCACAAATAAAGTCAATAAAACCACCACACACATAAAGAACCGTTTAACAATGATCACACACGGAGCCGGGCTTGTTGATTTGGAAGTTTATTGCTCACATTTCATCTACAGTGAGTCGTAGCCGAGTGGTTTCTCCCGGAGCTAAGGCACTATTAGCCGCGACAAGCTAACAACCTCCACCTTTACAACATTCATTGAAAACAGGCAGCATATTATGCACAAATAACGTCAATAAAGCAGCAACTACTTGAAGCAGCCTTTACGATGATCACACAATGAGCCTGGCTTTACACATTTGTGGTTTATTGCAGACTTTTCATCAACAATGAGCTGTAGTCGATTATAACAAGCTAACGGGTAACCTCGAAAAACCATTGTCCACCTGCACAGATAATGTCCGTCTTTGAATGGTATGGGCTCCTGCAGATCCTGGTGTCGTCCATGGGGGTATAGTTAGAGATCCATAGCGCATGGCAGATGCAAAGAGAAGCCTCCAAACAGCAGTTATTTTTCAGGCAAGAGCCCCGTCCAAGTGTCCGGTGTGGAAGGTTCGTCTCCAAATAATATCCTGTGTGGCCATTGTTCCCAAAGTGATAAACAGCAGCTCCTTTCCAACAATAAAAATTAAAATGCACCGATCGTAGTTTCAATACTGTTGAGACAACGAGCGGAGTGTTGTGATGCCACAGACAGCGTGTGGAGGGGGCGTGTCGGAAAGGGTCAGGGAGCGTCTTAAAGAGACAGAGGCTCAATCCGAAACCATCAAATTGTAGCCTCTAAGCACTAACACTAGCAACTAACTCCTTAACCTTTGATGGGGTCAACTGTTAGACCTCTATGCAGTTAGGGAACTAGACCTTCAGCATAATTTGCACAATCCGTCCGTCCTTAAACAGGGGAAAGGGAAGTGACATCACCAACAGCTGCTTTTCTTCTTCTTTAAAGTTATTGGTGGAGTGCAGGCCAAACAAAAGTGCATGTCGCCCCCTACTGTACAGTGTCCAACAACAACATAGTGTCCAAACAGAGACATTTAAGGAGAAAAATAAATCCAAATGATCCAAACATTTCCCTTTAGTGTTATTTTATTTCAACAGCTGTTTCTTAAAGCTACAGCAGCAAATGATCCATGTGGCTTAAGTTCTACTAAATGAAAACAAAAGGATTTAACCTGTTTACTGAGTTTACTCTTTAACACTGACATGTGACTGAGCTGTGGGGACAACAACATGGATTTTGTCACTTTTATAAAGTTTGGCTTGTGCAGAATCTTACTTTTTAATTATTATTATTTTTATTATTAAATGTGCTCCTGTCAATCAACAGTGCTCATGAATCACTCGAGGGGGGTGGGGGGATTTGGCGCAGTGGCTTGTGGGATGGCACATAGCTCCTAATCACCAGTTAGTTAGCATCAAAGGCCCCTATGCTAAAGTGGCCATGATAGTTAGCATCAAGGCTCCTTTTCCTAACTACTTCCTAGCTGACTTACCAATTCGGAGGCAACTTGCCATGGCGGACGCTGACGCACATCCGGTTTGGCGTAAGAGCTCTTAGCAATCTGCCCGTTTCGGAAGCAGCCAGAGGCCTATTTCAAGTCATTTGCTACGGCCATTTTGAAAGAGCAATTTTATACAAGGCAGTTATTCTAATTTACTGCATTGACAGACCAACAGAAGGTTTGCTCATCATCGTAGTGTGCTATAGACTGGTGCTATGTGGCTGAAAAAAGCTTAATACCCCCTCTTTAACAACGACCACTGCGTGCACCCAACTCTGTGCGCAAAGACAAACAAAGTGCTGCATGGAACATCTCTCATTCAACTTTTGCAAATAACTTTGTGTGCACTGAGTGGCCTCCACCAAATTGAACTAACATGACCCACGGCATTCCGCATTCGAAATATGGAATGAACATTCATATGTACCAGTGTATGATTTATATGATCATTTATATGTGTGTGTATTTTCCTTCTGAAGAGCCTGTTCTAACACTCTGTTAATCCTCAGCAGTAGATGGCCAACAGCTCTGACGGCTCGGTGCTGCTCCTCCAGGGCCTGACCCTGGACTCGCCGGGCGCCGCTCTCTCTACCTTCCTCATCGTTCTCTTTGCCTTCACTTTTGTTCTTCTGTCCAATGTGACCATCTCCCTCCTCATCCTCCTGAACCACTCCCTGCACCAGCCCCTTTACCTGCTCTACCTAAACCTCTGTGTCAACGACCTGCTGGGGAACACCTCAGCCATCCCTCGCATCCTTGCTGATCTGCTGGTTGCTCCATCTCTCCGCACCATCCACCTCTACAGCTGCATAATCCAAGCGTTCCTCATGCACCTCTCTGGTGCAGCGGGACACACCATCCTAATGATCATGGCCTTCGACCGGTATGTGGCCATCTGCAAGCCGCTGCAGTACTCTGCGATCATGACCGGCAGAACCGTGGTGAGGCTGGTGGTCTGGGCGTGGGGCGTGGCCTTTATATTTGTGGCGGTTTTGTTCGGGCTGACGTTACGGTTGACGCGCTGCCGAACCCTAGTCTCTGGACTTTACTGCAGCAACTCGGGGCTGTTTAAACTCTCCTGTGAAAGCACATACATCAATAACATCTATGGATTGTTTTTCACCGTAGTTCTGTTATCCAGCTCAATGGGGAGCATGGTTCTGACGTATTCCAAGATAATGGTGATTTGTCTGAGGAGTAAGAACGCCTCTCTGAACAGCAGAGCTCTGCAGACCTGCTCCACACACCTGCTGTCCTACCTGGTTTACCTCTTTGATGGGTTGCTGATCATTGTGTTCCACAGGTTTCCAAAACTTACTCAGGAGCGCAAGTTCATCACCATCATGTATCACCTGCTGCCGAGCGGCACCAACCCGCTCATCTACGGCCTGCAGTCCACCGAGATACGCAGGAGCCTCAGCCTGTTCTTCAGACCAAAGCTCTCCAACAGCACATGAAGTGCAGATGATCACAAGTGGGAAGTTCTATGGAAGTACAAGAATAAGTTTCAAACTTCAGCTTTGCATAAATAAATTAATGCCTAATGCCGTACCGTTTACTATTGATTCACTATGTTTTAGTGTATCTATCTGTACTTTCTAGCCATGTAAATTTGAAAAAATTTAAATTGCAAGTTAAAGTCAAAACAAGAGGTTTTATCATTGGACTTGTGTGCTATTCACGGTTTATCCATAACGAGCACCATGTTCGACCACAAGGGTGTCCATAAGTGCACGTGGCACCAGGACACCTTAGGCTGATGATCGACTTTACAGTTGTGTCATCTGATCTCTGGCCCGTTGTCTCGGGCGAAGAGAGCAGCTGAGCTGTCAACCGATCACCACCTGGTGAGCTGGATTCGCTGGCAGGGTCTGTTGGGAATGTCTGGTGGATCCGTCTGTCAGTGGGGTCTTCAACTCCCACCTCCGGAAGAGCTTTACCCAGATTCCGAGGGAGGCTGGGGACATCGTGTCCCAGTGGACCATGTTCTCCTCCTCCATTGTCGATGCGGCTGCTCATAGTTGTGGCTGTAAGGTCTCTGGTGCCTGTCTTCTCCAATCCCCGAACCCAGTGGTGGCACCCTGAAATAAGGGATGCCGTCAAGCTGAAGGAGTCCTATCTGGCCTTGTTGGCTTGTGGGACTCCGGAGGCAGCTGAGATGTACCGGTGGGCTAAGCGTGCTGCAGCTTGGGCGGTCACAGAGGCAAAAACTCGGGTCGGTGGTCGGGCACGATGCCCCTGGATTGGCAGACCTGGGTGGTGGTCCCTCTCATTAAGAAGGGGGATCGGAGGGTGTGATCCAATTACAGAGGGATCACCCTCCTCAGCCTCCCTGGTAAGGTCTACTCCAGGGTGCTGGAGAGGAGGATCCGGGCGATAGTCGAACCTTGGATCCAGGAGGAACAATGCGTTTTTTGTCCTGGTCGTGGCACACTGGACCCGCTCTATACCCTTCATTGGGTGCTTAAGGGTTCGTGGGAGTTTGCCCAACCAGTCCACATGTGTTTTGTGGATCTGGAGAAAGCGTTCGACTGTGTCCCTCGTGGTGCCCTGTGGGGGCTGCTCCGGGAGTATGGGGTCCGGGGCCCTCGTGGTGCCCTTTGGGAGGTGCTCCGGGAGTATGGGGTCCGGGGCCCTCGTGGTGCCCTTTGGGGGGTGCTCCGGGAGTATGGGGTCCGGGGCCCTCTGCTAAGGGCTGTCCGTTCCCTGTATGAGCAGCAGGAGCTTGGTTTGCATTGCCGGCAGTAACTCAGACCTGTTCCTGGTGCGTGTTGGTCTCCGCCAGGGCTGCCCTTTGTCACCGGTTCTGTTCATTTACTTTATGGACAGAATTTCTAGGCGCAGCCAGGGGCCGGAGGGCGTCCGGTTTGGGAGCCTCAGGATCTCATCTCTGCTGTTTGCAGATGATGTTGTTCTGATGGCTTCAACGAACCAGGACCTTCAGCTGCTCTGGGGCGGTTTGCAGCCGAGTGTGTAGCGGCCGGGACGAGGATCAGCACCTCCAAATCTGAGGCCATGGTTCTCCACCGGAAAAAGGTGGTTCCCCTCTACAGGTCGGTGGGGAGTCCTTACCTCAAGTGGAGGAGTTCAAGTATCTCGGGGTCTTGTTCACGAGTGAGGGACGGATGGAGCGTGAGATCGACAGACGGATCGGTGCGGCGTCAGCAGTGATGCGGTCGCTGTATCGGTCTGTCGTGGTGAAGAGGGAGCTGAGTCGGGGCAAAGCTCTCGATTTACCGATCGATCTACGTTCCCACCCTCACCTATGGTCATGAGATTTGGGTAACGACCGAAAGGACAAGATCGCGAATACAAGCGGCCGAAATGAGTTTCCTTCGCAGGGTGGCTGGGCGCACCCTTCGAGATCGGGTGAGGAGCTCAGTAATCTGGGAGGAGCTCGGAGTAGAGTCGCTGCTCCTTCACTTCGAAAGGAGCCAGCTGAGGTAGCTTGTGAAAGTGTCATCTCCAAAGTTTCCAACAATGTGTAACACATGGAAATCTGATCATATTTGCAAAAGATGTGGCAAGTTGAATTTAGGAAGTGGAAATGTGTCAAAGAGAGGAATTGGCCTCTAAACCTTTGAGCTGAGTGACAATTTACATCTCATTTAGAAAATCCATACCGCTGTAAAGCTCCCCCTGTCGTGTCGTGTGTGTGGGGTTTCTGAGATCACTCAAAGGCACAGAAACTGATCCACAATAGGCGTTTTTTTTTTTTTTCGTGGCATTTGTTCACTAAAGGACAGAGGTGGGTGTTGTGTCTATTCTCTTATAGAAGAATATCAGATGCGTGTTGAATCAACTAGTATTTTATTAACTTAGAGATGCTACGGCAGGCTAGTGCAGACTTCCAAACATATCCATCGTTTATCTTCTTCTGCGCATGCGTAGCCCCATAGGCATCATGGGAACTGGAGTTTCCATGTTACTTACACGTAACACCACATCTTTCCCCCTAGAAAGAAAACAATATTCCCATGCTACACATTAAACTTCTGTGCATACATTTAAAACATTTAGCAGTACACGTTTCTGTGTCTTAAATGTTTCATACATTACAACATCTTTTTTTTTTTTTTTTTTACTGACAGTAAATACATTAATCATGAACTGCTCTTTTTTATTTTCTTTTATTTTTTAGATATAACAGTCCCTGCTTCATTCAGCAATCAATCTCTGTGGTGGTTTAATGTGTCTCTGAGGTCTCACAAATCTCTCAGCTGTGGGTTCCTTTGATGCTGCTGTTAGACCATTGTCAGCGTGATCTTGCTTGCTGATGGGACAGTTCAGGAAGTTCAGGTGGATCTTGTTGAAGCTCGACCTCCTGAGCTGCTGTGTCTTCCTCAGTAGGTTGCAGTTGAAGATCCGTGCGATTCCTCCTCAAAGACAGTCCACCCTCGGTTTGGACCTTGTAGGAACCGTGGAGAAAGTTTTTCCTCAACAAGTCCTTGTTGTCTCCATGTATGTGTTTATGTCTCTGACACGGACTCGGTCTCCACGTTTCAATGTAGATAGAGGTTTTGCCGTCCTGTCATGTAGCTGTAGCTGTTTCTCTTTTTGTCTCTCCTTTTCCTTCCTCACCTTAGATGCACCTTTGGGTGTCAGCAAGTCCTCGCTGACTGGCAGGTTGGAACGAATGCGGCGACCCATCAGCATGTGTGCTGGCGATAGGCCGTTCTGGAGAGGTGTGCTCCTGTAAATGAGCAGGCTCTTCTGGAAATCATCTCTGTCTACTGCCTTCTTCATGAGACCTTTCACTGTCTTTACAGAGCTCTCTGCCAGACCATTGGATTTCGGGTAAGTAGGACTCGAGGTTGCATGAAGGAATCCCCACTCCCTGGCAAAAGAAGCAAACTCACAGCTAGAAAACTGTGGGCCATTATCTGTAAACAGTTCACACGGTCTGGCAAACACGGTCTTTAAGTAGCTGATGACTGTTTTACTTGATGTAGACTGCAATTGTCCGACTTCAGGATAGTTAGAAAAGTAGTCTGTGACCACGATGAAAGTCTTTCCATTACAATCAAACAAGTCAGCTCCAACTTTATAGTAAGGTCAATAAGGCACAGGATGAAGCATCAGCGGTGCTGCTTGTTGTTTTGGTCTACATATTTGACAGAGTTGGTGTATGTCTTTGTTGATTCTTGGCTAATACATAACCTCTCTAGCCCTGCGCTTGCACTTGACTTCTCCGAGATGGCCTTCATGTATCTTTTGGAGCATTACTTTTCGTAATGAGGATGGAATGACAAACTTGCTTCCCTTGAGTATAATGTCGACCACCACTGAAAGCTCTCCTCTGTGATTCCAGTAGTCCTGTATTTCCTTTGGACAGTTACTTTTGCTTTTAGGCCATCCTTTCTGTATCGTCTCTTTTAGTTCTTTCAATGTCAAATCAATGTTTGTTTCTTCTCTGATCTGCACGGTTCGGTCTGCAGATACCGGTAGGGATGTCACAATCATATCCACATAAGCCTGTATATCTGCACTCTTCTCACTGTCAGCACTCTCTTTCTTGTCCACTGCTTAGGAAAACGTGTCAGCAGTGAACATGTACATATTTCTGTAGTCTTATTAACATGCGTTGAATTCTTACAGGGCAGTCGTTTAATGGGTTGGACATGATCGAATCGAGCGGTTTGTGGTCAGTTTCCACCTCAAACGCTTGTCCATAGACATATTGGTGAAACCGTTCACATGCGTACGTACTTGCGAGAAGCTACCTAGCCGGACGTACCTGGACTCGGCGCTCGTTAAGGCCCTAGATGCGTAGGCGACTGGTAGCCACTGCTCCTCATGTAGCTGTAGAAGCTCCTACCCCAGGCCGTACTGCGAAGCGTCTGCCGAGACCCTAGTGCTTCTCTGGGGATTGTAGAACTTCAGCACATGCTCTTGTGTAAGTGTCTCTTTTAGCTGCCTGAAGCACTGTTCCTGCTCGTGTGACCAAAGCCATTAATTTTTCTGTTCAAGTAGGCTTCTGAGAGATGCAGATTGTGTGGACAGGTCTGGCATGAATTTGGCCAGGTAGGTTGCCATACCAAGGAACCTTCTGACGTCATCTCTGTTCTGGGGTCGTTCCATGTTGTGTATTACGGATACCTTTCTTGGATCTGGTTTCACCCCGTCTTCACTGACCACATCACCCACAAAGGTATGTGTTTTCACTCCAAACTCGCATTTGTCCTTATTAAGTTTCAGGTTGACCTCTCTTATCTTGTCGAGTACTTGTCTCAGCCTCATGTCGTGTTCTTCTCGAGTAGAACCCCACACAATGACATCATCCATCATGGTATCAACTCCTGGTATATGCTCAAATATCATGTGTATGGTTTTGTGATGTACCTCAAGATGCCATACGGGAGACGAAGAAAGCGGTACCAGCCCTCAGGTGTGTTGAAGGTGTAGAGCTTCGAGCTCTCCTCGTCCAGCCTCAGCTGCCAGAAACCTGATGAGGAAGCCAGTTTGCTGAACCATTTTGCACCATCAAACTGCGCCATGATTTCTTCTTTGGTAGGCAGTTTGAAGTGTTCTCTCTTAATTGCCTTATTAAGATCCCTAGGGTCAAGGCATGTTCTCAGAGCACCTGTCTTTTTTTCAAATAATGCCAGCGAACTGACCCATTCTGTAGGCTCGCCAATCTTCATGCATCCCAGCTCCTCTTTTAGCTTTTCTCTAAGCTTGAAGGGCGCCTTCCTACAGGGATGCACAACAGGGGTCACGCTTTCATCCACACGTATCTTGTGTAGTCCAGGTAGACATCCGAGTCCTTTAAAACAGTCCCTGGGCAAAAATTGCGGCAGGTCGGACCTATGAGTGACATGTAGCTCAGAATCCCCCCCTAAAACGCTGCCAAAACCGGGTGCCTACAATAAACAGACAAATAAAACAACATCTCAACGACTTAGAGTCATATATTGATGCACTTTACGAGATGACACAGCAACCTGATTTCAAACACAGTCGAGAGGAGCTATGCAACTCAAAAAACTGGATCTTCTGGTAAAGCTCAAAGAAGATGTCGATGACCTAAAAAAGTCATTGGACTACCACGTGGCTTTGGTTGAAGTCCTTCAACAGGACAATGCGTCACTGCGCGTGGAAGTTAACAATCTCCGAACCCCGACAGTAAAACTTCAAGAGGACTCAAGAAATGCACATTCTCGATTTGCAATGCAGAAGCATGCGAGACAACTTCATTGTACTTGGACTACCTGAACTACAAAAAGAGACTTACCAGATGACGGAGAAAATAGTCAAGTCTTTTCTCATATCCCACCTCAGATCCAGATCCAGCTGGCAAGAGCGCATCGCCTGGGCCAGGAACGCGAAGGAGCATCCTGAGGTCGTCCCATCGTGGCCAAACTCCTGGACCCCAGGCACAAGACCGTGATCATGGGGAAAGCAAGAGAGCTCAAGGGGACGAGGCTTGCCCTGAGTGATCAGTTTCCTCCGGAGATCATGCGAAGGCGCAAACTACTCCACCCGGTGTTGCCCAAGGCAAGAACCGCTGGAAAGAAAGCCAGACTATCAGTCGACAAACTATATCAATGGTATACTCTGCCGTAACTCAAAAATAACTTACTGGCTTACCGGCGGCGACGAAGCTTGGATAGCAGAAACAACGGCGCAGCACCCCATGCTGCAACCGACGTAAACACTGACTCACAAAGATGACGTCATCAGAGCGACAGCAGTCTCAAACATATATTTTTTATCAGATTTATTATTATTATTTTTTTCTTTTTTTTCTCTCTTCTCACATGCAACAAATTCAACATACAGTAACATTAAATCAACACAATGCTGTCATCTGTTTTCAGCTCACTACAACACTAAACAGAGAGGCGTATGTATATTAATAAGCAGAAATGTTAAATTTGTTCACAATTCCACCATAGTAGACCCAGAAGGACGATATATTATTATCAATATCTCCATCAACAACCCCATTACAAATGGCAATGTGTACGGCCCCAACACAGATGACCCAACCTTTTTCCACAATTTGTTCTCCCTTCTCCAAAATTTTACCAACTGTCCTGTTATACTAGCTGGTGACTTCAACACAGTACTTGACCCTACAATAGATAAATCAAACACAAAAAACATCCGTAGTTGACAATCCACTGAAACACTCAAACAGCTCATTAAAGAGTTTGGCCTTGGCGACAGTGGGCGACTCCAGAACCCTACAAAGAAGCAATATACTTTCTACTCATCTGTTCACCACTCATACTCTCGTATTGACTTAATTCTTAATAGTAATTCAATTATGTCCCAAATATCTGAACAACAAATTCATGCCATCACCATTAGTGACCACAGTCCTATCTCAATTACTTGGAATAATTCAGACCAACCTAAACAGACCACAAGATGGCGTTTTAATACATCGCTTCTATCAGACCCAAACTTTGACAGCTTCATCAGGAAAGAGTGGGCATCCTTTGTCGAATTAAATGACTCCCGGGGTCATCACCTTCTCTCTTGTGGCAGACAAGAAAGGCGGTCCTAACTGGTCGCATCATTGCTTTCTCCGTCCATAAATCTAGAAAAGAAAAAGAACTGGAACGCAATTCAGAACATGAAATAAAAAGACTTGAGCAAATAAACATGACAAATCCTACAGATGACTTGGAAAGTGAAATAAGAAAACTCAAACTACAATTACATGAAATTATAAACAAACGAACCCAATTCCTCATTCACAGACTTAGACAAGAACATTTTCACCATAACAATAAATCAGGTAAATATCTTGCTAACCAACTCAAAGTAAATAAAGAAAAAACCTCAATTCCAGTCATTAAGAACTCAGCAGGGAAGCCTTATACATCATACAAAGAAATAAATGAGATCTTTCAAAAGTTCTACAGTACATTATATTCCTCCGAGACTCAACCACACCAAGAACATATACGAGCCTTCCTTAACAACATCAATTTACCAACACTCACTCGAAACCAAATATCAAGCTTGGATACACCCATCACAGAAACAGAACTTAGTGCTGCTCTAAAACACATGCCTAATAATCAATCCCCCGGTCCCGACGGCTTCCCTGCTGAGTTCTATAAACACTTTTGGTCTATGATATCTCCACTATTCATGCGTATGGTCCAGGAATCCAAACAAAACTCCAAACTCCCAATACACATGAACTCTGCCATTATATCACTCCTCCTCAAACCTAATAAAGACCCAACACTGCCCTCCAGCTATAGGCCTATCTCCCTCATCAACGCAGACACAAAAATCATTGCCAAAACACTCGCACTCCGCTTAGAAAAGGTAATCCCAACAATCATTCACTCTGATCAAACAGGTTTCATTAAAGGAAGATATGCATCCACCAACACCCGCAGACTATTTAATCTTCTTCACTGGTCATCATTAAATCAAGAGAAAACTATTATAGCATCCTTAGATGCGGAAAAGGCATTTGACAGAGTCGACTGGACCTTCCTGTTTGCTGCTCTGGGGAGGTTTGGCTTCGGGGAGTCATTCATTGATTGGATAAGAATTCTCTACACATCACCTACCGCCACAGTTGTCACAAATGGTCTTATATCACGGCCCTTTACCTTACACCGTGGGAACTGCCAAGGATGCCCACTCTCACCAATACTGTTTTTAGTCTTCATCGAACCACTAGCCGCAGCAATACGTCAAAACAACCAAATCAAAGGAATCCACACACAAAACAATGAACACAAAATCAGCCTCTATGCAGTCGATGTTCTCTTGTTTCTGCAAGACCCCCCATCATCACTACATCACACTATAAGACTCATAGAATCATTCTCTAAACTCTCACAGTACTCAATCAACTGGAATAAATCCTCAATATTACCCTTGCAGCCAAACAGTCTCACTCTGCACTAACCATATCACTTACCTAGGAATAAAGATTTCCTCCAGGCTGTCCGAGCTGTTCACTCTCAATTTTTCCCCATTACTTAAACAAATAGAAGAACCTACAACGGTGGATGAATCTCCCCATCTCAATTACAGGCCGAATCTCCATAGTCAAAATGTCAATCCTCCCTAAAGTCAACTACCTTCTCTCAATGACCCCAGTCCAACCCACCTCTGCCTGGTTCAAATCCCTTGATTCAGCCACCAACAAGTTCTACTGGAAAAATAAACCCCCTCGAATCAAACTCGCAACAGAAACCCAAACTACAAGGTGGCCTCAACGCACCAAACCTCTATCACTACTCATTAGCTAATCATCTACAGTTTATTCACAAATGGATCCATTCAAGCCCATCCGACCAAACTTGGATAGACACAGAACAATCATTGTGTAATAAAATTCTAATATCAGACCTACCATTCTTGAATCCATCAATAAAGAAAAACCCACTCTTCAAAGCACCAACAATAGCCGGAGCTCTGACAGCCTGGTGGAAATTCCATCAGTTATCAAACAACTGTTTGTGACTCGAGACTTAACTTGGACTTAAGGTCAATGACTCTCAATGACTCGCTGTGACTTTATAGTTATTATTTATTTAAGTGAAACTGTCAGATCAGGATTCATTGCGTAAAAGCGTTGCATCTATGTTTACATATGGTAATTAGGCCTAGCCACATGCGTGTTCGGTTACCCAACACAGTGCAAAAAAATCTGACAAGAATTGGGTGAATTCGGCACACCGGGTTGGAGGCGGAGCAGGGACGTCTCGCCGTTCGCCCTTGACTCGTTGGGCGCTTTATGTCAGAAAAGTCCGTGCAATAGCCACACAATTTGGGCTGACTTTCCTCCACAGAACAAACATAAAAGCACTACACTCACTGTGCACTCGATCTTCTGGGGACCCGTCGTGGAACTTGCTGCTCTTAAACCTCTTTATCCATGATTCTCACTCGTCTGGTTGGTCATCAGCTCCAGTTGCAAAAACTTTATAATCTACAAAAACAGGCCTGTCTCCACCGTCAGAGATGAACGGAAATAAAAAGAATAAAAAGATACAAAACTTACTGTTTGGTGCTTTTGCAGAAGCTTTTTTTAACGCTGAAGCTGCATGACGTCCTGTTTGGGGAGCAAAGCAGCTTCTCTGTCCCGCTGTCACTGCTTTGCTATCAAGGCTCTTCATGAGAAGCGGCGCCACATAATCCGTGATTAATAAATCCACTTCCAAACATGTTCGTTGTAACGTCCATGGTTCAGCTCGTCTGATACAATCTTTGTCCATCCAAAACAACCGGTGTTTACCCAGGATGTAAATACACACAAAGTCACGCCCCGACAGCACACTCCCAAATCTCCCTAAACAAGCCAGTTTGAACCTAAAAGTTTACACTTTTAAATATACCAACACTGCTAGTGTAAACATGGAGAGGCTTCTTCGTGACTTCAACTGAACGACTCTGCAAAAAAGCAAAGCAATTAAAAAAAAAAAAAAAATCTAATAGGTAGCGTTCACGTGACATCACAACATTCTAAAGAGCCTATAGGTTAACATTGAGGTGGAGGTCAACTGACGGTAACTATGGTAACGGTGGTAACTGACAAAATGCATATTTTTATGTCTTTGTTTTTTGGCTCATATCTCAGTCATTACTGGAGGAATCCACATGAAACAAAAACTGTCACAAAGTTCATCATCTCCTCTGTCGGCACATATGAGCTAATGTACAATTATTATCTCTAAAAAATGTCAAAAAGTGGTGACAATATGCGAAAACATGACCATGATGTTGTCCATTAGAAAGGACTTTCAGGCAAAAAAATAATATCAAAGGTTTGTGAATCCACTCACGATCAAATACTGAAGAGTAAAAACATTTGTCAATTTTCGTTTTGGAGATTTCTTCCAAAAACTGCATTTCTCCCATAGAGTTGCATTGGCCCTGCCCTCCATCTGACATTATGACATCATCACATTATAAACCGTGAACGCCGCCTATTATAGGTAGAGCACTTGCATATTGCCAAGTGGGTTGTAGGACTTCTTCGTGGGGCAGCTCGAATGAAATCAAATGAGAGCATTCTGAAAGATTGCATTGCAATCGATGTCCGATACCACAAATCCTGCTATCGAGACTACACAAGATTTCTCAGCAAAACTCAAAGAGATAGGTAGGTACAAACAAATGTTTGTTCACAAATCTGTGGCATCACGCCAATTACATTTACACATTGCATGTGAATGCAATGTAATTCCATAATCAAATTATTTATTCCCTCCTGGAACCGTCACCTTAACGTGGTGGAGGGGTTTGACTCGGGTCCTGATCCTGGAGCTCTGTTGTCGGGATACCAAGGTCAAATCCGGCCTGCGAGATGATTTAATCTGGCCCCTGATTTGTAGAGCACAAATCCCTGAGTATGTCAAAAAAGTAAGTCTCTAGCCCATTCCTGTGATTTTTTGACTAAATAACCAGTATACTCATTCCAGCCACAAGGGGGCAACTTCAATAATTAATAAATAATTCCACTCTTGTCTAACAGGGCCACTGACATAAGAGATCAGAATATAAACATATTATAAATATTAAATGAGTGTGGCGTGAATGAATAATGACGACAGTGTTAGTTTGAGAAACTTGTGACACAGGCTTGTAAAGCACAATACAAGTGTAAGCAGTTATTACTTTGGTCACATTACACAATGATGTTTCATTTGGAAATAAAAATAAATAAAAATACCTGTGGTGTTTCAAATTAAAACAAAGTGTGAAGACTTGATAACTATTTTTTACAAAAGTACAGCTAAACAAATCTGTGCCTGAATCAAGTGTTGATCTTGTGAATATAGTTGTGACTGTGCAGGTGAGTAATCTCTACTTCACACTGAGGCCTTTTGCTCTGGGTCATACAATTCTATGTTATAGCCAACCCAGCCCGGCCCCCATCACAGTCAGGAACCATAATGTGGCCCCCGGAGAAAAAAGTTTGAGCACCCCTTAGACCCTTCATCAAACACCAGGAAACGTCAACCACCATGTTCAATGAAGGTTCTTGGACGCCTGAACGACTGAGAGCTACACAGACGTCAACAACATGATTTTACTGAGTGAAACGGAGGTAAGCTTTAAACGTTTTCACATTCTTTATCCTTTTTTCCACAGGTCAACAATTGCCACAGAAATCAAATCTTTTTGTAAATAAAGTTGATGTTGACCCCTCCTGGAACCGCCACGTTAAGCAAACAGGTCCTAGGTGATGGATCAGATAAAGCCCCTTATGAGAGACCAACAGGCCCAGTTAATCATGAGGCCGTCCTTCTGTGGACCCACCGCCTGCAGGAGGAGCCATAGGGGCTGGTGCAACAGACAAGTGGAAGAAAATGGATGGATGAATTGAAAATAGTTGACCATTGTTTGTTTCTATCAGCAAAGTGACTTAAATTGAAATGTAAATTACAATCCGGACACTGACCTCACCTCACTCGCACCACCCGGACACTGACCTCTCCTCACTCACACCACCCGGACACTGACCTCTCCTCACTCACACCACCCGGACACTGACCTCTCCTCACTCACACCACCCGGACACTGACCTCTCCTCACTCACACCACCCGGACACTGACCTCTCCTCACTCACACCACCCAGACACTGACCTCTCCTCACTCGCACCACCCGGACACTGACCTCTCCTCACTCACACCACCTGACACTGACCTCTCCTCACTCACACCACTGACCTCTCCTCACTCACACCACTGACCTCTCCTCACTCACACCACCCGGACACTGACCTCTCCTCACTCGCACCACCTGGACACTGACCTCTCCTCACTCACACCACCCGGACACTGACCTCTCCTCAGTCACACCACCTGACACTGACCTCTCCTCACTCACACCACCTGACACTGACCTCTCCTCACTCGCACCACCTGGACACTGACCTCTCCTCACTCACACCACCCAGACACTGACCTCTCCTCACTCACACCACCCAGACACTGACCTCTCCTCACTCACACCACCCGGACACTGACCTCTCCTCACTCACACCACCCAGACACTGACCTCTCCTCACTCACACCACCTGGACACTGACCTCTCCTCACTCACACCACCCGGACACTGACCTCTCCTCAGTCACACCACCCGGACACTGACCTCTCCTCACTCACACCACCTGGACACTGACCTCTCCTCACTCACACCACCCGGACACTGACCTCTCCTCACTCACACCACCCGGACACTGACCTCTCCTCAGTCACACCACCTGACACTGACCTCTCCTCAGTCACACCACCTGACACTGACCTCTCCTCACTCACACCACCTGACACTGACCTCTCCTCACTCACACCACCCGGACACTGACCTCTCCTCACTCGCACCACCTGGACACTGACCTCTCCTCACTCACACCACTGACCTCTCCTCACTCACTCCACCCGGACACTGACCTCTCCTCACTCACTCCACCTGACACTGACCTCTCCTCACTCACACCACCTGACACTGACCTCTCCTCTCTCACACCACTGACCTCTCCTCACTCGCACCACCTGGACACTGACCTCTCCTCACTCACACCACGCGGACACTGACCTCTCCTCACTCACTCCACCTGACACTGACCTCTCCTCACTCACACCACCTGACACTGACCTCTCCTCTCTCACACCACTGACCTCTCCTCACTCACAGCACCTGACACTGACCTCTCCTCACTCACACCACTGACCTCTCCTCACTCACACCACAGACCTCTCCTCACTCACACCACTGACCTCTCCTCACTCACACCACCCGGACACTGACCTCTCCTCACTCACACCACCTGGACACTGACCTCTCCTCACTCACACCACCCAGACACTGACCTCTCCTCACTCACTCCACCCAGACACTGACCTCTCCTCACTCACTCCACCCGGACACTGACCTCTCCTCACTCGCACCACTGACCTCTCCTCACTCGCACCACTGACCTCTCCTCACTCACACCACTGACCTCTCCTCACTCACACCACTGACCTCTCCTCACTCACACCACTGACCTCTCCTCACTCACACCACTGACCTCTCTTCACTCACACTGCTGCTGTAGTGTCGGCCCCTCCCTCTCTGTCCCTCTCCTTCGGTAAAACCCACTCATAACTGCCTCATGTTTAGGGAAATGTCATTCATTAGTCACTTTGCATTGTGTTTTAGGTGAAAGCGGGCAGAGGGCGTGTCCAGAGGGCGTGTCCAGAGGGCGTGTCCAGAGGGCGTGTCCAGAGGGCGTGTCCAGAGGGCGTGTCCAGAGGGCGTGCCGTGATGTCTGCAGCTTTCTGCTCCAGGTGTACTCAGCGAAACAAAGTCAGGTGTGCGTACCGGTGCATATGCAGGGTTTTATAGATCAGAAAAAAACTTTGCCCACAGAATTTTGCATTACTTTTCTACTCACTTTTAAAGTCAGAGACTCACGCTTGATAACTGAGGCCACCGAAAGTTCAGGCTCAGGATTTCTTTTCACTGTAAGCCCTGGAGATAAGGCCTGCAGGGTTTCCAGTGCGTCTTTCACGAATGCCATCTCCTCCGACAAAAAACACTGGGTCATTTTCTTGTGAATCTCGCTGCATTTTGCCCTCTCTGAAAACGGTGAAAACGGATGTGCAGGAAGATGACAGCCAGCGCACATCGAACACACGTGTTATTCTGCTACTTGGGATATGCATATTGGGAGTCAGTAAATATCTGAAAATGACTCGCATCTGTAGATTGTTTTACTGCATCATGGACAGCAAGCTCCATTTTGTGGCTCATGCAATGAATCAGTGTCAGGTTGGGATTTATCTTCTCCTGCAGTAGTGTTGCTGCTCTCTGTATTTGCCCATCATGGCAGCAGCCCTGTCAGTGGCAAATTCTAGAAGTCTGGTGCCCTACATGTCTTTTTGGAGGCCTCGGCTGTGCTCAGCAAGCTTGATAAATGAGGCCCCAGGACTTTTATCGACATGTTCTTGTCACAGAATCGCGTCGCAGATAGCTGCTCCAGTACATGCCTGAAGTTCAACCAATTGCAAAAAGAAGTTGCATCCGAATGTACAGTGGTATCCGAAAGTTTGGACACCCCTGTAAATGTTCATGATTTTCAGGAGACAAACAGTGATATTTGAGAAGTGAAATGAAGTTTATATGATTTATGGAAAGTGTGTAAGAATTATTTAAACAAAATTAGGCATGTGCATAGATTTCTAAAAGAAAAATGTACTCATTATTTTATGCATCCTCCTTTTGCAGAAAAAACAGCCTCTAGATGCTTTCGATAGCTTCCAATTAGAGTCTGGATTCTGATGGAAGGTATTTTGGACCAATCTTCTTTACAAACATCTTCAGTTCAGTCAGGTTTGATAGTTTCCGAGCATGGACAGCCCGCTTTAAATCACACCACAAATGTTCAATAATATTCAGGTCTGGGGACTGAGATGGCCGTTCCAGAACGATGGACTTGCTCCTCTGCATAAGCCTGAGTAGATTTTGAGCAGTGTTTAGGGTCGTTGTCTTGTTCAAAGATCCAGCCCCGGAGCAACTTCAACTTGTCACTGATTCCTGGACATTGTTCTTCAGAATCTGCTGATATTGAGTCAACTTTAACAAGATTCCCAGTCCCTGCGCTGGCCACACAGCCCCACAGCATGATGGGACCACCACCACATGTTATTGTTGGGAGCAAGTGTTTTTCTCGGAATGCTGAGTTCTTTATCCGCCATTTCCACCCCTCTTTTTGCCCAAATAACTCTATTTTAGTTTCATCAGTCCACAGCACCTTATTCCAAAATGAAGCTGGCTTGTCCAAATGTGCTTTAGCAAACCTCAGGTGACACCGTTTGTGGCGTGTGCAGAGACAAGGCTTTTTCCAAATTACTCGTCCATACAGCATTTCCTTGTGTAAAGTGCAGCAGAAGGATGTTGTAGGTCTTTGGAGCTGGTCTGTGAGATGATGTTGTAGGTCTTTGGAGCTGGTATGTGGTTGACTGTGAGATGATGTTGTAGGTCTTTGGAGCTGGTCTGTGGTTGACTGTGAGATGATGTTGTAGATCTTTGGAGCTGGTCTGTGGTTGACTGCGAGATGATGTTGTAGATCTTTGGAGCTGGTCTGTGGGTTGACTGTGAGATGATGTTGTAGGTCTTTGGAGCTGGTCTGTGGGTTGACTGTGAGATGATGTTGTAGGTCTTTGGAGCTGGTCTGTGGTTGACTGTGAGATGATGTTGTAGGTCTTTGGAGCTGGTCTGTGAGATGATGTTGTAGGTCTTTGGAGCTGGTCTGTGGGTTGACTGTGAGATGATGTTGTAGGTCTTTGGAGCTGGTCTGTGGTTGACTGTGAGATGATGTTGTAGGTCTTTGGAGCTGGTCTGTGGTTGACTGTGAGATGATGTTGTAGGTCTTTGGAGCTGGTTTGTGGGTTGACGGACTGTTCTCACCATCCTGCGCCTCTGCTTATCTGAGAGCTTTCTTGGTCTGCCACTTCGGGCCTGAACTAGAACTGTGCCTCTGGTCTTCCAGTTCCTCACAGCTTTCTGTCTCCTTCCCCTAAACCATGATGTTGAACAATCAGTGTTTTCAGCTCATCTGAGAGTTGTTTAAGGCTCCCATGTTGCTACTCTTCAGAGAAGAAGAGAAACACTTACAATTGGCCTCCATAAATACCCTTTCTCATGATTGGATTCAGTGTATGGAGGTCAAGGGTCACTGAGGTTACCAAACCAATTTTGAGGTCTAATAATTAGTGCTAAAGGTATTGAAATCAATAAAATTACAAGGGTGCCTGCTTGAGATGCACGGGTCGGCTTTTTTTCTGACCCGCACCAACCTGACCCGCTGTAGTTTAAACCCGACCCGGAGAAAAGCCTCTCAGTTTGCTGACCCGACCCGACCCAACCCGCACACACTAAAAAACTTGAGCATGAGTCATGCTGCAAACGGGAGCGCGTGGAGAATTAGCACTTGATGCTTTGTTTTGCTGCTTAGTGCTTTGACCTTTGAAATCTTTAACTTTGAAATCGCTTATGGACTTATCAGGAAACGAGGAGCAGAAACTATCATGAGGCTTTGCTTCCACCACCTCATGGACGACTCTTTCTGTCAAAGTAAACAGAGTTTGGACTGAAGTGGAGGAGCTTGTGCTAAGAAGTTGCTGTCCTCAGGTTTGTAAGATGCTGTGTCTTTGATTTTAGTTTTACCTTGCTTCTTGTTGATGCATTATTTTCACCACATGTAGGCCTGCGTGTCATTATGTGCTTGGGCACGGCTATTGTGACGCATTTGTAGCAGTGATTAAAGTCATACAGAAGCGGCAGGTCTGGTGATATCTAAACATAACATGTTATGTCAGGTTTAAAAAGTGCACTTTGTAACCCGACCCATCCGCACCCGAAGTTTGCCGTAATTTTGAGGTACCCGACCGAATCCGCGGGCCCCGCCGGTTCCGGGTCGACTCACGCATCTCTAGTGCCTTGCGCACCTTCCATAAATCATCCATCCATCCATTTTCTTACACTTTATCCGGGGCCGGGTCGCGGGGGCAGCAGTCTCAGCAGAGATGCCCAAACTTCCACACACACCTCCTCCAGCTGTTCTGGGGGGACCCCGAGACGACACCAGCTCAGAGACATAGTCCCGCAAGCGTGTCCTGGGTCTTCCACGAGGCCTCGTCCCACAAGGACATGCCTGGAACACCTCCTGCGGGAGACGACCAGGAGGCATCTGAAACAGATGCCTGAGCCACCTCAGCTGCTCCTTTTGATGTGAAGGAGCAGCGACTAGACTCCGAGCTCCTCTCGGGTAACTGAGCTCCTCACCCGATCTCGGAGGGTGCGCCCAGCCACCCTGCGAAGGAAACTCATTTCGGCCGCTTGTATTCGCGATCTTGTCCTTTTGGTCATTACCCAAATCTCATGACCATAGGTGAGGGCGGGAACGTAGATCGATCGGTAAATCGAGAGCTTTGCCCCGACTCAGCTCCCTCTTCACCACGACAGACCGATACAGCGACCGCATCACTGCTGACGCCGCACCGATCCGTCTGTCCATCTCACGCTCCATCTGCCCCTCACTCGTGAACAAGACCCCGAGATACTTGAACATCTCGGGGTCTTGTGTCACTAATACACACATGTATTAGTGACTAAAACCCCCCCCAAAAAAACACAAAAAGTGTATTCTAAGATTTGAGTTAGCTGAGCAGTTCTAGTGTTAGAACTTATAGGACACATCTCTCAGAATGGTCAATAAAATTAAGCAAACTTAACCAATAATAAACTATACCTGTTCTAAACGTCACATTAATCAACAACACTTACTAATATTGCCACTCAAAGGGCTAAAAGTGGGTGGATGGCTTCAGATGGCGCACGACACAACAGCATTGACACTGATTACTTTCAGTGTGCTGGGGATCTGTGTTGCCACCTATGGGCTGGAACAAAATTAGCCAAAACCTAACGTCCTCTAGAGGACTGGATGAATAAAAAACTAACTGTATCAACACAGCCAGATAGGACTCCTTCTTCAGCTTGACGGCATCCCTTACTTCCAGGCACCACCACCGGGTTCGGGGATTGCCACCGCGACAGGCACCAGAGACCTTACGGCCACAACTACGAGCAGCCGCATCGACAATGGAGGAGGAGAACAGAGTCCACTCGGAATCTGGGTGAAGCTCTTCCGGAGGTGGGAGTTGAAGACCCCACCGACAGAGGGATCCGCCAGACGTTCCCAGCAGACCCTCACGACACGCTTGGGCCTGCCAGGTCTGACCGGCTTCCTCCCCTGCCAGCGGATCCAGCTCACCACCAGGTGGTGATCAGTTGACAGCTCAGCCCCTCTCTTCACCCGAGTGTCCGAGACACGCGGCCGGAGATCAGACGACACAACTACAAAGTCGATCATCGACCTCCTGCCTAGGGTGTCCTGGTGCCACGTGCACTTATGGAACATGGTGTTCGTTATGGACAAACTGCGACTAGCACAGAAGTCCAATAACAGAACACCACTCGGGTTCAGATCGGGGAGGCCGTTCTTCCCAATCACTCCCTCCCAGGTCTCACTGTCGTTACCCACGTGGGCGTTGAAGTCCCCCAGCAGAACAATGGAGTCCCCAGTCGGAGCACCATCCAGTACCCCTCCCAGGGACTCCAAGAAGGCCGGGTACTCTGCACCAATGTTGGGCCCGTAGGCCGAGACAACGGTGAGAGACCTGTCCCTGACCCGGAGGCGTAGGGACGCGACCCTCTCGTCCACCGGGGTGAACTCCAACACGTGACGGCTGAGCTGGGGGGATATGAGCAAACCCACCCCAGCCCGCCGCCTCTCCCCGCGGGCAACTCCAGAAAAATGGAGAGTCCAGCCTCTCTCCAGGAGTTGGGATCCGGAACCCAAGCTGTGCGTGGAGGTGAGCCCGACTATATCTAGCCGGTATCTCTCAACCTCCCGCACAAGCTCAGGCTCCTCCCCCCCAGCGAGGTGACGTTCCATGTCCCGAACGCCAGAAGCTGTGCATGTGGACCAGGTCGTCGAGGCACCCGGCCTCGACTGCCACCCAGTCCTCTCGGCACCCGACCCCTATGGATCCCTCTGAGGGCAGGCCCACGTCGTCCCTTCAGGCTGTGCCTGGCCGGGCCCCGTGGCAGAGGCCCGGCCACCAGACGCTCGCGTTCGAGCCCCAACCCCAGGCCTGGCTCCAGGGTGGGGCCCCGGCTGCGCCATGCCGGGCGACGTCACGGTCCTTGAATGTCCTACGTCCATGAGGGTCTTCTGAACTGCTCTTCGTCTGACCCATCACCTCGGACCTGTTTGCCATGGGAGACCCTACCAGGGGCATAAAGCCCCAGACAACATAGCTCCTCGGATCATTCGGGCGCTCAAACAACCCCACCACGTTAAGGGAGCAGCTCACGGGGGTTGTATAAAATAAATCAACCATAAATCATATAAACTTTTTCACTTTACTGTTTGTCTCCTTTATGATATCTTTACTTGAACTGTGTTATCTAAGCAACCAATGATTTATAAAAGAAAAATCATGAAAATGTATATGATGAGGCAGGTTTTATTTGACACAGTTGTATTTCATTAATGAGAATGCTGAATTTATGGGTGGATTTTTTTAATTAACTCATTTTGTATGCAATAAATATGAGCATATTGTCATAATGCAGCATACACCCCAGGTCAACGCCATTAAGCTTTTGAAGTTCCACCAGTTGTGGTTGGATCTTGAAGGACAGGTCGTTTTTAGAGATACACAGTGCGCATGCAGAATTCCGTTGTTTCTAATTTTTTATCATTGCATTATCTCCATAATGCCATCTTATTGTCCACACCCTTTTCAATGGCCATTTCACCTCTTTTCTAGCACATTTGACGTGTGACTGACTCTTAACATGTTTTTTAGCAGACTTTTAGCAGACTTTGCTTTAACAATGTGTAATCTTTCTTTAGTGAGGACCCAAATCTCCATTCAGCCGTCGACCATAGCATTGGGGGAGGACCTAGCTTGGAGTTGAAGAGCATCTTCATCTGTATCATTTTCAGTTTGTGAAATACTCTCTCACTGCTGCAGTGTGGTCTTGCATTGCCATCTCTACTAACTACAAAAGCTTTAACTGTTTTTTAAGGAAACGGCCTGCATTTGCGCTGAAGCGGCTAATTCTCTGTGCAGGTACTGACGTCTGGAGAGAACAAAGTACAGAAACTAGGCACCGAAAGACAGTTATTTTTGGATACCGCCCCCTACCAGAGATTTTCGGTCAGTACCAAGTAGGCACCATTTAACGGTACCTAGCCCTAGTACTTGCAGTAAATAAAGGGAGATATTTGAACATTATGTAAAACATTTGATGCACTTCCTTACATCGGTTACATACTGAAATCCTAGAGGCCAGCAGCAGGATTTCTGATGATTCAGAATCAATTTTGATGTTAAGTATTGCATTCCAAGTTGTTAGCAAGTTTTATTTTCTCAACAAATCACAACTAAAAACATGACTCTATTGTGTGCTCTTATACTCACCACTGCTTTATATTAAAGTTACTCTAAGCGATCCCGTGCTTCCGCACCGGCATGGTTGCATTCCCACATTGCATCACTAGATGCGTCACTCTCGCAAACAGCGAGGAAACTTTGTACCACAGGAGACTAGCGCCGCACCTCCCTCACCTCACAGCAAAAAGACACAGCTTACTGCAGCTTTAAGCTGATCAGGTCTTATGTATTATCACCATTTCATGTTGTACATTTTGTAAATGTTTTTTAATTGCTGTTTAATAGTTTTTTAAAGACCGGAGCTACAGCAGCTCTGAGACTTTTACAAAGACACACATCAGTGTTTCTGTTACCGAAACACCCAGGATTAAAACCGGTGACAAGAACACTTATTTCAGTGTCTGGTTCTGCGCTGGGCCTTGAGCCTCCGGAGAAAGCTAATGCTAAGCTAAACCTCGAGTCATCACGTGAAAACGAGAAATATGCACGAATTAAGTCAATAAAACCACCACACACATAAAGAACCGTTTAACAATGATCACACACTGAGCCTGGCTTGTTGATTTGGAAGTTTATTGCTCACATTTCATCTACAATGGGTCATAGACGAGTGGTTTCTCCTGGAGTTAACCATCTAGCCGCGAGGTGCTAACGGCTAGTTCGGAAAATTCATTGAAAACAAGCAGCATATTATGCACTAATAATGTCACTAAAACAGGCAACTGCCTTTTCATCAACAATGAGCTGTAGTCGATTATAACAAGCTAACGGGTAACCTCGAATAACCATTGTCCACCTGCACAGATAATGTCCGTCTTTGAATCGTATGGGCTCCTGCAGATCCTGGTGTCGTCCATGGGGGTATAGTTAGAGATCCATAGGGCATGGCAGATGCAAAGAGAAGCCTCCAAACAGCAGTTATTTTTCAGACAAAAGCCCTTTAGAATGTGGTGTGGAAGGTTTGTCTCCAAAGTCACTTTCCAGGTCAGACTCAGATCAAATCATATCCTGTGTGGCCATTGTTCACATAGTGATAAAGCGTAGCTCCTTTCTATCATTAAAAATTAAAATGCACCAAAAATCGATCGTAGTTTGAATATGTGTGGAGACAACAAGCGGAGTGGTGTGATGATGCCACAGACAGCGTGTGGAGGGGGCGTGTCCGAAAGGGTCAGAGGTTCTTAAAGAGACAGAGACCTATTTCTTTCGCTGCAGCCATTTTGAGAGAGCAATTTTATACAAGGCAGTTATTCTAATTTACTGCAGTTGCACACCAACAGAAGGTTCCGTCATCATTGTAGTGCGATATAGACTGGTGCTATGGGACTGAAAAAAGCAGAACACCCCCTCTTTAAATGTGCTGTATAAATAAAGTTAACATTTGCATTGCATAGTACATCTTGGAAAGGTTCCTCCTTGTGTGTAAATTCAGCTAGCAGAACTGATTAGGACTGACAATATTATCGTAGATGTCAGTAGGGAGACCAGATTGTCAAAATAAACCAATAATAAAAGTCAAAACAAGGCCCTATCCGTCAGAAGCTGCTAAACTTTTCCTTTGCAGGTGGTACTCTTACTCAAGTACTTCTTGGGGTGCAGTATATTTTTCTTCAGTGATGGGTCTGTGACGTCAGGATTGTGGATAAAAGCAAAGGACTAACAGTGATCAGAACAGAGGACACGGAGGAGGCAGAGAGAGTCCAAACAGGTACAAACAGTGTTTGTCTGTGTAGCATGAGTGCGTGTGGCTGGAGTTCATGTGATGTGCCTATTGTCTCTGGTCCTACAGGGAGACGCTGTTCTGAGGGACTTTCTTTTCCTTACAGAGGTCATGTTCACACTGATGTTTAAACTTTAGATGAAGCGGGACCCATTATTACTCTGAGTTTGATGCATGGACAGCAGACACAGAACTTAGTATCAGTTTTTGTTCCATGTGGATAGGCCCAGAAGTGATAGACATGAACCGTAAACCAGATCCATACATCGACAATATGTTTCAAGAAGAATAGAATTCAGGCCTGTTCCCCCTCAGGGAGAAACGATGGGTCTGCAGAGTGTAGTAATGTCACAGCATTAAAGGTCCAAACTCATTCGTAGCTTTCCTAATGCATTTGTAGCATCCAAATTCATTACAGGGACAAGTCTATAGCCAAATTTCACAACTTGCAGGGTCACTTTTCAGGGTCACATTCACAAAAATGCTGCAAAAATGTTATCCATAAAATGGATACAAATGTTTTATAATTTCATGCACGCTGTTGTCCCTACAAGCATTTGAGTTTACAGTATACTAAAGGAGGATAAAATCATTTCCCTTCTATTTCTAGAAGTAAAATCAGGCATACCTTCTCTAACTTAGTTTATGACAGAAAATAAATCTATTACATTTTGGGACAAACCCAAACACGTGATAGGTTTGTGTTGATCCGGAGACACGTGGTCAGGAGCAGGATTTGAACTCTTAGAATCAGATCAACAGAACAATCAACCAGCCGTATCCATTTCATACATTTATTAAAAAGTACCAATATGGAACTTGGTTCTTTCTGTTGTGCGTTGTGTTAGTTTTTAGCTCATTATCGTTCATGAAGAAACACATATTTATATATATTTCATAGGGTAAAGACCCTGTGAACATCAGAGAGTTTAGAGGAGGGAGACGCTGTTCTTAGGGACTTTCTTTTTCTTACAGACGTTGTGTCCACACTAATGTTTAATCTTTATGATTATTAAGGCACAAAAGAGTTCTACTGTTGACCCTGAGTATGTTTTCTTTTCTCCGTCAGTCGACCCCAGGTCAGCTGGGTGCCATGCCTTTGGTCCAAAAACCCATTAGTCCGAAGTCTCATTATTCCGAAAATTGACCATTGAGCAGAGGCACCATTAGTCCGACATCTGTTTAGTCAGAAACAAACAGGCCCATTGGTCCGAAGTCCCCTCAGTCCGACCATAAACAGTGGAGATTTGCTCGTAGAAGAGAATAGCTATTTCACATGACATTTATTAAAATTTTAAAGTTTAGAAATAAATAATATGAGCTTTTTTAACGTTAAAATAATTCATATATTTTTAGGATAATTATTAATACAATTACCCTGTTTATGGTCAGACCAACGGGACTTTGGACCAATGGGCCGCTTTTTTTTCGGACTAAAGAGATGTCAGACTAATGGCACCCCTACAGAATAATGAGATGTGAGATGGACAGACGGAACATGCGGCGTCAGCAGTGATGCGGTCGCTGTATCGGTCTGTCGTGGTGAAGAGGGAGCTGAGTCGGGGCAAAGCTCTCGATTTACAGATCGATCTACGTTCCCACCCTCACCTATGGTCATGAGATTTGGGTCATGACCGAAAGGACAAGATCGCGAATACAAGCGGCCGAAATGAGTTTCCTTCGCAGGGTGGCTGGGGGTGAGGAGCTCAGTTACCCGGGGGGAGCTCGGAGTAGAGTCGCTGCTCTTTCACGTCGAAAGGAGCAGCTGAGGTGGCTCGGGCATCTGTTTCAGATGCCTCCTGTTTGTCTCCCTCAGTAGGTGCACGAGGCATGTCCTAGTGGGACATGGCCTCATTGAAGGCCCAGGACACGGTGGTGGGACTATGTCTCCGAGCTGGCCTGGTGTCGCCTCGGGGTCCCCCCAGAACAGCTGGAGGAGGTGTGGCCTCGGGGTCCCCCCGAACAGCTGGAGGAGGTGTCGCCTCGGGGTCCCCCCGAACAGCTGGAGGAGGTGTCGCCTCGGGGTCCCCCCGAACAGCTGGAGGAGGTGTTGCCTCGGGGTCCCCCCGAACAGCTGGTGGAGGTGTGTGTGGACCGGGAAGTTTGGGCGTCTCTGCTGAGACTGCTGCCCCCGCGACCCGGCCCCGGATAAAGCGGAAGAAAATGGATGGATGGAGACGTCGGATCAATGGATCTGAATGAGAAGAAAAGAATCTTTTTCAAATGATTTGGCCTGCAATTAAAACGTAGTCAAAATACAGACTAAACTGTATCATTGGCCAGGAAAGAAGGAAAGAGACAGGGACAGAGACAAAATTTAGATCCGTCAGTGACCAGTCCGGTGTACCTGGCCCCGCACAGTCTCCTGTTTACTCTGCCGGTACAGGCGCTTCTTTGCGTCCACATTAAATGCATGACATTAGCAATGCACAACAGAAATGTATTTGTTTACTTTATGTTATTCAGTCAAGTGTGATTTACCATATATTTGACCACTTTCAGGCAGCACGGTAGCACAGCGGTTATTGCTCGTGCTTCACAGCTAGAAGGTCCTGGGTTCGATTCCCACCAGGGACAGGGCCTTTCTGTATGGAGTTTGCATGTTCTCCCCGTGTCTGCGTAGGTTTCCTCCGGGTACTCCGGTTTCCCCTACCACTAAAAACATGTACAATAGGCCAGGATGAATGTGAGTGTGTTAGAGAGTGCGCATGGGGGACGACGGATGGAAATTAGCCCAAGGCTACAATCCGGTGTTCATTAAAGGAATAGGCCACCGTTTTTACATACTGAGATATGTTCTTACCTAACCTTATCCAAGTTAATATATCCCCGTCTGGTCTTTGTCCGTGCACTCTGTCAGGCAAACGGAGCACATACGCAGCCTCTCCCACATGTCATATAGCTCCAAAAAAGCTCACGATAGAAGCTACCAAGCTCTTCCACGTGTTCCCTATTTAAATAAAGTTACGTGAAGTGTTTTCATGAGAAGTATATTTACACAGAAATGTAACATGTCGATTTTATAAGCAGATAAAAAGGGGTTCTATATTGTGAGGCGTAATGATACAGGAGCAGTAACTCCTAAAGACTTCCCGCTCACTTCCGTCAGTAGAAGCTGCGTGACTTGTAGAGCAGCAGAGAACAGTTGAAGAAGCGTGGATAACTTGTGAACGATGCCTTTTACGTGCATCGTGCCGGGCTGTGATAACAAGCAGAAAGTATATAGTGTAGTGATGTTTCACAGATTTACAACTCACCCCGGACGACGACACAGGACACAGGAGCTCCACCATGAGGTAGGAATGCACGAGCACTTTCCCAAAATATATTTTCTGCTTGTTGTAAAAGGCTCTGTACAAGTCACGCAGCTTCTGTTGACGGAAGTGAGCGGGGAAGTCTTTAGGAGCTACTGCGCGGACGTTTTGCTCCTTGTATCATTACGCCTCACAATATAGTCCCCCTTTTTATTTGCTTATAAAATCGACATGCTACATTTCTGTGTGTAAATATACTTCGCATGAAAACACTTCACGTAACTTTATTTAAATAGGGAACACGTGGAAGAGCTTGGTAGCTTCTATCGTGAGCTTTTTTGGAGCTATATGACATGTGGGAGAGGCTGTGTATGTGCTCCGTTTGCGTGACAGAGCGCACGGACAAAGACCAGACGGGAATATATTAACTCCACTAAAGTGAGGTAAGAACATATCTCAGTATGTAAAAACGGTGGCCTATTCCTTTAACATCCACTGTCCTGACCAAATAAATAAATAAACAAATACTTTATAGCACTCACAGTATTGACGCATGTGGCCACCGGCTCCCACCCCATGTTTTTCTATTTATTCGTAACACTTTCGTAAAATACTTTCAGTCATATGCATGGGCCTGTCTCACATCCTCATGAAGACTGTTCCAGATTTTAGCTGCATGAAACTGAACCGCAGCGTCACCGTGTTTATTATTGACTCTGGGAACCACCAGGAGGCCCCTCCCTGAAGTTCCCAGGGCCCGAGATGGTTCACACGGCTCTAACATGTCAGAGATGTACTTTGGAGCTAATCCATGAAAAGACTTGTAACAAGCAGAGCTGTTTTAAAGTCTATTCTCTGAGTGACAGGAAGCCAGTGCAGAGACCGGAGCACTGGACTAATATGGTCGTATTTCCTGGTTCTTGTCAGGACTCGAGCAGCAGCGTTCTGGATGTACTGTAGCTGTCTGACAGTGAGGCCGTTACAGTATCTAACCTGCTGGAGACAAATGCATGGATAAGTCTCTCTAAGTCTGTTTTTTACACTATTCCTCTGATCTTAGACATGTTTTTCAGATGGTAAAAAGCTGCTGATGTTATTGCTTTGATGTGGCTGTTTAAGTTCAGGTCTGAGTCCATGATTACTCCTAGATTTCTAACCTGATTTGTGTGGTTTTAGAGAGAGAGACTCAAGGTGACTGATAACACTTTGTCTTTGTGCCTGTGGGCCAAAAACAATGATCTCAGTTTTGTCTGAGTTTAGTTGGAGAAAGTTGTTTTGCATCAGAGAGTAGACAGAGAGTATCTACAGGCCCATGTTCACCTGTATCAGTGACAGAGAGTATCGACAGACCCATGTTCACCTGTATCAGTGACAGAGAGTATCTACAGGCCCATGTTCACCTGTATCAGTGACAGAGAGTATCTACAGGCCCATGTTCTCCTGTATCAGTGACAGAGAGTATCTACAGACCCATGTTCACCTGTATCAGTGACAGAGAGTATCTACAGACCCATGTTCACCTGTATCAGTGACAGAGAGTATCTACAGGCCCATGTTCACCTGTATCAGTGACAGAGAGTATCTACAGGCCCATGTTCACCTGTATCAGTGACAGAGAGTATCTACAGGCCCATGTTCACCTGTATCAGTGACAGAGAGTATCTACAGGCCCATGTTCTCCTGTATCAGTGACAGAGAGTATCTACAGACTCTCCTGTATCAGTGACAGAGAGTATCTACAGACCCATGTTCTCCTGTATCAGTGACAGAGAGTATCTACAGACTCACCTGTATCAGTGACAGAGAGTATCTACAGGCCCATGTTCACCTGTATCAGTGACAGAGAGTATCTACAGGCCCATGTTCACCTGTATCAGTGACAGAGAGTATCTACAGGCCCATGTTCACCTGTATCAGTGACAGAGAGTATCTACAGACCCATGTTCACCTGTATCAGTGACAGAGAGTATCTACAGACCCATGTTCACCTGTATCAGTGACAGAGAGTATCTACAGACCCATGTTCACCTGTATCAGTGACAGAGAGTATCTACAGACTCACCTGTATCAGTGACAGAGAGTATCTACAGACCTATGTTCACCAGCCGTCAGTGACACGTAGATTTGAGTGTTTCAAGTTTCAAGTTTAATGGTTTTGTATAGCCCAATATCACAACAGAAGTCGCCTCAAAGGGCTGCAACAAACATCAAGGCAATAAAACACAGCAACAAATATGACAATTAAAAGTTCAGGTAAATATAATGGCAAATATAATGTCCAAAGGTAGCGATGAGCGGCGTGGGTGTCCCCCGTCCTTAGACTCTCCAGTACGGCAAGGAAAAACTCAAAAACCCGGCAGGAGAAAAGAGAAACCTTGGGGAGAACCACAGAAGGAGAGATCCACTCCCATGGACGGACGGGCTATAGAGACCCAGGCCGAAGGATCCCTCAGCAGACGGGCCAAGATCACAGACCGTCCAGTCCTCAGATTCCAGAATGCCAGTTCCTCCGTTCACCCAGGTTCCTCCATTCGATCTAGACAGGCACTCCCGAGGGGGAGTGGGACAGGAGACACCATGTGAATAGTGATGAACAGACTACAGATAAATTAAGTATTGTATCATGATAAAACAAAGTCTGCAGTAAGAAGAAGAGGATAGCGCTCAGTGGACCGTACTTCCCACAGCAGTGTTTCTCCTGAGGCAGCTTTACTTCGGGCTGTGGGTTAGTGCTTTACCTAACTGACCTGATTATAAGCTAATTCGAAGAGGTACGTTTTGAGCCTAGTCTTAAATATAGGGACTGTGTCTGCTTCTTTAACGTGGGCTGGGAGTTTATTCCACAAAACCGGAGCTTGGTAGCTAAAGGCTCTGCCTCCTACAGTGTCATCTGCATAGTTGTGGTACGACACATTGTTGCTGTTTATTAGCTGACCCAATGGAAGCATGTACAAGTTGAATAAGAGGGGTCCCAAGATTGACCCCTGGGGGACTCCACAGGTCATGGCAATTTTGTCTGAGACACAGTTGCCAATTTTAACAAAGTACGTCCTGTGCTCGAGGTAGGACTTAAACCAGCTTAGAGCAGTACCAGAGATTCCCACCCAGTTTTCTAACCTGTGAAGTAAGATCCTGTGGTCCACTGTGGTCCACTGTGGTCCACTGTGGTCCACTGTGGTCCACTGTGGTCCACTGTGGTCCTGTGGTCCACTGTGTCAAAGGCAGCGCTCAGGTCCAGCAGAACTAAAACTGAGACCTTACCTGCGTTGGTGTTCATGTGGATATCATTTGTCACCTTGATCAGAGCTGTCTCAGTGCTGTGGTCGGGCCTAAAGCCTGACTGGAAAGTATCAAACACATTGTTAGACAGGAGAAAGTAAGTGAGCTGCTGATATACTACTTTCTCTAGGACTTTTCCTAAGAATGGCAGGTTTGATATGGGCCGGTAGTTGTTCAGTACCTTGGCATCAAGGCTGCTCTTCTTTAGAAGAGGCTTAATGACTGCAGCTTTCAAGGCCTTTGGAAACGCTCCAGTCTCGAGTGAGATGTTGTTCCTCCAGTAGCAGTAGGATCAATTTGCTGCTCTGAACGGTTGTCATTCTATTGTTTATAATTGCAAATAGAGAATTAGGGCAGGCGAGCTACAAACCTGCTGAGAGGCCCCTCCCAACGGGCTCATAAACCTCGTCTTTTAATGCACCTCACAGTACAGGAACGTCTAAAAAAAAAACGAAAAAAAAAAAAAAACAGATAGGGCAGCTGGGTGGGGGTTTGTTGATGGGGAGCTAACGCCCTGTTCTGTTTAGTGACTTTAACCAGTGGCCTGTATGCTGGCAGTAACAGAACAGTTATGTGGTCTGAGGCACCAAGTAAAGTAGTCCAACGAATGCAGATAAAATGGCCCCCAGCCAGCAAGCTAAAAGTGTGGGACCAGTTTGGGGAAGATGCCACAAAGATTGTATCCAGCCTATGGAAGGGAGATGTGGACAGTCATCTCCAAGCAATGACCCCTGTCATCATGAGCTTTGGAGCAGAATGATTTGGAGAGGAAGAGCGGAAGGCCAGCAAAGTTCAAGGACCATACTCCATGAACCGAAGAGCTGCAAAAATCCATCAGCTGGGGCGGGAGCTTCGGTCGCTTGCAAAGCAATACAGGAAAGCAGAAGAGGAAGAGAAACCGCCACTGGCAGAGCTGCATAACATCTTGAAGAAGAAGCTCATAACGCTGGGGAGAGCAGAGTGGCTCAGGAGGCGTAGCAGAGAGCGGATCAGGAAGAGAGCCGCCTTTATTGCTAACCCATTTGCCTTCACTCGGTAGAAAGAGAAGAGGGCATTTCACATGCCCAAAGGAGGAAGTGGACCAATTTCTTCATGACACCTTGCGAGATCCAGAAAGAGAGATCAGTCTCAGCCCCCAACCAGCCCTCATCCACCCGGAATGCGCATGCGCAAGCTGGTGAAGTCGCCAGCCAGGAGCTGTCTCGAACTGAGCTTTTACTCACACTTATTTATTTATTTTTTTATTCACATTGTGTTGTTTTTACCCAGCATTTTATGGTGACATTTTATTGGATTTTATCAGCAATTTTAACTGCACTAACTTGCACAACTCGCTACCCGGCCGGTCCCAGCAGCTAGCTAGCTGCCCCTGTCCTCGTCATGCCCCCAGAAGACCAGGACCCGGTCAAAATGATCACAGACCTAAAACTCCACAACCAGAGACTGGTAGCGCAGCTCAAAGACAATGAAAAGCTCCTCAATAGATTTATGGACATTGCTCACCAACCATCACAGCACATATCAAAAATGAGCGCCTCGCTGCAGGACACGCTAGCCTGGGACCCCCTTACCTGCCCGCGCCCGTCATCCTGCTCAACCCCATCTCCTGGTAACCAGTCCTCCTGGGTGGACATCGTGGTCCAGGGCAAACAAATACACCCCCCTGACTAACGCCTACGGTTCAATTCCACATAAGCTGGAAGAGCTGTCCCTAATGCACCACCATGTCCCCAGCAAGGTCAAGGACCTCATCTTGAACTATTACAGCAATTTCAGATTGAGAGTCACTTCTGGGCAAGTAACATCAAGCTGGCACCGACTGGAGAAAGGCATTATCACAGGGTGCACAATATCAGTCATCCTCTTCGCCCTTGCTATGAACATGGTGATAAAAGCTGCAGAGGTGGAGTGCAGAGGCCCGCTGGTGAGGTCTGGGCTCCGACGGCCCCCATTAGAGCCTACATGGATGACCTCACTGTCACCACGTCATCTGTGCCAGGCACCAGATCCTTTAAAGGAATAGGCCACCGTTTTTATATACTAAGATATGTTCTTACCTCACTTTAGTCGAGTTAATATATCCCCGTCTGGTCATTGTCCGCGCGCTCTGTCACGCAAACGGAGCACATACGCAGCCTCTCCCATATGTGACATAGCTCCGAAAAAGCTCACGATAGAAGCTACCAAGCTCTTCCACGTGTTCCCTATTTAAATAAAGTTACGTGAAGTGTTTTCATGCGAAGTATATTTACACAGAAATGTAACGTGTCGATTTTATAAGCAAATAAAAAGGGGGACTATATTGTGAGGCGTAATGATACGAGGAGCACAGCGTCCGCGTAGTAACTCCTAAAGACTTCCCCCGCTCACTTCCGTCAATAACCTTTAGGAGTTACTGCGCGGACGTTTTACTCCTCGTATCATTACGCCTCACAATATAGTCCCCCTTTTTATTTGCTTATAAAATCGACACGTTACATTTCTGTGTAAATATACTTCGCATGAAAACACTTCACGTAACTTTATTTAAATAGGGAACACGTGGAAGAGCTTGGTAGCTTCTATCGTGAGCTTTTTCGGAGCTATGTCACATATGGGAGAGGCTGCGTATGTGTGAGCGCACGGACAAAGACCAGACGGGGATATATTAACTCGACTAAAGTGAGGTAAGAACATATCTTAGTATATAAAAACGGTGGCCTATTCCTTTAAGGGCTGGAGAGGCTGATTGGGTGGGCAAGAATGAAATTTAAGCCAGCGAAATCCAGGTCACTTGTCTTGCGGAAGGGAAGAGTATCTGACAAGTTCCGCTTCACTCTTGATGGGACCACAATACCATCTATAACAGAAAAGCCAAAAGTCTGGGAAAACTCTTTGACCAAAGTCTCCGACATGTGGCAGCCATCCAGACATCTATCAAAGAGCTTGAGGCCTAGTCCACACGTAGCAGGGTATTTATAAATCCCTCCTCCGCCAACAAAAAAATTGAGTCCACACTGCCTCGTTTTTTTAAATAACGGCATCCACACTTAACCACGTAAGTGTCTGTTCAGCACATACATTATTTTTTATGCACTGTAGTCCCAAAATCACCGTTGTAGCTTTACAGACCTACCGAACAATTGTGAGACGACATATACAAAGGCATTTGCCATTTTTTGTAATCTTCCGTCAGATTAACCCTTAATAACACCTTTAAAAAAGTTACGTTAAGGGAGCTTCGACACAAAATGTGCTTACAAATTAAAAGAGCTATAACTCAATGACGGAACAATATTTTGTTAAACTTTTTTATTTTGAAGGTCTGACTGTCCTCTTTTCATACATATAAACATATTATAACTTTATAAACATTTCAACCCTTTAAATGCCAACTGTTTGACCCAAAGTTACAATAGTGCATGTTCAAAAAACACAAAAAAATGAAACATATTAAAAATATTTCCAAAGCAAAATCTCTCTCTCTGCTCTGGCTGATGTGGCCTGATATCTGTGAAATATGACCCAAAAGATTTGTGTCTAAGTTAAAATGTGTTTATGTAGCGGCGATTTTAGTAAAAAACTCACGTTAATGGAGCTTCCACACACAAATGTGTTTGTAACTTTAGAGAGCTATTACTCAATGACCTTTCAAAAACCTTTTTTTTTTTTGTGGTGGAGGCTGACCTCTCCTCTTGTCATACATATACAAATAATCAAACTTTTAAAATAGTAGAGCCCTTTCATTGCCAACTTTCAATCGTAAAGTCACTAAAATGTATTGCCATTGTGGCCCCATTCATTTACATGGTCCATAGACTTACATTGTAATCACGATTTTTCAAAACGCTTCTAAAAAACAGATTAAAAATGTTATTTCAAACTTCTACATATTTTCTGAACCTTCAGGCTTCAAACTAACACCCTGACATGTTTTTTTTCACCATGAGGTCATTATTACCTAGTTTGGCAAGAGGAAGAACATGCCTGTTATTTCCAATATTAAAGGTCGTAAATAACATAAACAACTGCATTACTCCATTGTTACTGAATCTTTCCCTTTATTTTGTGAGTGTTTATGAAAGAGCAAGACAGAGTTAGAGGTTTTTGAACCGGTATTTGGACAAAAATTATTGGAATTCTACAGTCGTCTCCACACAACCCTGTATACAGCCTGATAGTCTTTATTTGCCTCTGCAAATGTTCCTTCTTTTTGTACAAATACCAGTTCAAAAACCTCTAACTCTGTCTTGCCTCTTCCTAAACACTTCCACAGACTCACTCTGATGCAGAAAGTCACAAAATAAAGGGAAAAATTCAGTAACAAGGAAGTAATGCAGTTGTTTATGTTATTTACGACCGGGTTAGTAATATAGGAAATACCAGCCATATTCTTTCTCTTGCCAAACTAGGTAAAAATGACCTCATGATGAAAAAACAGTGTCAGGGTATTAGTTTGAAGCCTGAAGGTTCAGAAAATATGCAGAAGTTTGAAATGAAATTTTTAATCCGTTTTCTAGAAGCGTTTTGAAAAATTGTGATTATAACGTAAGTCTGTGGAGTCAAGGGGCCCACAATGGAAATCCATTTTAGTGACTTTGTGACAGAAAGTTGGCAATGAAAAGGTTCAAATATTTAAAAAGTTGTATTATTTTTATATGCATGACAAGAGGAGAGGTCAACCTCCAAATAAAAAAAAAGTAAAAAAAAAATAGTTCCTTCATTTTTTTTATAGCTCTCTAAAGTTAAAATCACATTTTTGTGTCGAAGCTCCCTTAACGTGAGTATTTTTTTAATGAGTGTTAACAATGGGGTAAAAATCCAAATGACATCAAATTATTTTTAGATCATCAAAAAATACACCCCCTGGGGAAGTTTCACTCAACTGGCTTTAGAAATGTAGGAGTTATGCAAAAAATAAAAGTCCAAAAGCACAAAAATGTGCCTGGGTGTAATAAAGGGTTAAATAGGCTAGTACAGCGAGTAACTTTCTTGACCAAACTGACGGCTGATCGCTGACAGACTGACCGGACACATAATGACTCCAACAACGGCAGAAGCGAGGACTGTGGCAATCGTCTCACCGTTTCCTCCGGGAGGACAACTTTATCTCAATAATAATAATAATAATAATAATAATAATAATAATAATAATAATAATAATAAATAATAATGTATTGGTTTTATATAGCGCTTTTCTGGACACTCAAAAGACGCTTCACATTGCACTATTCATTCACTCCGTACTCGGTGGTGGTAAGCTACTATTGTAGCCACAGCTGCCCTGGGGTAGACTGACGGAAGCGAGGCAACCAGTCTGCGCCATCACCACTCACTCACTCACTCCATTCACTAGGCTTCCTGGTGTTACTAAACGGTCTCCCATCCAAGCACCGACCAGGCCCTTCCCTGCTGAGCCTCTGAGGTCTGACGGGATTGGGCAGAGCAAAGGCGGTGTGGCCACAAAGTTTCAAAGTTCTCCTGCAGAAGCGCGTCCCGGTGTTACGCTGCAAACTGCATGACTGCTGAGAAATGCACCCGCGCTGTTATGTCTACGAGGAACATGTCGGATATGGGACAGTTTTGGTGTAAAATAACTGACTGTAAAGTGCTCCTTCACCTACGCGCGTTGACAGGAAGCAGTACTTGAGCTTTAGCAAAAAGCGTTAAAGCTAACACAGTTTGGAGGCGTCCAATGCTGTTTCTGATGTAAACACAGGCCATGCGCCGCACGCTGACAGTGACGTGGTGGAATACTTCGGTTACTGATGTCCACACTCAAACGCGTAACCGGAGGATTCCCAAATCTTCACTTTGGCCGGAGTTTTTAGAAACCTTTTGATCGGCCAGATCGTAGGATAATATCTTCGGTTTGTGAGATACCCTGCTACGTGTAGACGGGGCCTGAGTCATGGCTTCGTGGAGTGGACAAATCAGGACTTCCTGGAAAGTTCAAATGCTGGATTTATCAGCATGGCATCTTGCCCCACATTCTCTGGCCGCTGCAGGTGTACAACATCCCACTAACGTCTGTAGAGGCTATGGAAAAGAAAATCAGTGGCTACCTACGCAGATGGCTCGGTTTGCCAAGGAGCCTCACCAGCACAGCTCTGTACTGGAGGCAGAACATCTTGCAGCTCCCCTTCAGCAGTGTCATTGAAGAATTTATAGTCTCGAGGGCCAGAGAAGCTTGGCAGTACAGAGAATCAAAGGATCCAAAGATTTCTGCAGCAGGAATTGAGGTACGCACTGGACAGAAGTGGAGCTGGCTACAGCAGAGGCTAGACTGAGGCATAAGGCAATAGTGGGAGTTGTTGCTAGAGGGAGAGCGTGTTTGGGCTGCTTCCCTTCAGTCCAGCACAACAAGGCCCAGGGGAAGCAGAAGAGGAGCCTCGTTCAAGAAGAAGTGAGGGAGGCTGAGGAGGAAGCAAGATCCAGCAGACTGGCTGGCATGAGACAGCAGGGTGCATGGATGAGATGGGAGAATGCGGTGGAGCGGAAACTCATCTGGGCTGACATCTGGCGGGCCGAACCCCAGTGCATAAAATTTCTCATTCAAGCAGTATATGACACCCTTCCCAGCTCAGCAAACCTTCACACCTGGGAAATAGCGGAAACACCATCCTGCCCTTTGTGTTCAGACAGAGGAACACTGGAACACATTTTGAGCAGTTGCCCAAAGGCCCTGGGTGAGCAGTGACCAGTGCTGAAGGCAGTGGCAGAAAGTGTGCCATCACATGCTGCAGACAGCTGAGCCGATCAAATACTCTCATCCCTTTCTTCACGGCAGGAGAGCAGACCAAACGCGCTCGAAAAGAAGTGGGGGGCATGCTCTCCTCTGCCCGGGACTGGCAGTTGATGGTTGATTTGGGCAAACAACTCAAATTTCCACAGCACCTCTCGGCAACCTGCCTGCGTCCAGACACCATCGTTCTGTCAGAAGCTACTAGACAACTTGCTCTAATAGAATTGACAGTTCCTTGGGAAGACCGAATCGAAGAGGTGTTTGAGAGGAAAGCTGCCAAATACCAGGAGCTGGTGAGCTGGGCGTTCCCTTTACAGCGCCTACACGCGGCTGGGCATGAGTGATGAGGACATGGTTACTTCTCTGCATAGGACATTATGTTATTTAAAGGGGCTAGGTGAAGCTTGTCAGTTTTGTACTCGCAATTGCCCCCTCAGGCCAAACGCGTAACTGCAACCTCAATGATAAGCTCGCGCATGAGGCGTGCAGGCTGTATGAGCACCAGAGATAACAGTCCTGTCCTGGTCAATTTATATATTTTCAGGCATGACTTCAACTAAGGTAAGAAACGTCACTGTTTGGTAAGATATTTACACCAAATCAATTTGAGTGGATATTTTCCAAGATGTGATACTTGAGCAAATGCATAGCAAAGTGAAGCAAGTGAAGAAGCCAAATAATACAGATAAACTAATGAATTACGTTTGAAGGAGGAAAAAAAAAACTCATATACTTTGTATGCATAAACAAAAGCCGAAGTGTAAAACAATTCCACTGGTAGAAATGCTACTAAGAAAAGCCAAAATCATCTCTTCAATTCCCTGGGCCCAATAAAGTTAGTGTAGCATGAGCAACTTGTAAACTATGTTTGTAAACGGCACATGTCCAGTGTTTACTTTTTGTAGTCGTTTCACTACTTGTAAATCTGTGAACAGTCACTCTTATTTTGCGGCCAAGAAAAGCTAACATTAGCAATATTACTTTTGCCATTGTAAATACAGCACCATTACCTGACACTACTAGTCTACTACTAATACTACACAACTTGTCTGTATGTATAAAACTATTAGATCAACTAGTTGAGTAAATATTAGTTACCCATGTAACAGTAGTTCTACGAAATGTGTGCATATCTCTCAGAAGCACCAGCTTCCCGCCCTGAGAGGATCAAAGAACTGACCGCTCCAATCATCCTTGGGGGTCCACACACCCCTGTGCCCAATAAAAGGGGTACTCCCTTCAATCGTCTCCCAAGGGTGGTGCACACATTTCGTAGAACTACAGTTACATAGGTAACTTAGATTTCTACTTCAATTGTGTGCTTGCCTAAGCTTATGTGCAAGCTTATGTGCTTGCAACACAAGCATAAAACAACGCAATGCGCAGCTGTGTACTACCAGCAGGCATTAGAGCGGGCCAGGGGCATCTCTATACGTCCCAGGGAGCGGCCAAATGCTCCCTAGGTAGCAGGGGCCCACGGGCAGGGTGAGGAGCCAATAGCTGTTAATCATACCTGAGTGCCTCACCAAGAAAAAGGCAATCGGGGAACGCCTGCACTAGCCGCCTCTTCCAAGAGCGCTAGTGCAGACTCCACCCCTGATAATAAGGGTGTCCGAAGCCGCCTCTACCAACAGCGCCAGCCACCCGAAAGAATAAGAATATACGGCACAGTTCGGGCAGGCCGCCTCTCCCAAGAGCACCTGAGGCACCGTGAAGGAAAAACAGGAGCTTGAAGCTGCCTCTTCCAAGAGTGCTAGGGCACCTAGAGGGCCAAACCAAACCAGGTCATCCCCTCCCGGACCACCGCTGGGCTGGGGGGAATTCACAGCCATCCACCACCCAAAACACCCAACTGAACCAGCTATGACTGCACAAACATTGAAGAGGACGACCAAGACGCTGCCATGCAGACCTCCTCAATTGAAGCTCCATAGAGCAGTGCCGTCGAAGCCGCAACTCCACATGTGGAGTGTGCTCTGACCACTGCTGGCGGAGGGAGTCCTTGTGCCTCATATGCGGTGCGGATGGCAAGGCAAATCCAGTGGGCCAATCTTTGAGAGGACAGTGGGGCACCCTTGTTCCTGACCCCAAAGCCCACGAACAACTGATCAGAGCATCTGAAGCTGGCAGTCCACTCAAGATAGTCTGAAGGTCCCAGGTCGCCTTGAAGTAAGCGCTTCACCAAAGGGTGACTGCGAGCAGTGTGGACTCTGAACCTCATGTGAGCAGTCCCTGGAGAAAACTGAGTACATCTTGTATAGAACAGGATGTAGGGTCCAGGTCCCTCCCTGAACACCAGTCAGAGAAAAGATGCCAACCAACCCTGTAAGCCCTGGTCGTAGACGAGGACCGAGCACCCTCTATTGTGGCAACAACTGAAGAGGCGAGGCCGAGGTTTACCCTTTTCAGCCTCCAGACCATCAGCCTGCGCCCCAGTACTGCCTGAGTCAAGGTGTTGGTCTGTCCAGGAGGAGCCACGGACAGAGCCGCCTTAACCAATGGGCTAGCAGGGGCTGGAGCCCAGGGGCCTATTGTATTCATGGGCCTATCACGGGGGTCGGCACCCGCGGCTCTGGAGCCGCATGCGGCTCTCTGGCCTCCTTGTAGTGGCTCTTGTCTTCAAGGAGTCACGCGGTTCTGATGAGTAATCCATCAGAACCGCATGACTCCTTCATCACGACGCCTCTTATTGATGCCGCTTTGCGCCGCAGCTCCTTTATATGATAAACCTGCAGGCGCGGAGCCACTGCAGATACACGCCTGCAGATCCACGCCTGCAGATACACGCCTGCAGATACACGCCTGCAGATACACGCACCACTCGCACCATCCCAAATGTCTGCGCTGTTTTAGGATCCGCGCTACACGTTGTAAAAAGCCCGTCTGAATCTGTCCTCTTCATTTACGCTTATACGTGCAGCTGCTACGTTATTAAGAACCAAAACAAAGCGCACGTGCTGAAACATGTGCTTTTGCGCGCTCGCTCGTATCATTCAGAAACTGCGACGCTGAAGGGCTGAGAATATCCTTAGACCCTCGTTCATAAAAATAGTGTCTGCCTATGGGTACATTAAGGTGGGCCTGGCCACGGATCCCCTTGTGCCATTGACACCTAGTCGGGGTACCACCTGGCGCTCGGACTGTCTGGGGCTATGAACGCCCACAGAGTGTCCTCACTCTGTGGAGCAGAGGCGCAGGGGTGTAAACACGCAAAGCAGGCTGGACAGCCATGGTCGATGGGCCATGGCATCCACGCCGATCTCCAAACGATCTACCATAGCCTGGATGCCAGGCCCGAAGAGGGAGGACTGGTTGAGTGGCAGGCTCAGAAGACTGCGTTTGTCAGCCTCCTTCAGTGTGGACAAAGCCAGCAAAAGATGGCGGCAGCCGACCTGTGCAGTGCACATGGTCCGTCCACCATCGAGGGCAAGAGCTTATGACATACGAGCGAAGGTCGCCATGGTGGTTTCAGCTTCCTTCATCTCATCAAGAGAAAGCTGGTCACGACCGCGGATCAGTTTGTCCAGAGAGGTGGTGAGCAAGGCCATGTTGCACAACCTGTGCAGCGTTAGCATAACAGAGGTTAAGGATGGAAGACACTGGGGCCAGAAGTAGAGGAGGCATCTTCAGCTCTATTCGGGCAGCAGCAGAAGCGATGAGGCCCGGGAGACGATCCATGGGATATCACTCACGCGGCTGCACCTCCTCAGTGAAGATGAAGAGAGCATCTTCCTCAAACAGACGTTGATCATCGTTTTCGTTGCCAGCAGCCCAATCTCTTCTCGGAGCGGGCGAAGGCGGCGGGTTTCTCTCCTGCATCGGGAAGCAAGAGGCGGGTTCCGCTCCCACACGGGGGAGGCTTGAGCATCCAAGTCCTGCTCGGATAGCTCCGGGGAGGCAGGAGCCATAAAGGCGTGACGACGCTCGCGCACCTCCCGAGGGAGTGCGAGGCAAGCGGCACAGTCTTCCACAGAGTGGCGTCGGCCCAGGCAGAGGAAGTAGCTAATGTGCTGATCCCACGCGAGGAGCGGTGCTGCGCAGGAGCCGCACACCCGTAGCTTGACGCCGGAAGGCGACGGGGTATCAAGCGTTGGAGTCAGATTTAACTGAGAGGAAAAAAGGAGACAATTGAAGGGAGAGTCCCCCTTTTATAGGGCACAGGGGTGTGTGGACCCCCAAGGATGACCGGAGCGGTCAGTTCTTTTATCCTCTCAGGCGCTTCCAAGAGATATGCAATAGCACAGCCTAAGGGCAAGCACACAATTGAAATAGAACTTCAAAATATGATTATCTTATGGCTTGTTTCAGTGAAGTTTGTATAAAACATGCACAGACACCAATGTTTTGAAAGCATCACCAACACTTTTTAGTAATAATGCGAGTCTCTTGTTATTGAGATTCTCTCAACATTTTCTGATGTTTACTCTGGTTCTTTGCCTACGCCGATCAGACTTCACTTTGAGCATTTTTTTGGCACTCGAAGAAACTCTGTTTCTTTTTGCTAGTTCATTACTTGGTTCAGTAATTTTTTCCCACCCTCCCAAAAAAAACAGAATGTAAATGCTAAATGTAATTGTTTAAGTATGTGAAATAATTAATAGAGACCTATTTTGGTCTCTAAAAAAACATTTTCTGTAGATTTATCCATAGTAATAGATTATTTCTTCTATCAACATCTTTATCTTTCAAACTTAAAATGTTTAAAACTACTCATTTGCTCAGTGATTCATACAACTGAACAAATCATAGATTAATGATAAATAGATTGGAGTGATGACAGGCACAGCACAGTCAGAGCACGACAATAACAGACGCAGTTAGCCATGCAGCTAAAGTTTACCTGGACCAGACAGGCCTAGTCCGTGCATCACTGAAACCCAGATGAGTGTTTTTCCACAGAAAAGCAGGCGGTGGTTCCCGTCTCATGCAGCTACGGAAGTCTCGCTTTTTGAAGAGTTTAAATACTTGGGATAGTTCAAATATCGATTAGTATGATCATAGCCACCACTCAAAAGATAATGAATAAAACACCAAATTAGGCCAAAGAGCAGTTTGTCACTCAACAGCGTCCGTGGGAAACAATAGTGAAACTAAACTAAACTAAACTAAATAAATGGCCCAAAATTGGAAAAGTGGGCCTACCGAACATACTGAACCTGCACCGTTACACCCCTACGAAAAAGTATATTTTGATTGTCTAATTGCAAAAACTAAACGTGACTTTGACTGTACTACACTTTTCCTTCTGAAGGGCCTGTTCTAACACCTGTTGTCCTCTGTTAATCCTCAGCAGTAGATGGCCAACAGCTCTGACGGCTCGGTGCTGCTCCTCGAGTCCCTGACGCTGGACTCGGGCACCGTTCTCTCTACCTTCCTCATCGTTCTCTTTGCCTTCACTTTTGTTCTTCTGTCCAATGTGACCATCTCCCTCCTCATCCTCCTGAACCGCTCCCTGCACCAGCCCCTTTACCTGCTCTACCTAAACCTCTCTGTCAACGACCTGCTGGGCAACTCTATGATCATGCCTCGCCTCCTCGCCGACCTGCTGCGTGCTCCATCTCTCCGCACCATCCACCTCTACAGCTGTGTCATCCAAGCGTTCCTCACCCAACTCACCAATACCACAGGACACACCATCCTAATGATCATGGCCTTCGACCGGTATGTGGCCATCTGCAAGCCGCTGCAGTACTCTGCGATCATGACCGGCAGAACCGTGGTGAGGCTGGTGGTCTGGGCGTGGGGCGTGGCCTTTATATTTGTGGCAGTTTCGTTCGGGCTGACGTTACGGTTGACGCGCTGCCGAACGCTTGTCATTGGACTTTACTGCAGCAACGCAGGGCTGTTTAAACTCTCCTGTGAAAGCACATACATCAATAACATCTTTGGACTGTTTTACGCGGCAGTTCTTTTCTCCAGCTCAATGGGGAGCATGGTTCTGACGTATTCCAAGATAATGGTGATTTGTCTGAGGAGTAAGAACGCCTCTCTGAACAGCAGAGCTCTGCAGACCTGCTCCACACACCTGCTGTCCTACCTGGTTTACCTCTTTGATGGGTTGCTGATCATCGCGTTCCACAGGTTTCCAAAACTTACTCAGGAGCGCAAGTTCATCACCATCATGTTTCACCTGCTGCCGAGCGGCGCCAACCCGCTCATCTACGGCCTGCAGTCCACCGAGATACGCAGGAGCCTCAGCCTGTTCTTCAGACCAAAGCTCTCCAACAGCACATGAAATGCAGATGATCACAAGTAGAAAGTTCTATGGAAGTACAAGAATAAAATTTAAAGTTTTACTTTCCTGAAACAATTAAAAAGCAATTAATGAAGCTAGAAATAAATATATATGTATATATAATTATTATATAATATATAGCTAGGACTAAATAAATAGATGTCCGTTAAAAGCTAAGCTAAAAAGGTGGTTCCAGAGGCGAAGGCCGTAATGTTGGAAAGACGCCTCACAGTGAGTCTTTTTGTTGACATCAGGAATAACTAGGAGACCCCTGCCGGAGGAGCGAAGGGGCCATGAAGGTTCATAAGGTAAAAGCAGTTCTGAAACATAAGAAGGACCAAGACCATTAACACATTTAAAAACCATTAAAAGAACTTTAAAATCGATCCTGAAACACACTGGGCCAATGCAGCGATTCTAAAACCGGTGTAACGTGGTCCCGCCTCCTGGTCTTCGTCAGGACACGAGCTGCTGAATTTTGTAAAAGTTGTAAACCTGATATCCTCTTTTTGGGAAGACCAGAAACAGGGCATTACAGTAGCGGATACAACTGGTGATAAAAGCATGCATGAGCGTCTCCGTGTTGGCCCGAGAGAGAATGGGGCGGACTCTGGCTATGTTCTTTAGATGTAAAAACCTATCTTTATGATATTCTTAATGTGTGGAATAAACGCCAGCTCAGAGTCAAAAATCCCACCCAGGTTCTTCACCTGTGAGGAAGGATTAAAGACAGTGACTGTAGTTTGGGTAAAAGTTTCTCTCTCTGGGCCTCAGGGCCAATGATTAACATTTCATTTTTGTCCTGGTTAAGCTGGAAAAAGTTTTCTGTCATCCAGAATTTGATTCTAAAATGCAGTTAAAAAGTGCATCTATTGGCCTGGTGTCATCAGGAGACATGGAAATGTATAACTTTATCATCAGCATAACTGTGAAAATTGACTCCATATCTCCTGATGACATCACCGAGAGAGAACATATACAGGTTAAAAAGCACTGGGCCTAAAATTAAACCCTGGGGCACACCACATGTCATTTTATGGACCTTAAAGAAGGAGGTACCCACACTTACCAAAAATGTCCCATTTGTGTACAGCACCAGAGAGGCCGATTTGTTTTAAACGAGTTAAAATAATAGTGTGGTCGACTGTATCAAAGGCAGCGCTCAGATCCAGAAGAACCAACAATGTGACTTTCTGTGAGTCATAATTTAATCTAAAGACATATAGAATCTTTAAGAGGGCAGTCTTGCTGCTGTGTTTTTCTAAAATTATGCTTAAAAATGGTAAATTGGATACTGGTATGAAGTTATTAAAATCCGTACAGTCCAAATTGCTCTTCTTCAACAGGGGCCTCACCACCGCCCCTTTAAAGGGAGCAGGGAAGACCCCCGTCTGAAGAGAGAAATTCATCATGTTTAGAAGCTCGTCTCTAAAAGATCCATAAAATGTTTTAAAAAACGGGGTTGGGACCGAGTCTAAAAGACATGTGGTGGGGAGGAGAAAGCTTTATCAAGCATCTCAGCTTTAACCAGGACAAAACTGTCCAGTGTTTCCTCTGGAACAAATAGACCATCAGATGTGTTTAGAACCGTGTTACTTTGGGTAGATAAAATATTACATCTGATAGTGTCTGTCTTTCCTCTGAAGTGACAGGCAATGAAGGCTGACATCATTCACAAAATCTGTATTTAACCTTTTGGTCACTGTTATTCGTAAAGTGATGCGTACATTTAGGAGAAGTTTGTGACAAAAAGTTATTATTTAAAAACAGTGAATTTATATTGTTGGGGCATCAGGGAAGTTAATTTGGTATAAACCAAAGGTATTAATGGACACAGACTCTATATTTTATTATTTATTTTATAATTGAAAATATATGTATTCATTCATTTAATATCTATAGCTTATTTATATTGTAATAAAGTTGATAAAGAGTCGCTCATGTTAATCTTTCGCCACCTGTTGGACATTCTGTGTAACATCTAGTCACCTGCAGGTAAAAGGGCACATATTTTGTAACTACTATTATATACTAATCTAATAAGTTATTTTGCTAATAGCATCAAAATAAAAATGTGCATGTACAAGGATTGCACCCTACAGTTACACCAATACGAACCCTAATAAAGGTAAATGGTCACAAATACTGTATATAGCGCTTTTCTATACCTTCATTTGGCTCAAATCGCTATACCATGAAGGAACCACTCACCCACTCACACTCTCGTTCATGCATCAGTGTCAGACTTTGGAGGCCAGGAGGGGGAAGTTTTGGCATTGTGATTTCTATATATATATCCCACTATATATCCCTGTTTCTTCCTTTTTTGGCAATATTTTCTGCTTAATTAGTATGTTTATATGTTTCCAGTGTATTATTGCTCAGTCATTTAGCTGCATGATAGACAGTTTATATTTATACCTATTGCTAGGCGCTATATGATACTGTATGTAACCTGAGTTAGACTCTTTCTTTCTTTCTTTCTTTCTTTCTTTCTTTCTTTCTTTCTTTCTTTCTTTCTTTCTTTCTTTCTTTCTTTCTTTCTTTCGGTTTATTGTTTCAGACCACATATTTAACCCAACAATATCAATAAACTTTGTTAAAGACACCTCTCCTCTGGATTCCTTCCCTGTACTGTCACCGTGCTCAACCAGTTAAAAACCACAGTGGGCCATCCACCAGCCTCCACTTCATTTGGTCCTTCGAGCCGGATTGAGCGCCCTCTACATTAACTACATTATTAACTACATTATTAACTCTGAGTGATCCTCTTGAATGCCGACTGTAACAAGTGAATTTCTCCTTTGTGAGATCAATAAAGGATTATCTTATCTTGTCTTATCTTACAGTATGACGCAAGCAACTGCAGATGTTACAGAGCCCCAAGAAAGGCCACAACAAGACCGCCGTCTTCCTCAGTATCTAGGGGATTATGAAGTCGGATATCCACTGCTACTCACCAATCCAAAAGTCGCTTTGCATCGCTCTAGTAGCCACTGTAGAAGCCAATCTAGGAGATCCCGTAGTACCACATGCGGCAGCAGCTTCCCCTGATCAAGCAAGGGCTACTATCCAACATACTTCTGTACCACCATTCGGAGCAGATTTACTGATTGCATCTGCTTATGGGATTCCCAGGCCTACACTGCCGTACTTCGAAAGTGGACGGGAAAGTGACTTCGCATTGCTCAACATGGCCCTTGACAACCTCCTGAGTGCTCACCTCAGTGAACAGTACAAGTATCAGGTTCTGCTCGGCCAGCTCAAGCACGCTAGCGCACTTCAAGTAGCCAAAGCTTTTAATGTACCACCAGCAGCCATACACCAGTGCACTCCAAGCACTAGAAGACAAGTATGGTCAGCCACGTCAGCTTGTTCAATCTGAGCTTGGCGCCATCTTAAGTATGTCAGCTTTCAGACCAGGAGATGCGGCTGCATTTGACACCTTCGCCCTAGCTGTACAGTCATTAGTTAGGATGCTGAGAGCACTGGAAGGGCAGAAATGTTATAAGCTACTGTGTGGATCACATGTTGATCGTCTGCTGAGCAAGATGCCACCAAACCTCCGCGATAGCTTTGTGGAATACTGCCTGAAGCGGAGTATCCTGCAGACAGGTACGGACAGAACGTACACACTCCCGGATCTCGCTGACTGGTTGCAGATTAAGTCCCAAGCAAAACGGATCTCCAGTCGTGCAGCCTCACTCTTCAGCTCAGAGCCTGTCCAATCGGAGCATGCCTGTAAAGGACAAGTCCACACCAGATCTGCTGACTCTTGATGAGAAGCCACCTCCATCAACCTCCGCTCCATCTAAAACCACTCCTAAGCCAAAGCCATATTACCATCGATGCGATAACAGAGACCATTATCTCAACTCCTGCAATGAGTTCAAGAAACTTAGCACCAATGAAAGAATACAGTGGATAGTGGATGGCAAGCGATGTTGGAAATGTGCAAGGAACCACTCAGCAGATACCTGTTTCTTGAAGTGCCAATGCAAGGTCTGTAAGGAGATCCACCTCACCAGCCTTCATGACTCCACCCAAGCCAGTTCTGGCGCTGTTCTCATGGTCAACGTGCTTTCTACTCAGATCTACTTTGACCGCCCAAACCGCTCTCAACGGGTCATGTTAAAGATCGTGAGTGTCCTAGTCCACAATGGCGACCAAGCGATGGATATCTTGGATGATGGATCAGAAAGGACCGTTGTTCTTCCTCAAGTGGTCCAACAGCTGAACCTCAATGGCAACCCAGAGACCCTAGCTCTACGGACTATGCATCACAGCATCAAGCACCTTACTGGTTCATCTGTTTCATCCGCAATGCCTTCACAGCTTCAGAACTTAGTCTTGCGGAAGTGTCCTACCCTATAGGAGCTCTTCAACAGCACTACAAGCACCTTAAAGGTCTCCCGCGATGTCTGCTGAATCAAGTCCAGCCGCTGATTCTGATTGGGTCAGACGCACCTCACTTGTTGACTCCAATCCAACCTACACGCAAAGGAACTGAAGGTGGACCCATCGCCGTCTGCACAGTCCTAGGATGGACACTGCAGGGTCCAACGAGTCCTTTCCAGAATTCACCTTGCTACAGCTGAGGATCGGCAAGAGCTTGGGCGCAATGTGGAACGCTTATGGCAACTTGACATCCTCCCCGTACGTACATCAGGTCGAAACAAGATCAACAGGCATTAGGGCCTACTGCAGTCAGCAACTACGAGAGTCAATGTGAAAGGAGTGGAACGCTACACTACCACGTTGCTCCAACGCACTCCAGTAGTAAAATTACATGCTCCTCAAGAAGCGGTGCTCCCTCGCCTTCGAAACACCAAGCTGGCAAGGGACCCCAAGCGAGCTGAATCCTACTGTGCAGAAGTCAAGAAGCTTGAAGAAGCAGGTTATGTGGCACAGATCACCCCACAAGAATCTGATCAATCCGAAGAGTCATGGTTTATTTCACACCATATGGTACACCATAATGGTAAACACAGGATTGGCTTTACCTGTTCCTTTCAGTACCAGGGACAGTCCCTGAACGACCAGTTACTGCCAGGGCCGACACTTGGACCTTGGTGTCCTACTCCGATTACTGCATTGCAGTGAGTGGAGACATTAAAGGTATGTTCCACCAAGTGCGCCTTGATGAAGACCCATTCATCTTTGAGTGGCAAGTGCTGCTGTTTGGAACTACAGTCCGTGCTGTGCCATCTACGCTCTTCAACAACACCTCAAAGAGAATATACCACAGTGGGCCATCCACCAGCCTCCACTTCAAGCAGTGTGCACCTGCGGGATTCAGATCCCTACTGTCTGCCTCACTGTCGCCTGCTAAGATGAGCCCTTTCTGTTTCATCATCTGCACCATAATGAAGAAAAACACTATAGCCACATTTTCTTTTTGTCAGTCTTCAGAGAGTCACTGATATACTGGTCTGAATGTTCAAGCAGTGCTTCCAAACCAGAGGTATTGGGACTGCAACAGCAAGGCCTAAATGTTACACTGAGTGTTTTTGATCATAGCATTACCAAAGTAAGTTAAAAGGATAATTACCCTCTTGAGGCCATCTAATATGAATGGGTTTATATAATTTAAGTTTATTTGAATAGGGACAAGTATGTCACATAAACTCATGTTACATACTACAACATTTTACACATATAATAATACAGCACAACACTAGATAAACACAGCAGACGGTCAGTGGTCACATTTCTGACCTCTGATTAAAAAGTCTTTAAGTTTGTGTTTGAAAAGGACCCAGTTTGTCCCTTCAGGTCAGTGGGTAAACAGTTCCAGGCTTTAGTGCCTTGTACAGAGAAAGCTGATTGTCCAAATGAAGTGTTTCGCTTCGGGATCTGATAGTTCCCGTTCTGAGCTCCTCTAGTCCTTGAACCCACAGCCCTGAGTGGAACTATACGCTCACTCAAGACCTGTGGGGCTGGTTCGAACATTTATGCATCAGCTTCAGCTGGGAAAATGTGATAAAATTGTCAAAAGATAAAATGTTTAAATTCCTCAGACTGATACAATGATGTGACCTAATGGGCTTCCTATCTAGGATTTTTACCGCTCTGTTATAAATCATTTGTAGTTGCTTGACTGTAATGGCTTGACTGTAATGGCTTGACTGTAGTGGCGGTGGGAGAGACCATGAGCAGATGCAGTAACTTATATGCGAGAAGATCATGGCGTGCATGAAAGCGTGAGCAGCATGAAACGGGAGGTCGTCCCTGATCAGTCTGAATGTGGAAAGATTTGCTTTGGCCACACAACAGATTTTTTTGATGTGACTGTCAAATTTAAGTTGAGAGTCAAGTACAAGGCCCAGGTACTTTACCTCTGAGACCTGCTGGATCATGTGACCATTTATCTGTAAATTAGTTCTTCGGATATGGACTTGAATCTTGAGGCAAAGCAAACTGACATGTTTTTTTTTACATTCAGTGACAGACCTGTGTTTTGAAACCAAACCGCCACAGTTTGCAGGTGTTTTGCCAGTTCCTCAGAAACTGCATGCACACTTTTCCCTCGCACATAAACCACTGCATTGTCAGCGTACATCTGACATCCTGCTGTAGGACATAAGTCTGGCAGATCATTCATGTACAATGTAAAGAGCAAGGGCCCGAGAATGGACCCCTGCGGTACACCTGTGTTCATTTTTAAAAATGTAGACATTTGATTATTGACCACCACACACTGATCTCTCTATTCAAGATATGATTTGAACCACTGTAAAGTTAATGTTGTAAAGTTGAGATTGGACAGTTTGTGGATGAGGATGTCATGATTTAGCGTGTCAAATGCTTTTTTGAGGTCCAAAAAGACAGCGCCAACAATTTCTCCCCATCTATTGCAAGTTTGAGTTGCTCCACAAAGAAGCAGTTTGCCGTTTCAGTTGAGTATTGGGGACGGAAGCCAAATTGTAATGGGTGTAAAATATTATTTGACTGTATAAAAGACATAAGCTGACTATACACAATTTTTTCTAACACCTTTGAGAATACAGGCCGATAATTACAAGCGTGGTCTGGTGTTCCTGACTTAAATATTGGCGTAACTCTTACCTGTTTCCAGGGTGTGGGGAATTGTCCGCTCTGAATAGACTAATTGATCAGATGTGTCAGAGGTTTTACAAAAGTGTTTTTGTTTCGCTTCAAAAAGGCTGTGTTTATGTGAAAGAGATCCTTACTGTGGCTTTGGTTAACTGAATTTATTGCTTCAGCTTTTGCTTCATTGGTCTGCTGTAGTGAGAATGAAGAGTATTGGTGTCTTGGTTGATGCTTAGTGAATTGTATTTGCTTTTCTGAGTTAAATTGTTGCACCAGTTCTTCCACTGATGCAACAAAAAAATTATTGAGTTCCAGCGCTATTTGTTTGCTATCCCTAATCTGCCTGCCCTCATTTCTAAGCTCATGGATGGTTGTTGTTTTACCTGACGGTTTCACAATACCATTTATTTGCTTCCACATTATGAGAGGGCTTCCCTTGGCTTCAGTTATTGTCGTAATGTAATAATCCACTTTTGCTTTTCTTAGATTTGTAGTGACTCGATTTCTTAGACTTTTAAAAATATTTATATCACTGCTTAGTTTGCTCTTAACAGATTTTTTCAGAGCCAGATCTCTTTGTTTCATTTGTTTTTTCAACTCCTCATTAATCCAGGGTAGTGTTCTCTTTTTCAATGTTTTTTTTTGTTTTTTCAGAAATTTAGAAATGATTCCTTCAACCATTTTCATTACATCTTTACAGCAACTATGCACATCGTCATTGTCCAAAATTGTGTTCCAATCAAGAGCGATTAATTCATTGTCGACAGCAGGAAAATCAGGCTTTAGAATGGTCAATATATTTGACTTTGATTTGTTCATATTTAGCAGACGTTTTTTGGATAATTTTCAGGCAACGAGAATCATGTTGTGATCTGACAAACCAGTTAAAAAGTTGTATGATTTCAAGATCCCATCACCCTTGTTCGAAAAAATGTGAACAGCAGAGCTCTGCAGACCTGCTCCACACACCTGCTGTCCTACCTGGTTTACCTCTTTGATGGGTTGCTGATCATCGCGTTCCACAGGTTTCCAAAACTTACTCAGGAGCGCAAGTTCATCACCATCATGTATCACCTGCTGCCGAGCGGCGCCAACCCGCTCATCTACGGCCTGCAGTCCACCGAGATACGCAGGAGCCTCAGCCTGTTCTTCAGACCAAAGCTCTCCAACAGCACATGAAATGCAGATGATCACAAGTGGGAAGTTCTATGGAAGTACAAGAATAAAATTTAAACTTTTACTTTCCTGAAACAAAATAATGATTATTACCATACTGTTAATTGGGTGCTCCATGTGCCACCTTTATGAAAACCAACAAAAACACACCGGCATTTTGGGGGTCTGTAAACAAACATTTTTCAAACTAAGTAGGAAAGATCTCAAAACGCCATTTACGTGGCGCCGTTGTTACAACATCTCATGGATCTATGATGGTTTTACTCCACTCCTCTTTGCTCCACTGTAGTCCACAAGCCACAGGTGACAAGTAGAAAAACACGAGTCAGTCTGTGTTTTTGGACTGACAGTAAAAGTCACTGAAAGGATTTTCTGCTTTAGTTCCGTTACGTCTGAAGAATAAACTCTCCTCCTTGTCTCTTCTGTTGATCCTAAATCCTTGAATCAGTTTCATTTTCATTGTTTACATTCCACAAAAACTGCACATGTGCCCTCTACATCTTGTTCTATTATCTATGTTGGCGTCACAGCGCCTCACACAGGCCTGGAAGATGAATTGCGCCATTTTCACACACCTGAGTCGACCCATGGGGTCATCATAATTTTCAGGCAACAAGAATCATGTTGTGGTCTGACAAACCAGTTAAAAAGTTGTATGATTTCAAGATCCGATCACCCTTGTTCGAAAAGATTTTGAGATCCTGGTCGCACCCTTAATTATTTGGGTGAAATCAAATTTAGTCATTAATGTTTTGAGTTTTTTCCTTTTACCAAAATTAGACCAATCTATATTAAAATCACCTAGTATAATAACTTCAGACTTATGAGCCACCAATTTCAACAATTTACTCATCTCATCATAAAATACATCTTTAAAAGAAGGAGGATTATATAAAACAACAATTTTAAAAATGCATACTTGATGACAATGAGATTTCAACACAAATATATTCAATATCTAATTCATGATCAAAAGTGACTTCTTTAAATTCGAGTCCATTACCAACATTTTAACCTCATCATGCTTTCGCAGCAGGCTCCTAATGTTCAAATGCGCTCCAAAAATACCTTTAGGTTTACTTTTGCTGTCCCATAAAATGTTCACATGATTCACTGTGGGAAAAAACTGGTGAGTTTCATGTTTACTCACTGTTTTTGAAGTATTAGGCATCTGTCCTTCATTCCGATATGGATGACAATAATTTCCCAAATCCTCCTGCACCTGTATTTCCGTGACGCTTGACATTTGTCCACTGTCAAGGCTCGATAACATTGCCATTGGAACAGGGCACGCGCGCAGTATGTTCTCCGGCTCCTGCGATGAAATTTTCCTCTCCTCCTTCGTTGGAATGTTCCCTATCATCAGCGCTGGTCCTCCTGCGCGCTCCTCATTATGCTCCGGGGCACAGCTTCCCCCTGGCACCACCGTATCCATCCGGGAGAGGAGCACATCCGAGACGCGGAAAGACGGCGTACCCAGCCGGGCGGTGTCTTTCACCTGCGTCGGTGTGGACCGAGTTGCAGTGCGGGCCGATGGACTTGGCAGCCGCAAGATGTCGCGGTGCGCAACAGGGCCTGGATTGAGGTTAATGTCACCGGCTAACAACATTAGCAGACATAGCACATTTGTAGTTTTAGTCAAATCGGCTAGGATCTTTTTCTTTCGAGTATAGGGTTTGTCTGATTTAGTGATTTGATCGGGTCTTGCAGCCCCTCTGTCTAAGATTGCAATGAAGATGATAAGTTGACCGTGTCCATATCCAAACGTGTTTGTACTTTGGAGGTACTGGGATCCTTCAAACGACTCTTCTGCTAAAATGTTCGCTTTGATGTACATGTGCACTATCGGAAGCAACAATACTCCTCCACAAAGCCCAATTAAAACAAAAACGTTTAGCAGCTTTGATTGATGATGAGAGAAGTGGCGCTTCCCATTGCTTAGGAGAGCGATGTTGCGTCCTGCGCTCCATTGTGCTTTTGGTAGGCATGGCTGGCTTTTCTTCAACATGTTTAGGAAGAGTAGGCACAACTAATATTGTACAAATCAGCACGAGCAACACGGAGCCCAACAAACCGTATTGCCATACATTATTTTGATACCAACTTCTTCAGTCTGCCAAACCTCTGTCTCCTCTGTCTCTCGCTGCCCCTCTGCCAGAGCGGTTGTCAGCAAGTGAAGTGATCTATCCTTAGAGTCAGTCTTGTCACAGCATGTGCCTGTACTCTACAGATGTTGCTGGTTTTGGGCTTTATGCAGATTGTATTCCAGCATGGCAACAGCAATGGAAGCCAAATGAGTGCTATGACTGCATTTTTATTTGATTTGACCCTCAGAAGTGAATTTGAGGGTTATTTTTTTAACATAAGCATGCACTCTGTACTGTTCTATCAAATAAAGCCTTCAGGCAAAAAATTATAATCATAATAATTGTGATATTGTGGACTCAACATCTGTAGAGTACAGGCAGGGACATACTGTGACTGCCACCACTCAGAAGGAGATGAATAAAACACCAAATTAGGCCAAGGAGCAGTTTGTCACTCAATAGCGTCCATGGGAAACATTTGTGAAACTCGTGCTGCTAAATAAATAGCCCAAAATTGTGCAACAAAAGTGGACCAACTGAACGTGTACTGTTACAGCCCTTCGAAAAAGTCTTTTTCGATTGTCTATTTGCAAAAATTAAACGTGACTTTGACTGTAGTACACTTTTCCTTCTGAAGGGCCTGTTCTAAAACCTGTTGTCCTGTTAATCCTCAGCAGTGGATGGCCAACAGCTCTGACGGCTCGGTGCTGCTGATGAACAGCAGGTCGTTGGCAGAGACGCCTCATCCCTCGCCTCCTCGCCGACCTGCTGCGTGCTCCATCTCTCCGCACCATCCACCTCTACAGCTGTGTCATCCAAGCGTTCCTCACCCAACTCACCAATACCACAGGACACACCATCCTAATGATCATGGCCTTCGACCGGTATGTGGCCATCTGCAAGCCGCTGCAGTACTCTGCGATCATGACCGGCAGAACCGTGGTGAGGCTGGTGGTCTGGGCGTGGGGCGTGGCCTTTATATTTGTGGCAGTTTTGTTCGGGCTGACGTTACGGTTGACGCGCTGCTGAACCCTGGTCTCTGGACTTTACTGCAGCAACTTGGGGCTGTTTAAACTCTCCTGTGAAAGCACATACATCAATAACATCTATGGACTGTTTTTCACCGTAGTTCTGTTCTCCAGCTCAATGGGGAGCATGGTTCTGACGTATTCCAAGATAATGGTGATTTGTCTGAGGAGTAAGAACGCCTCTCTGAACAGCAGAGCTCTGCAGACCTGCTCCACACACCTGCTGTCCTACCTGGTTTACCTCTTTGATGGGTTGCTGATCATCGCGTTCCACAGGTTTCCAAAACTTAGGCTCAATCCGAAACCATCAAATTGTAGCCTCTAAGCGCTAACACTAGCAACTAACTCCTTAACCTTTCATGGGGTCAACTGTTAGACCTCTATGCAGTTAGGGAACTAGACCTTCGGCAGCATTTTGAACAATCCGTCCGTCCTTTAACAGGGGAAAGGGAAGTGACATCACCAACAGCTGCTTTTCTTCTTCTTTAAAGTTATTGGTGGAGTGCAGGCCAAACAAAAGTGCATGTCGCCCCCTAGTGTCCAACAACAACATAGTGTCCAAACAAAGACATTTAAGGAGAAAAATAAATCCAAATGATCCAAACATTTCCCTTTAGTGTTATTTTATTTCAACAGCTGTTTCATAAAACTACATTTTGCAAATGATCCATGTGGCTTAAGTTTCTACTAAATGAAAACAAAAGCATTTAATCTGTTTCCTGAGTTTACTCTTTAACACTGACATGTGACTGAGCTGTGGGGACGACAACATGGATTTATCACTTTTATAAAGTTTGGCTTGTGCAGAATCTTAATTTTTAATTATTATTATTTTTATTATTAAATGTGCTCCTGTCAATCAACAGTGGTTGCGCATGAATCACTTGAGGGTGGGGGCGAGGGGGGTGGGGGGGATTTGGCGCAGTGGCTTGTGGGATGGCACATAGCTCCTAATCACTGGTTAGTTAGCATCAGAGGTCCCTATGCTAAAGTGGCTATGATAGTTAACATCAAGGCTCCTTTTCCTAACTACTTCCTAACTGACTTACCAATTCGGAGGCAACTTGCCATGGCGGACGCTGACGCACATCCGGTTTGGCGTAAGAGCTCTTAGCAATCTGCCCGTTTCGGAAGCAGCCTTACTCAGGAGCGCAAGTTCATCACCATCATGTATCACCTGCTGCCGAGCGGCGCCAACCCGCTCATCTACGGCCTGCAGTCCACCGAGATACGCAGGAGCCTCAGCCTGTTCTTCAGACCAAAGCTCTCCAACAGCACATGAAGTGCAGATGATCACAAGTGGGAAGTTCTATGGAAGTACAAGAATAAAATTTAAACTTTTACTTTCCTGAAACAAAATCATGATTATTACCATACTGTTAATTGTGTGCTCCATGTGCCACCTTTATGAAAACCAACAAAAACACACCGGCATTTTGGGGGTCTGTAAACAAACATTTCTCAAACTAAGTAGGAAAGATCTCAAAACGCCATTTACGTGGCGCCTTTGTCACAACATCTCATGGATCTATGATGGTTTTACTCCACTCCTCTTTGCTCCACTGTAGTCCACAAGCCACAGGTGACAAGTAGAAAAACACGAGTCAGTCTGTGTTTTTGGACTGACAGTAAAAGTCACTGACAGGATTTTCTGCTTTAGTTCTGTTACGTCTGAAGAATAAACTCTCCTCCTTGTCTCTTCTGTTGATCCCAAATCCTTGAATCAGTTTCATTTTCATTGTTTACATTCCACAAAAACTGCACATGTGCCCTCTACATCTTGTTCTATTATCTGTGGTGGCGTCACAGCGCCTCACACAGGCCTGGAAGATGAATTGCGCCATTTTCACACACCTGAGTTGACCCATGGGGACGCACACATTTACAGAACTGCTTCAGGCTCACAAAGTTTCTGAAAATATAAGTGTTTTGTCTTGGTGTTGTTATAGCCTAACTTACCAAAACGTTTTCCCAAAGGCGACACGGTTCCTCCAACTCTGCCATAGTTGGAGTTGCTATGGCGCCGGCCCTAACTGGCAGCTAGTTACGTTGGCTCTGTTACCTCTCTTACACTTTTTGCTTTTATCTTTATTTATAGACGTGTTTTTTAAAATTTTCATCAAGTAGACTAGACATTGTGCATTTGTGCACAGGGGAAGCTGTTTTTTTGTTGCACTTTCCCTTTTATTTGTGATGTCTTCGGCATTTTTGGGATCTGCGTCTCCTTTTTGTTGTTCTCGTTGCCACGGTGACACACACGGTCCTCTTGTTTATTCACGGGAGCAGCTTCTTGGACTCAAGGACTCACCTCTCATGCATGTGGAGTGGCCGGTAATCCCCACCGAGATACGCAGAAAACGCAGAGGCTGCAGAGGTGGACACAAGAGGAGAAGATGGCTGCCCTCAGTCATCCTGGGTAATGTGCGCTCCATCGCGAACAAGACCGAGGAGCTGGCCGCACTGACCCGCCATCAGAGGGCTTATCGGGAGTGCGGACTGATGTGCTTTACGGAGACGTGGCTGAACGGGAATATACCGGACTCTGTGGTTTCCCTGGACGGATTTAAACTGGCGCGCGCAGACCGGTGTGTGGAGGGGAGCGGGAAGAAGAAAGGCGGGGCAGTAGCTGTGTTTGTGAATGAGAGATGGTGCCACCCCGGACATGCGCACGTGAAAGAACAGATATACACCCGGGACCTGGAGATGATCGTCGTCAGCATGAGGCCTAGGTATCTACCGAGGGAGTTTTCACACATGGTCGTGTTGTGCTTGTATATCCCTCCCTCGGCTGACGCCGCCGCAGCCTGTGAGCGCATCCACAGTACCGTGACCCAGACCCAGATGCGTCGTCCCCGCGCCCTGCTGCTCATCACCGGTGACTTTAATCACGCCTCTCTTTCCGCCACTATCCCCACACTCACGCAGTATGTTAAGTGCCACACAAGGAACAATAAGACCCTGGACCTTCTGTATGCTAACGGTGCGGCCGCACCCAAGGTGCGAAGGGAGCCAGCACAGAAGAGGTCTGTGAAAGTGTGGAGTGAAGAGGCTGAAGAGAGACTTAGGGACTGTTTCCAGACCACAGTCTGGAACATGATCTGCAGCTCTCATGGAGATGACATCGACGGCCTGACCCACTGCATCACAGACTACATCAACGTCTGTGTGGAAAACACTGTACCAACCCGGAAGGTACGGTGTTTCTCCAACAACCACCCCTGGGTGACCCCTGAACTTAAAGCCCTCCTGAACCAAAAGAAAAGGGCTTTCAACTCAGGGGACAGAGAGGAGCAGAGGAGAGTCCAGCATGAACTCCAGTGGAGGATCAGGAAGGCCAAGAAGGACTATGGCGAGAAGCTGGAGCAGAAGCTGGAGCAGAAGCTGGAGCAGGGCAACACACGGGACGTGTGGAGGCGACTGAAGAACATCTCCGGTTTTGGACAGAGTGCCAGAGGGACAGCTGATGGAGACCAGCGCGGGGCGGATGAATTCAACGAACATTTCAACCGGTTTGATTCTCCCCCCACTCCCTCCTCTTCACACATCTCCAGCACAGTGGACACTGCCCCCCTCCCCCGACCACCTTCACCTGCCTCCAGCACCCCTGCACCCACGTCTCTAGCCCCCACCATACGGACTTCCTCTAGCACCTGCCCCACCCCCGGCAGTCCACCCCCACACCGGTCCCCCCCTCACTCCCCCCTCTCCATCACACCGGACCAGGTGAGGAGGGAGCTGAGGCGACTGAAGCGGGGGAAAGCTGCAGGACCAGATGGCATCAGTCCCAGGCTGCTGAGGACCTGTGCAGACCAGCTCTCCGAGGTCCTCTGCCACATCTACAACCAGAGCCTCAGCCTGGAGAAGGTCCCCGTCCTGTGGAAGACCTCCTGTCTGATCCCGGTTCCTAAAACAGCGCACGCCAGGGAACCGGCCCACTACAGACCAGTCGCCCTGACCTCCCACCTGATGAAGACGATGGAGCGGCTCATCCTCACCCACCTCCGCTCTGTGGTGAGCCCCACCCTCGACCCGCTGCAGTTTGCCTACAGACCCAACATCGGAGTAGAGGACGCTGTCATCTACCTGTCGGAGCGGGCGCTCACGCACCTGGAGCACGCCGGGAACGCTGTGAGGGTCATGTTCTTTGACTTCTCCAGTGCCTTCAACACCATCAGGCCGGCGCTGCTGCGGGGGAGGCTGGAGGACGCGGGAGTGGATGAACATCTCACCGCATGGACCATCGACTACCTCACGGACCGACCACAGTATGTGCGGCTGCGCAGCTGTGAGTCTGAGGTGGTCGTCTGCAGCACCGGGGCCCCTCAGGGCACCGTCCTCTCACCGTTTCTCTTCACCATCTACACATCGGACTTCACATACAACACGGACAGCTGTCATCTCCAGAAGTTCTCGCACGACTCCGCCATCGTGGGCTGTGTGTCTAAGGGGAACGACCTGGAGTACCGGTCAGTCATCACAGACTTTGTGGACTGGTGTGAGCGCAACCACCTGTGCTTGAACATCAGTAAGACGAAGGAGATGGTGATCGACTTCACGAGGAAGCCACTACCGCACACACCGCTGAACATCCAGGGGGAGGACATTGAGGAGGTGGACAGTTTCAAGTACCTGGGTGTTCACCTCAACAATAAACTGGACTGGTCCCACAACACCAACGCCCTGTACAAGAAGGGCCAAAGTTGCCTCCACCTTCTGAGGAGACTGAGGTCCTTCTGAGGAGACTGAGGTCCTTCTGAGGAGACTGAGGTTGTTCGGAGTGAGCAGGCCTCTGCTCAGGACTCTTTATGACTCTGTGGTGGCCTCTGCTCTCCACTACGCTGCCGTGTGCTGGGCCCCGGGCCGCACAGAGCGGGACAAGAACAGACTGAACAAGCTGGTCAGGAGGGCCAGCTCCGTCCTGGGCTGCCCCCTGGACTCTGTGAAGGAGGTGAGGGACAGGAAGGTGTTAGCCAAGCTCACCTCCATCATGGACAACACCTCCCACCCACTGCACGGGACTGTAGAAGAGCTGAGCAGCTCTCTCAGTGGCAGACTGAGACATCCTCAGTGCAGGACGGAGCGCTACCGCAAAGCCTTCATCCCCACTGCTGTCAGACTGTACAATAAGACTGTGAAGTAACGCCGACTGTAACAAGTGAATTTCTCCTTTGTGAGATTAATAAAGGTTTATCTTATCTTATTATGTAAAATCAAGTTTTTTCAAGCTTTACATCATGTTATTATCTCATTCCCTCATTAAAAACATGCCTGAAGTGTTGCCTTGGCTCATTCGTATGTTTGAGTAACCTTTAAAAACTCTAATGGCGGCCATTTTAGGTGTAGCTTTGCCTGATTCCTCCGAGGAACGCCCTCACCTCCTGGAGACCACTGCTGTCCAGCCCGCAGATGTAAGAAGTCAGAGTCATCATGGAGGATTAGCTTCATGTGTTGTGAACCGGAGCTACAGCAGCTCTGAGAGTTTTACAAAGACACACATCAGTGTTTCTGTTACCGAAACACCCAGGATTCAAAGCGGTGACAAGAACACTTATTTCAGTGTCTGAATCTGTGCTTGGAATGTGTTTGGGCCTCGATGATGCCCTGATAGCATTCCCTCCGGAGAAAGCTAATGCTACAAAGCTAAAGCTTCGGTCATCACGTGAAAATGAGAAATATGCACGAATAAAGTCAATAAAACCACCACACACATGAAGAACCGTTTAACAATGATCACACACGGAGCCTGGCTTGTTGATTTGGAAGTTTATTGCTCACATTTCATCTACAATGGGTCATAGACGAGTGGTTTTCTCCCGAAGGTTACAAGCTATTAGCAGCGAGGAGCTAACAGCCAGCTCGGAACATTCACTGAAAACAATCAGCATATTATGCACTAATAACGTCAGTAAATAAGGCAACTAAAAACAGAAAAAACATTTCTTGACATCTTTGTCAGGATCCACTTATTCAAAGGAGGCCCAACTAAAGAAATGAACATGAGTGCTGAAACATTACTGATTAACCATTTTGGCTTGTTATTATGTTGTTTATTTGAGAAAATCCTACTTTTTTCACTGGGGGAGATTTGTGGTTTGTCATGTGAGCCTCCCACCACCAAACATATTCATATTTTTGGGATTAATTGATAAAAATGTAATTATCATCACTGCTTGAATAGAATAGAATTGGGTCTAAACATAAAAGTTACATTATATTCCAGCATTTTAAGGCTTTGGAGAAAAAAAGACAACAACAAAAAACACAGCAATAGATAAATACAGAATAATAAAGAGCCTAATAATAAAGTAGGACTACTCAGAACTAAACCAGGATTAAGCCAGGCAGGACTAAATCACATCTAAAACACAGAATGAGAGACACATGTGAGGACCAACTGAACCAAGGCCACGTCTCAAACAACATGACTAAGTCCTGCTCAGCCACTGCTCCTCTCCGCGGAGTGGACAGAGGGCTGACCACAGACATAATAAACACATCTGAGCCGCTGTTCTGTCCAGACCTCGCACTTCATGAAGAAACTCTGTGAATGAAGCGCTCCCTTGGAGATGACGCTCATCCACATATTCAGCTTCAGCCTCTTTTATCTGTTAACTTCACAAAGAGCATCCCTGTGCTTGTACATTTCCCACAAAGACGTACTGAATGGAGTCAGAGCAGAAACAAAGCAAAAATGCACCTGTCAGATTCATGATTGGGATGTTATTTGGCTAAATTAGAGCCCAGAGAGCAGGTTTAGTGTGTTGACCGGTTAAACACAAGTGCTGCCGGTGCGGAGTAGTTTTCCAAAACTCACGCACCATCAGCTTCATCGTCCACTTCACAAACATCCACAACTGAACTGGTGTTCCTTACCTGGTCCAGCCCTTTGCACCGGTGAAGGCAGGAACACACGCTGCATCTGCCGCGGACCGCGAAGAGTCCAGCTTCTGCTCGGGATAATCCAAGCAAAAATACCATTTACACTGTTCTTGTGCTTTGGTTTGATAAATCTGTCAGTCCGTCCAACGCTAAGCCTCCTGTTTTCTCTGTTTACCATGTTTTCATTTGAGCCCGCGCTCGCAGATGATGGTACCGGAGCCACAGGCACACTGCGGCGCAAAGTGGCGCGGACTCGCCGCGGATAATGCCGAAAAAAATATAGCCTTCTTTTTATGGAAAATGAGGCGCGGGTTAGATTTTATAGTTTGCCCTCCATATTGAGTTGGCCCGACCTATTCTTTTTATTGCATCGATTTATCTCACAGGCAGAATTTCGTACGTGTGTGAAAATGACAAAGTTGCAATCATGAACTTTTTCTTCTTTTTTTTGGTGAAGGTGGGGAACGCCGTTCACTTTAACCCCTGCATGGGGTATAGCAAAGATCCATAAGGCATGGCTGTGGCAAAGAGGGATTAGAGAGCCTCCAAACAGCAGTTATCTTTCAGGCAAGAGCTCCTTCCAAGTGTGGAGTCTCTGAAAGGTTCATCTCCAACAATAAAAATGAAAAAGCACCGACTCTGTCTCTGAACTACAGTTCCTGTTTGCTGTGCCTGCATGTTTGCTCCGCCCACTTTTCCCACTGAGTGGAGACAGAAGAGGCAAGGCAAGGCAAGGCAAGTTTATTTGTAGAGCACAATTCATACACAAGGCAATTCAAAGTGCTTCACAGCTGCATAAATACAAGAAAACAAATAGAATCAATAAAAACATTAACAAAAAATTAATCAATTACAGTAAAAGGCGAGAGTGCAGATAAAATACTTTCAGTCATATGCATCGGTAAAAAGAACTGTTTTCAGCCTGGATTTGAACATTGTCAGAGTTGAGGCCTGTCTCACATCCTCATGAAGACTGTTCCAGATTTTAGCTGCATGAAACTGAAACGCAGCCTCACCGTGTTTATTATTGACTCTGGGAACCACCAGGAGGCCCCTCCCTGAAGTTCTCAGGGCCCGAGATGGTTCATATGGCTCTAACATGTCAGAGATGGACTTTGGAGCTAATCCATGAAAAGACTTGTAACAAGCAGAGCTGTTTTAAAGTCTATTCTCTGAGTGACAGGAAGCCAGTGCAGAGACCGGAGCACTGGACTAATATGGTCGTGTTTCCTGGTTCTTGTCAGGACTCGAGCAGCAGCGTTCTGGATGTACTGCAGCTCTGACAGTGAGCAGCCATTACAGTATCTAACCTGCTGGACACAAACACATGGAAAAGTCTCTTTAAGTCTGGTTTTCACACTATTCCTCTGATCTTAGCCATGTTTTTCAGATGGTAAAAAGCTGCTGATGTTTTTGCTTTGATGTGGCTGTTTAAGTTCAGGTCTGAGTCCATTATTACTCCTAGATTTCTAACCTGATTTTTTGTTTTAGAGAGAGAGACTCAAGGTGACACTTTGTCTTTGTGCCTGTGGGCCAAATGCCAAAATGTGGGTAATGCCAAACTGGAGGAAATGTGCTGGGTTAAGGCGGGGGGTAAGAGGTTAAAACGTAGCCGACTGACCCGTGTGAAGTGCCCGCTGGGGAGAGCAACGCACACACACTTCTCTTGTTAACGTTACCCCGATCCATAGCTGATAAACCATAAACTATCGATACAACATGACTCATTATAGACTAAAACAAAAGAACAACCCTCATAGCTTTACTGTTTGAGAGAGATGAGCGCCGACACATGCTAACATTCACAAAAGGCAACCAGATACGTTTATTTGTTTATTACTTACCCTTCCTGTGACCAAGAACATTTTGCGCTTCTTCCAGTGTATGGAGAGGGATCATGGACCACATACATGTAGACAGATGTCTGCAAACGTTAGATACGGCGAACTGTCACTGGTTTTAAGTGGCGTTAAAAATATCTCCAGACAGTTTATAAGGATAAAATCCCGAGGTTTCTTCATTGTGTATCTGTTCAGCTCCTCTGCTGTCAAGTGTGCAAAATGCCGGCTAGAACTACAGTATAAATTAGTGCATGGATCCGACCAATCCGACCTCAAAAAAAAGGGTTGTCCTGCTCCAGAAAAAATTTAAATTGATTTAAATTTGAAATGTTTCAGTAATGATGGACATTTACTTTAGCAAGTGCATTACATATACTCACTTTTTAAAGCGAAGAGCTGAGAGTCTTTCAGGGAGTGCTTCTCATCCTAATTTACATGGAGCCTCTAATGTCAGTGCACGAGCGGCCTCAGGTCGACTGTAGCAAAAACATTTAAGAACATGCACTATTGTAAATACTTCAGTAATAGATGAGCGGTAGAAAGTGAAACGTGACTCAAATCTTCTTACATTCTGACTGATTAGCTGAGTCTTTGTCACAGTGTGTGCTACATACTGGACATACTGGTGGTCACTGTTCATGTCTTCATCCTCACACAGGCCTTTAGATTTCAAAATGTTAATGTTTGTTTTTAAAGCCCTTCATGGTCTCGCTCCATTATATCTAACTGAGTTGTTGACCGTACATCGCCCCAGAGTCTCCGGTCTCTGAGCAGATGGTTCTGGACGTGCCCAGGTCCCGGGACAAACAGCGGGGCGATCGTTCTTTCAGTCTGCGTGTTCTCACAGAGCTGTCCCTCTTTAAGTCTACATTGAAGACACACCACACAACTAGCTTCTAAGACTTAGATCGCACTTATTTGATTGATTGATTTTTTAATATTGTTTTATCTGTCTGTGAAGCACTTTGGTCTCCCTTGTGTTGTTGTAAGGTGCTATATAAATAAACTTTGATTGATTGTTTGATTTAGATCACAGCACCTCCTGTATTTGAAGTCAGGACACTTCACCTTAAGAAAACTACAGCAATCGTTACTCACTTTACCTTCGTCTCTGTGGATATCAAAGAATCCAAGTCAGTAAGATAGCGTTTGTAGAGTTGAATCTCTAGATAAAAAGAAACATGTATTAGTCCTCTAGGTCAGTGGTTCTCAACCTGGGGGTTGGGACCCCCATGGGGGTCGCGAGACAAATTTGGGGGGTCGCCAGATCATTTAGATAAAATATACATAATTTCATTAGCATATAATCTAATGTTTCATTGTAGCATGTGAGTGCCATTATTTGATCGTAGTTTGATGAATTTTATTTCAGCCATTTGTTTTTTTCTTTGTTTTTTAAGAATTATGCAGGCTAATGTTCCTATTTTTCACGGTGTGACCCGGGTGGGGGGGTCACGAACCCCTTTACCTGTTTAATGGGGGTCGCGGCTCCAAAAGGTTGAGAACCACTGCTCTAGGCATCCATGACAGAATGAAAAATATGATCATAAATCATGGTAAATGGTCTTGGTACCTACATGAGGCACTCATTTACGCTCTAATTCATAGTCCAGTGTGTGCAGACACTGGAGACAAGGTGGGGGAAGTGTCTTGCCCAAAGGTCAGAGTAAAGAATTGCCCCTGCTTGGCAGTAGCCAGGCTGGGCAAAAGAGGCAAAAAACCTTAAATCAAAAACTAGAGGTGGGCATAGATTATTTTTTTAATCTAGATTAATTTTGAAATTAATTTAGATTAAAATGTCTCGCTTGAATTCTGCTGAAGCCATTCAGAATATGTGTGCTGCCCAAATAATGACTAAAAGTAAGTCTTTGAGAACGAGTTTCTCAAGTCAGGCGGTGCGTTAGACCAGGGGCTCATCTCCTGTTTCCAAAATGCATCACAACCTGCATGAGAACGTTCTACTGTGATAATTGGTGATGAAAATAATTCATGTTCAAGAAGATGCACTTGTGTTTACTAACTGTTTATTCAGTTACACATGAATTTTGAACTAAGAGGTCCTGATGAACTGTTTACAGGCAGTAGCTTTGTGTTAATCAATTTTCTGGTGACAAACTAGATCTCCTCTACTGCACAATATGACTTGCTACAGAAAAAAGTCTCTCACATGGGACAGTTGTGGCAGGAGTCCCTAAGTATTTATTTATGGGAAGATCATTATTAATATTTTTTATTTACCAGATCAGAATACAGGCCTCTGTTTGTGAGCGTGGGAAACATGTGCGCGTCTCCTGATTGGTCAACAGTGTCAACAGTGTCACGTGACCACAACACAACAACACAGCTCACGCTGCTGCAGCTGCTGCTACTACGAGCTTCAACCTGGAGATAGTTCTGACAAAATGGAGATAAACGTCGACAACACGAAGATGCGGGACGTATTTCTTTGGATTCAATAAGAAAAGGAAACGGGCCTCAGCCGCGAGGCGGAGGAGCCAGAGGAGAGCGGAGAAAGAGAAGCTAACGGAGAAAAGGAGCAGGAAAGTCCGTCTCCAAACTCAGTAAGTGCTGCGGTTAAACTCTGCTCGCGGTTGAAATTTACCTGGAAAAGGCTCTCGTGAACTTTAGGTGATAAAGTTGCGCTGTTTCGTGAAATGAGTTGTTTATGTCGCTGTTTTGAAAGAGGGAGGGGCTGCGGTGTTTTTTTCACTCTGTCATGGCCGCTGCTTCTGTGTCGCTTTGGAGACGCTATATTCACTCACGTTTCTCCTGTGCGTCCCACATTGGGCATAAAAGTCGTGTAATGTGTGCTGACCATAAAATATCACGGTGAAAGTCATCATAGCAGAGTATAGACCCAGCTCCCAACCCAGCTTTGAGAATAGATTAACGGCCACGATAAGAGTCTCGCGTTAATGCAGCACGTTTACGCCGATAACGGCCCACCTCTATCAAAAACACAATAAACCAATCAACAAAAACAGTCAAATAGGAACATAAACATTTTAATCCAGATGGAAAAAAAACTTAACTTAACTTTACTTTACTTAATTAAACTAATTAAACTACTTGTATTTCTTTCACATTTTAAATTATGACCTCAGTATTCAAGAGTATCGGTTTAGTCATTTACTACCTGTTCATCAAATGTTGTCTTATTAATGCAAGTATAGTGGTTGTTCGACATTGATTACAAATAACCTCTATTTAATGGGTTGTGTTCATGTCATAGAAATCCGTTCCAGTTGGAGGGCAGGAGCCAAAACACGGGAGAGAAAGAGTTTTGTAAGACATTTCCAGAAAGCAAATGTCCAAATGTTTCCCTGATCATTATTTGACAGTAATTGGATTCACATTATTTTGATTGTATGGACCAACATCACGCTCATGTTTTTGACAGTCTCCACTTTTGGAGGCTTTTATGAGGAAATAACGAGACCATAAGAGATGAAAGAGAGGATTTAGAACTTTGTGACAGTTTTTGTTTTGTGTGAATTGTCCCAGAAATGACAGGGAAATGAGCAACAAAATCAAGAGTAGAAATCTTCATTTTGACAGTTACCATAGTTACCGAACTCCACCTCGATATTAAACTAGGCTCTTTGTGACGTCATGTGAACTCAACCTGTTGTGTTGGTTTTTTCCCCCTGAAAAGTTCCGTATTTGAAAAGTGCAAAAATATAATCAGTGATTTGTTAAATTACTGTTGCACTAATTGAGAGTAGGATTACATACATGGAGCCTTATGCTTTGACTGGAAGAAGAAGAAGAAGAAGAAGAAGATCTTTATTTATATAGCGCCTTTCACAGACATATAGTCACAAAGCGCTTTACATGAGACAATTGAACATTCACTCCATTCTCGGTGGTGGTAAACTACGTTTGTAGCTTCAGTTCCCCTTGGGGAGACTGTCAGAGGCGCTTTAGCGACTACACACGTCTGCGCCAACGGACCCTCTGACACTACCATACATTCACTCACACACATCATTCATCCTGGCCTATTGTACATGTTTTTAGTGGTAGGGGAAACCGGAGTGCCCGGAGGAAACCTACGCAGACACGGGGAGAACATGCAAACTCCACAGAAAGGCCCCGTCCAGGTGGGAATCGAACCCGGACCTTCTAGCTGTGAAGCGAGAGCACTGACCGCTGCGCTACCGTGCCGCCCGAATCACCAGCTCAGTGTCTTGAGTTCATATCCTGTATCCTATACTAATGGTAAATAAACTTCTTTTAGACTTTTAAACTTTTAGACCCCTGCCTCATCCTCCTCCACACGCAGACTTTTCTGTAATGCTAATGAATGAAATGTGCCCTTTTGTACTGAGACACTAAATAGAACAAAAGAAAGAATGCACATCAGGGCCACCCTATGAAAATAATATAACTGCAAATTCTCATAAGTAGTTATAGGTTTCTGACTGACTCTTTCTAAACTAACTTTAGTGCCAAACACTCATTTTGAGTTCTTCAATTAAGTCTTTTTTTTTATGTTCCGAAAATCTCTAATCAAGCGTTTTGATGTTGAAATGAACATCATATTATTTGAACTCCAAAAATACTGATTTAAGAGTTCTGAACAACATAAGACAAATAATGCAAATAATAAGACTATAATGCAAAGTCGATGGCTTAAAATAAGTGAATAGCTCTAAAAATTCTAGTTTGTAAAGAATCTTTAAGTTCCTTGAAAAGCGCTATATAAGACTTATGTATCATTATTATTATTATTATTATTATTATTATTAATAATAATAATAATAATAATAATAATAATAATAATAATAATAATAATAATAATAATAATAATAATAATAACAATATTAGTGAAATATGGCTGAAAATAAGATTTTAAATCTTGCAGGGAGTTTTCAGTGATGGGTCTGTGACGTCAGGATTGTGGATAAAAGCAAAGGACTGACAGTGATCAGAGGCAGAGGACACGGAGGAGGCAGAGAGAGTCCAAACAGGTACAAACAGTGTTTGTCTGTGTAGCATGAGTGCGTGTGGCTGGAGTTCATGTGATGTGCCTATTGTCTCTGGTCCTACAGGGAGACGCTGTTCTGAGGGACTTTCTTTTCTGTTCACACTGATGTTTATACTTTAGATGAAGCGGGACCCATTATTACTCTGAGTTTGAGGCACAGAAGAGTTCTACTGTTCATCATTATTATTAACATTTAGTCCTCTGTCCACGTTCTACAATCAGGGCTGTGAGAGAGAATCATATCAAAACTTATTGATAATACTGGGAGGAAATACACGGCCAGAAGACACAGAGTAGATAGTTAGTTTATACATTTTGGGCCAAACACATGATTGGTTTGTGTTTGTCCTGATTTGAACTCTTAGAATCAGCTCAACAGAACAATCAACCAGCCGTATCCATTTCATACATTTATTGGAAAGTACCAACATGGAGTTTGGTTCTTTCTGTTGTGCGTTGTGTTAATGAACTCCATGAACAGCAGAGCAGGCAACACCCTTTTGCCCGATCCATTATTAGACAACACACTTGTTGCTCATTGTCATTCACTAAGGAACACAGTTATTTCTACATATATTCATATTTCATGGGGTGAAGACCCTGTGAACGTGGATGATTTGTAGAAAAACGTGTCTCAGAGAGTTTAAAGGAGGAGAGCGCTGTTCTGAGGGACTTTCTTTTCTGTTCACACTGATGTTTAAACTTTAAATGAAGCGGGACCCATTATTACTCTGCCTTTGAGGCACAGAAGAGTTCTACTGTTGACACTTAGTATGTTTTCTTTTTTCCGTCTTCTTTTTTTCCATTTTCTTACAATGTGAACTCAAAAACCCCATCAAACAAAAGAACATTTTGCATCTGCTTTAGAAAGAAAAAGTAGATGTGGCTTTTATTCAAGAGTCGCATCTAAATGAAATAAAAACTCTATGAACTATCATCATCTCAGCTCATATTGCATTTCAAGCTGTAAAGGTACTCTCCGATAGTGACGGGAGATACGTGATGAGGATACGGCATATATCTAATACCGAGATGTCGTTGATAAAAGATTGTGGATCTATTAAGTTCTGAAAGCAAGGGGATAATAATAATAGCAGGGGATTTTAATTTGATTTTGGAGGCAAATATGGATTCACAAGGAGACAAAAAGCATTATTCGTAATCATCTGCAAAAGTTCTAAGGCGGACCAGATACGAGGCTGATATAATCCATCAGTAAAAGACGACACTCACTACTCCAAATCACACAAGAAATATTCAAGATTAGACTATTTCTTTAAAGACATCTTATCATGAATTACCAAATGTAAAACACATGAGATTACCCTGTTTAGACCATGCATCTACATCATTAAAGATGTGTTTGGATGAAGAAAAGGGGAAAGCATTATGGAGGTTTAAAACTCATTATTACAGATGGAAGATTTTGGATCAAAGATAAACTCTGCTATAAAGGAATACCTGGAATGTAATGATATTGATGTGATCCTCTGGGAAGGATTGAAAAACTTGGGAATGGGAAACAAAAATTCTGAGACAGCTGGAAGAAGTTAGAAATGAACTGAATATATTATTAAATGATAGGGTGGAGAAAATACTAAAAATATTATGATGGGGGAACTTAAATCAATCAAAATTCTCTTGAACAGATTGAAAAAACAACAATCTGGTGTGTTTAAAGTGTTCAGAATAGTAAGAACAAGACACTCTCAACAAAGAAAAAGTAAGAGTTTGCAGAGTATTACCACAAATTGTACAGCTCAGAAAATGAGGTAACTCCTGAGCAAATGAGGAAATATCTGCAAAAGCTAAATTTACTCACTCAACCAATATCTACTGAACAATTATCAAAAGCTGATGGTGCATGAGGACAGAGGAGAGACTGGCTGTGCGTGTCAAAAAAGGTATGGAGGCCCTCCAGACTAGCAAAAATTAAAAATCCTTTATGAATGCATGGACCAGAAGATTAAAAAACGCCAACGCGTTTTGACAGCTATGTCTTCATCAGGGCGATTTGTGTGAATGAAATTACTTACAGGTGTGTTAAAATAATGTGACAAACCAATGCATACACACAATGTACAACATGAAATGATTAAGACATGGAACAAGCCAAAGAGCTTTTTGCTACATATGTTAACAGGACATATTAAAAAACATTCACATGCAGGAAAACACATGTGAAAAGTACAATAATAACGGATCTTAGTATGACCGCACATATAGATACTGACATGAGCACTGGTGAGAGGACGACAGTGAGAATGTTATTATTTACATAGGACACTATAACGGATCAGGAGACGGAGACAACGAGAACGGAACCGGGAAACCACACTTCCGAAACCAGACGTTTTTGCTGTGGAGAAAAGTGTCATAGAAAGGAGGAGAAATCTATCTCCTCATTGAGGCCTGGGGGGCTGGTGGCACGCAGAGCCTCGATCCAAAAGGTTTTTCTCTGTAGGAGCCTTTTGAGTCTATCACCCCCCCTCCGGTCATTGGGGACCTCCTCCAGGACCATTACTTTGAGATTGTTAAGACTTGAATGGCCACTGTTTTTGAAATGTTTGGCCATCGGATAGTCCAAATGTTGTGTTCTGACGGCATATTTGTGTTCGGTGAATCTCTCTTTTAGTTTGCGTTTAGTTCGTCCAACATAGAAGCTTCCACATATGCAGTCGAGTCTGTAGACGACATATGTGGAGTTGCGGTTGGCGAATGAGCGACAGTGGTATGTTTTAGAGAGGTCAGAGTTAGTGAAGGTGGTAGTTCTGTTGATGTGTGAACAATGAGTACATGAGCCACACCTGAAGGTTCCTATGGGCTTTTTTAGAAAGGTTGTGGGCTTGATAGCAGTTGTGTAGTTCCGTGCTAGTTTGTCCCTTAGAGTTGAAGGCCGTTTGAAGGAGAACAGTGGTGGATTGGAAAAAGCTGGGCACATCTCCACAGCTTGGTTCTCAAACTCAGCATCAGAGTTGCAAATTCGTTTGAGTCTTTGAAATTGTCCGTATGGGATGTTTTTGATCAGATTCTGTGGGTGAAAGCTGTCCGCCCTCAGAATTGTGTCTCTGTCTCTGTTTTTTCTGAAAATCGACGTGTGAATTAGTCCATGTTCATCAAGAACTATGTTGAGATCAAAGAAATGTATTTTGCTGGCACTGTACTCGAGGCTAAGTTTAATGTTGGGGTTGGTGTTATTTAGAAAATTGTGGAAGAGTAGTAACTGTTCCTCTGATCCTGTAAATATGAAAAAAAAAGTCATCAATATAGCGCCCATAGTATTTGATGAAGAATTTGAATGGATTTTCTGTACTGAATACATACCGGTTTTCCCAGAGGCCTAGGAATAGCCCGGCATAGTTGGCGGCATATGCGGCTCCCATGGCAGCGCCTTTGATTTGTTTGTATAGTTTCGTTTCCATTTCGTGAGATTTAGGACAAATTCAGTAGGTGGTGACAAGTCCTCTCTCTTCTGTAAGAAATATTCAAGAGCATCCAGGCCTTCACTGTGTTCAATGTTCGTATAGAGGGAAGTGACGTCCATTGTGACGAGGAGTGCATTGTAAGCATTGCCTAGATTTTGATGGTTAAAGGTCCTATATCCTGCAAAATCGACTTTTTGGAGCTTTTAGCCATGTTGTTATGCTATTTCCTTATCAAAAACACCCCCAGAGTGGTTTGTGGCTTCATTCATGCAGCTCTCAGTAATCCTCCTGAATCCTGCTCTCTGAGGCTCCGCCCTCTCCTGGTGAACGACTGAGTGTTCAGTTGTGTCGTCACAGCGGAACGGAAGTGCTCGACGTCTGTAATGTAATGTCTTAATTCTATGCTCACGGCCGGATTTTAATTTGTAAAACAGCTTTTTCATTATTTCTGTTGTAAGAGAGAAACAAAGAGAAGAAAAAAAAAGGAAACAAATAAATAAAAAGGATGTGCCCGAGGTGCTTCCAGGTCAGCTGAGGCCAAAACAAACACATCCCTGAGCGTCTGAACAGATCAGTCATGTTTGCGCTGCAGCTGAAGATGGAGCTCGATATAACTGGACACACCTGGTCTTTATTCTTAACTAACGATCATGTCACGGAGAAAAAGAAGCGCGTTTGGCTACGAGGACGAGGAGTTTATTCAACCTTTTTCAAGAAGAGGCCACTTGTTGTTTTTTTCTCCGGGATTCAGCGACTTTCACCAAAATATTGTTTTTCTGTGACTGTCTCTGATGGATGTTTGGTGAACCTTCACCAGAATGTAAACAGCGATGGACCAGAGCGGTGAGTCAATCCAAACGCGGGTTAGCATATTAGCATGTGTGTTAGCATATTAGCATGTGTGTTAGCATGTGTGTTAGCATATTAGCTTGTGTGTTAGCCATTTATGAAGCTGTGTTGCAGATGTCAACTCCTTATAACTGCATTGTGAAGTATCTTCACTTATTGCTGTTTATTTATATTACGGTAAAGTATGTGCGGAGAGAGGGGGCGGAGTTAACTGAATCGAAGTGTTGTGTCTTCCGTGTTTGAAAAATACCTCCAGAAAACACTTATATTTATCACAAAAATGAGTGCTCCATAGTGGTAGAGGTACAATATATCATATAAATGCCTATACTTAACTTTGGAATGGCTAAAATAGCAGGATACAGATCCTAGTACATAATAATAATAATAACTAGAAATGCAATGGCTGCGCCATTGCGATTGACTGCGGAATTGCGGGAAGCGAATGCAGAAATTGCATAAACTGTTCAAATTGCATAAATTGCTAAATTTGCATAATCTAATTTGCATAAACTGCATAAAGTGGTAAAATGCATGAATGGGTTGATTTGCATAAATTATGTAAATTGCATAAACTCTTTAAAATTCATAAATCCTAAATGGCATAAACTCTTAAGTTGCATAAACACTTTAAAATGCATAAAGTGGTTAATTTGCATAAATTATTAATATTGCATAAACTTTTTAAAGTCCATAAACTGGTCACACTGTTGAAATGGCCTCAGTGCTTGATTGGCAGAAGCACAAATGGCTGAAAGGCGGAGTCTCCCCATTGGCTGGATTCCCCCATACACACCAATGCAAAAATGTCAAACTCTCGTATAAAAAAAACGGAAAACTGCAGAAGGCCAATTTTTTTCTCAAAACCCACAAGTTGCAGAAGCTGAACATGCACAAAGTGCAGAAATGGCATAAAATGCAGAAAAAAGTGCAGAAAAGTATGGATTTGCGGCAGCCCCATTATAAGTCAATGGGAAAAATCTCCGACATTTTGGCCGATTGCGGAAAAACCGTAAGTTGCAGAAGTCCCAAAAGTAACAGCACCTTCTCCTCAACATGCGGAACGTTTTGATGCATAACTTGCATAAATTGCACAAAGCATGAAGGTGCTGAAAGCTCTAGAAAATCGGGAAAAAGATGGAAGAGGAATAATAATAAAGAACATGAAAACCAATAATTGACTGCGGAAGAATTCCGCAGTCAATCAATAATGCATCAGTTTTATATAGCGCTTTTCTGGACACTCAAAGACGCTTTACATTGCATTATTCATTCACTCCATACTCGGTGGTGGTAAGCTACTATTGTAGCCACAGCTGCCCTGGGGTAGACTGACGGAAGCGAGGCAACCAGTCTGCGCCATCGGCCCCTCCGACCACCACCACTCACTCACACACTACATTCGCTAGGCTTCCTGGTGTTACCAAACGGTCTCCCATCCAAGAACCGACCAGGCCCTTCCCTGCTGAGCTTCCAAGGTCTGACGGGATTGGGCATCGCAAAGGCGGTATGGCTACATGTGTGGTATCTTGTAGATATGCTTCCAACGACATGGTGAGTGGCTTAATGATGTGGTCAATAAATTTAGAAGCCGGTTCTGTAATTGTGTCTATCCCATTGATTATGGGTCTGCCCAGGGGCGAAAGAAGATTTTTGTGTATTTTTGGAAGTAAATGGAAAGTTGCAAGTTTTGGGTTAGAGGGCACCAGGAGTTCATATTCATTTTTATTAATCCACTTCTCAACCAGTGCTCTATTTAACATAGTTAACAAATCACTTTTGATTTTTCTATTGGGTTGGATTTCAAGGAAACATAGTATTCCTTGTCATTAAGTTGCCTCAGTGCTTCCTCTGTGTATTGGCTCTTACCCCAGATGACTGTTGCTCCACCTTTGTCAGCTTGCCTCACCACAATGTCCTCTCGGTTCCTGAGCCACGAGATGGCGCATTTCTCATCTGGAGAGAGATTGGAAGGAGTCGTCGTATTGTTATTATAGAATATGTTCTCCATCTCCATAGTTCACTATTTTCATAAATGCATTCAAGCAAGCATTATTGCTGAAGGGATAGAATGTGCGCCCGGAAGGAAGTGTTACAATCTGAGCAAGGCAGACCCAAACAGAGGACGGAGAGAAAGGTGAGTACAAGGTTTATTTATACAAAGCTGGTTGATGGCTGGTTGGACGGAACAGAGATAGTGGTTGTATGGAGCAGACAAGGTGGTGGAGGCTGGAGTGAAGCAGGTAGGTAAAGGCTGGGCTGGGGAGAGGCTGGAGTGGAGCAGGTAAGTAGGGCTGGGGTTGGTGCGGGACGAGGCTGGGGTCCGGAGTGGAGCAGGTAAGTTTCTGGCAGGCAAACTGGCACGAGGATCTGACGGGGAGCAGGAAAAGGCAGTTAGAAAAATATCCGAATACAAAATAGCACATACAAAAATAGGCCTGAGAAGTCTTCTCACTGAAGTAGACTGACGATCTGGCAGAGAAGTGAAGGAGAGCCCGTGCTTTATACTGCAGGTGATGAGATGAGTGGATTCAGGTGTGCCAACAAGCCAGCCAGGGAGCAGGAGCAGCCACACCCATCAGGGAAGAAGCCAATGCCACGCCCACAGCAGCAACAAACAGGACAGACAAACCTACACTACAACAGTAAGGGATACCGTCAAGCTGAAGAAGGAGTCCTACCTGGCCATGGAGGAGGACTATCGGTCGGCCTCGAGGAGATTCGGCAATCCGACGCCTCAGGAGGGGGAAGCAGTGCTTCACCAACACTGTTTACAGTGCGGGTGGGGGGCTGCTGACCTCGACTGGGGGTGTCGTCGGGCGGTGGAAGGAGTACTTCGAGGACCTCCTCAATCCCGGCGTCACGTCTTCTGATGGGGAAGCAGAGGCTGGGGACTCGGAGGTGGGCTCGCCCATCACCGGGGCTGAAGTCACCGAGGTGGTGAGAAAGCTCCTCGGTGGCTCCGGGGGTGGATGAGATTCGCCCTGAGTACCTTAAGTCTCTGGATGTTGTAGGACTGTCTTGGCTGACACGTCTCTGCAGCATCGCGTGGCGGTCGGGGACAGTGCCCCTGGATTGGCAGACCGGTGTGGTGGTCCCTCTCTTTAAGTAGGGGGATCGGAGGGTGTGTTCCAATTACAGAGGGAGTACACTCCTCAGCCTCCCCGGTAAGGTCTACTCCAGGGTGCTGGAGAGGAGGATCCGGCCGATAGTTGAACCTTAGTTTCCGTCCTGGTCGTGGCACACTGGACCAACTCTATACCCTTCATCGGGTGCTCGAGGGTTCATGGGAGTTCGCCCAACCAGTCCACATGTGTTTTGTGGATCTGGCAAAAGCGTTTGACCGCGTCCCTCGTGGTGCCCTGTGGGGGGTGCTCCGGGAGTATGGGGTCCGGGGCCCTCTGCTAAGGGCTGTCCGTTCCCTGTATGAGCAGCAGGAGCTTGGTTCGCATTGCCGGTAGTAAGTCAGACCTCTTCCCGGTGCGTGTTGGTCTCCGCCAGGGCTGCCCTTTGTCACCGGTTCTGTTCATTACTTTTATGGACAGAATTTCTAGGCGGAGCCAGGGGCCGGAGGGTAGGGATTTCCCAATCAGGTTTTTTTGCCCCCCCCCCAAAGTCATTTGATTTTGAGAATTGCCCGATACCGAGTCCCGATCCGATGCCTAATACATTGTTTTAAAAATTAAAGAGGGGGTATTATGCTTTTTTCAGCCACATAGCACCAGTCTATTGCACACTACAATGATGACGAAACCTTCTGTTGGTCTGTCAATGCAGTAAATTAGAATAACTGCCTTGTATAAAATTGCTCTTTCAAAATGGCCGTAGTAAATGACTTGAAATAGGCCTCTGTCTCTTTAAGACGCTCCCTGACCCTTTCCGACACGCCCCCTCCACACGCTGTCTGTGGCATCACAACACTCCGCTCGTTGTCTCAACAGTATTGAAACTACGATCGGTGCATTTTAATTTTTATTGTTGGAAAGAAGCTACTGTTTATCACTTTGTGAACAATGGCCACACAGGATATGATTTGGAGACGAACCTTCCACACCGGACGCTTGGAAGGGGCTCTTGCCTGAAAAATAACTGCTGTTTGGAGGCTTCTCTTTGTAACTGCCATGCCCTATGGATCTCTAACTATACCCCCATGGACGACACCAGGATCTGCAGGAGCCCATACCATTCAAAAGACGGACATTATCTGTGCAGGTGGACAATGGTTTTTCGAGGTTACCCGTTAGCTTGTTATAATCGACTACAGCTCATTGTTGATGAAAAGTCTGCAATAAACCACAAATGTGTAAAGCCAGGCTCATTGTCTGATCATCATAAAGGCTGCTTCAAATAGTTGCCTGTTTTACTGACGTTTTAGTGCATAATATGCTGCTTGTATTCAGTGAATTTCCCCGTTAGCTTGTCGCGGCTAGCTTGTTAGCTCCGGGAGAAAGCCACTCGTCTATGACCCATTGTAGATGAAATGTGAGCAATAAACTTCCAAATCAACAAGCCAGGCTCCGTGTGTGATCATTGTTAAACGGTTCTTTATGTGTGTGGTGCTTTTATTTACTTTATTTGTGCATATTTCTCGTTTTCACGTGATGACTCGAAGTTTAGCTTAGCTTTAGCTTTCTCCGGAGGCTCTGTGCATCATCAAGGCCCAGCGCAGAACCATGCCATGTTAACTTGATTACAGTCTCTTTGATAAGTAGTTATAGGGTGACCACATTTCCCAGCCTGAAAACCGGGACGGGGTCGAGGTCCGCGCGCGCAGTGCACCGTCCACCGAGCTGTGCACGTGCACCGTCCACCGAGCTGTGCACGTGCACCGTTCACCGTGGCTTCAGCAGAGTGCGTGTGTTTTACTAAAGGCTTAAGACAACCAGGAGTGACAACAAGTGCTTCTTCCTCAGTTCACCCGAAAGTAGCGAAGAAAGGAGGCAGGTTATAGAGACGAAGTTTGCCCTTGTTTGTCAGCGTTTGCGCACGTATGAGCGCAGCTGGCCATCACGGACTTTTAAACATCTCAACAGAAATGTGAGGAGGGTTTCTCTGCTCAGTGCGGGTCTGAGTGGGCATGGTTTAATCACATGTAGCGGTAATAGCGATAAAAACAGCTGTTTGCTACTTCTTACCGCTCTCTCCCCGCCCTGTCTTCCCGTCCGTTCTCACTCCTCTCACCTCGTTTAGCCTACAGTAAACTCTGCACGGGTTATCGGAGATGTTGTTATTGTTCTCCTGCGCTGGCACTTGTGTGGATTTGTGGATTTCTCAGACGAAGGGGGGACACGGACTGAGCGATGGTGCGAGCGGTTTGATGCAGCAGGTGGAGTGAGTGACAGAGGCGCTGGGCCAGAGGGAGAGGACAGAAATCTGATCCAAAGAAACGAGAATGGACATGCATAAATTTCCGAGTCCTTACCTGCGTTGGTGTTCATGCGGATATCATTTGTCACCTTGATCAGAGCTGTCTCAGTGCTGTGGTGGGGCCTAAATCCTGACTGGAAAGTATCAAACACATTGTTAGACAGGAGAAAGTAAGTGAGCTGCTGATATACTACTTTCTCTAGGACTTTTCCTAAGAATGGCAGGTTTGATATGGGCCGGTAGTTGTTCATTACCTTGGCATCAAGGCTGCTCTTCTTCAGAAGAGGCTTAATGACTGCTGTTTTCAAGGCCTTTGGAAATGCTCCAGTCTCAAGTGAGATGTTAACTAACTGAGCAATTTGTGGTAACAAGCTGGTCAGCACAGACTTCAGAAATCTAATGGTTAATTTATCAAGGCAGCATGTACATGAACTCAGACCGGAGATAACCTCTTCCATTGTTTTGTCAGTAACAGGTGTGAAATGTGTCAGCTCAAGGTGTTTATCTGGTGGCAGAGTTTCTATTTGTGTTGTGGAAATTATGGCATTTTAATGCTTTGGACTTTGTCAGAAAAAAGATTGTACTTAGATGTAGAGATTAGTTCTAAGGGCAGTGAAACTGGTGGGTTAGTTAGTCTTTTCACTGTGGAAAACAGAATACGAGAATTGTTTCTGCAGTTTGAGATGATTTTGGAGAAGTACTTCTCCCTTGCTCCACGCAAAATCTGGTTGAACACACAAAGTACTTCTTTGTAAACCTCAAAATGAACCTGGAGCTTTGACTTGTGCCATTTCCGTTCGGCTTTTCGGCACTCCCTTTTCTGTGCCCTGACCGAAACTTCACTTCTCCAAGGTGCCTTTTGTCTATTGTTAACCATTTTAACCTTGACAGGAGCAATAGTATCCAAAACATTTAAGATCCCTGATGTGTAAGAGTCCAACAGATTATCAACATTAGAACATGGGGCATTTTTAAATCTGATCATTTCCATCAGTTTCATTTGTATCATTTATGTGTCTTCTTTGAATAACTCCAGGCTCAACCACTGGTTTAGGTGTAACACACAGGTCAAAGAAGACACAAAAATGATCAGATAAAGCAACATCAACAACATTCACCTTTGATATATTAACACCTTTTGTAATAACTAGATCTAGAGTGTGGCCTTTGTTGTGAGTCGCCTCACTCACGTGCTGAGTTAAACCAAACATTTCAAGGACAGCACTGAGTTCTTTTGCATGCCTGTCGTTGGTCACATCCAAATCCACATTAAAATCACCTGAAATTACCAAACAATCAAAATCAATGCATATAAATGAAAGTAATTCAGTAAAATCTTCAGTAAAACAATTCTATGGTGGTTTGTAAATAGTCATATAAAGAATGGAAGATTGTTTTATCTCCATTTTGAATGACACATACTCAAACGGTGGAAAAACCCCAAATGTGTAAATTGTCCCTGAATATGGCACAAACACCCCCACCCCTCTGGTTATGGCGTGTTTCAGCATGTTTGAGATTTATCTGTGTTTGAGTGGGTGGAATCTTTTTGCAGGAGATATGGATTAGATTTCTTTGATTGGACGGTCTGACTGTCCTTCTCTTATCTAATCTATGTTGTTTGACAGTACTAATTGTCTTGTAAGAACACACGCCCTCTATAGACCTCTGGTTGGTTGTGAGTTTGCTATGCATGGTAGCAACGCAGAGGCCCCTTAGGTCCTAACAGCTGTGGTGGTGGGGGCTGAGCTGGGGAGACCTTGGTTGGTGAAAAAGGCAGAGGCGGGAGAGGGGCATGATGCTTCTTTGGGGATGAAAGCCTTGGTCTTGACGCAACTGGAGTGAGGGAAGTCATTTGGTTTATCAAGTTTTCAAAATGGTTGGGAAATCCCATAGGTGACTGTGAAGATGGGAACGACTCAGGAGTGTGTAGATGTAGCAGTCGGATTCAAGGCATGTGGTGTAGTAGATGAAAGTGCTCCATCAGCTGAAACATTTACTATAGATGCAGGTGGTGCTGCAGTTGAGCTTTTTCCCAGAGAGGCAGATGCAGGTGGTGATGTCGCTATTGTTGAAACGTTTTCCGCAGATGCGGATGGTGCTGCTGTGGCTGTATCCTTAACTGCGGCTGAGTCCATAGGTGCAGATGGTTCAACCACCTCGATGACTTCAGCTTGGGTGATGGGCGAGCCCCCTTCCGAGTCCCCAGCCTCTGCTTCCTCATCGGAAGACTTGACGGTGAGATTGAGGAGATCCTCGAAGTACTCCTTCCGCACTGTAAACAGTGTTGAGGGCTGAGGCGCGGAATGGTTGCCAGAATCTCGTCGAGGCCAACCACTAGTCCTCCGCCATTGCTTCTCCGAGCTTATCCTAGACCCAAGTTTTTGACCCTGTGACAGCACGAGCTGCAGCACGCATGGCATTCCGGTACCGCTCAGTTGCCCTGTGCTCTCACAAGCCAACAAGGCCAGGTAGGACTTCTTCTTCAGCTTGACGGCATCCCTTGAGGGATTTCCGCCCTGACAGGCACCTGAAGCTCTTCCAGAGGGGGGAGTTGAAGACCATCCGTCGTACCCCATGCACACTCTCAAACACACTCTCATTCATCCTGGCCTATTGTACATGTTTTTAGTGGCAAGAGAGACCGGAGTACAGGTCTCACTGTCATTGCCCACGTGGCCGTTGAAGTCCCGTTGAAGTGTTAAGTAGAAGTTTGTCCCTCAATAGTGACCAGGGGGAAACATTTGTGGAACTTGTGCTGCTAAATAAATGGCCCAAAAGTCTAAAATTGGTAAAATTGGTAGTGGACCTACCGAACATACTGAACCTGTACCGTTACACCCCTACAAAAAAGTCTATTTTGATTGTCTAATTGAAAAAACTAAACGTGACTTTGACTGTAATACACTTTTCCCTCTGAAGGGCCTGTTCTAACACCTGTTGTCCTCTGTTAATCCTCAGCAGTAGATGGCCAACAGCTCTGACGGCTCGGTGCTGCTCCTCCAGAGCCTGACCCTGGACTCGCCGGGCGCCGCTCTCTCTACCTTCCTCATCGTTCTCTTTGCGTACACTTTTGTCGTTCTGTCCAATGTGACCATCTCCCTCCTCATCCTCCTGAACCGCTCCCTGCACCAGCCCCTTTACCTGCTCTACCTAAACCTCTCTGTCAACGACCTGCTGGGCAACTCTATGATCATGCCCCGCCTCCTCGCCGACCTGCTGCGTGCTCCATCTCTCCGCACCATCCACCTCTACAGCTGTGTCATCCAAGCGTTCCTCACCCAACTCACCAATACCACAGGACACACCATCCTAATGATCATGGCCTTCGACCGGTATGTGGCCATCTGCAAGCCGCTGCAGTACTCTGCGATCATGACCGGCAGAACCGTGGTGAGGCTGGTGGTCTGGGCGTGGGGCGTGGCCTTTATATTTGTGGCGGTTTTGTTCGGGCTGACGTTACGGTTGACGCGCTGCCGAACCCTGGTCTCTGGACTTTACTGCAGCAACGCAGGGCTGTTTAAACTCTCCTGTGAAAGCACATACATCAATAACATCTATGGATTGTTTTTCACCGTAGTTCTGTTATCCAGCTCAATGGGGAGCATGGTTCTGACGTATTCCAAGATAATGGTGATTTGTCTGAGGAGTAAGAACGCCTCTCTGAACAGCAGAGCTCTGCAGACCTGCTCCACACACCTGCTGTCCTACCTGGTTTACCTCTTTGATGGGTTGCTGATCATCGCGTTCCACAGGTTTCCAAAACTTACTCAGGAGCGCAAGTTCATCACCATCATGTATCACCTGCTGCCGAGCGGCGCCAACCCGCTCATCTACGGCCTGCAGTCCACCGAGATACGCAGGAGCCTCAGCCTGTTCTTCAGACCAAAGCTCTCCAACAGCACATGAAGTGCAGATGATCACAAGTGGGAAGTTCTATGGAAGTACAAGAATAAAATTTAAACTTTTACTTTACCGAAACATTCATGAGAAATAATGTACATTCACTTTTAGTGATATTTTAAAGCCTCTATCTGTACTTTCTAGCTCACTTAATTTTTTTAACAATATTAAAAGTAAAACTTTTTTTTATTTTGATTTAAAATATTTTTAACTGCAATGACATCTGCGGTACATAGGCGGTGCCAAGGGGGTTTGTGGGGGTAGAAGCAGCAGCGTTCTGGATGTTCTGCAGCTCTGACAGCTCGTTTAGAAAGGCCAGTGAGCAGCGTTACAGTCGTCTAACCTGCTGGAGACAAATGCATGGATAAGTCTCTCTAAATCTGGTTTTGACAATATTCCTCTGATCTTAGCAAGGTTTTTCAAATGGTAAAAAGCTGCTAATGTTATAGCTTTGATGTGGCTGTTTAAGTTCAGGTCTGAGTCCATGATCACTCTGAGATTTTGAACCTGACTTTTTGGTTGGTTTTAGAGAGAGAGACTCAAGGTGACTGATAACACTTTGTCTGTGGGCCAAAAACAATGATCTCAGTTTTGTCTGAGATGGAGAAAGTGGTTTTGCATCCACAAACTGATCTGTCGGATGCAGAAATGTATCATCGACCTGGGTGTCCTGGTGCCACGAGCACTTTTGGGCTGTTTCTCAATCTGTGTACTTGTGCGGACTTATGTGCTCGTGGACTGGTGAAACATCACGTGTGGCCCAAGTCCTGTTCCAATTCAAAGTCCGCTTCTCAGCAAGTCCGCTGTCCGTACCCAGGAGTGAGCACTCTGACAATTGGTGGTTTTGCTATACTTCCCCTGTGTTAATTGCCTGCCCCGCCCTGATGTGTTAGCCCTGTGCCTCATTCGCTCATGCATTTATTCCTCCATGTTTCCCTTATCCTGTGTCGGTTCATTGTCAGTGTCAGCCCTGGTTCCTTTGAGCTATTGTTTCACTAGTTTGTCATCTTTTCTCTAGATTTTGTTGCTATTTTGGATTTTGGACACTTCCTTGCTCAACCTCCAGTCATGACAGAATCTTTACAAAGTTCCAAGTAGAACTTCAATGTGCAACAAGAAGAAATGGGAGTGAGACCAAAAAAAATGTAGCAAACGTTTTATTGAAGCAAGATGCAAAATCCCTCTGCGCAAATATTTGTAACTAATGTAGCAGCTTAAACCAAACCAAACTTTTAAGCTCAGCAGTTTTTCTATTACACTTACAACAATGCGTATGGTTTGTCCAATGCTATTGTTGTTTGTATGTTTCGTATTAAACAAATGAATGAATAATAACAGCAATTATTATATTATTATTGTAATTATTATATTATTATTCAAGCCATTGATCTGTGATATTTGAGAATGTGGGACACAACATTTATTCAAATTCCTATTGTTACTATACTATTACTATTGTTAAATGTATAACACTGTCGACACTCAAAACATATTATTTGGCAACATAATGACTCTGTGCCATGCTATATTATGGTATTTACACTCCAAGTACCGTAATGTAATGTAATAAAATAATTAATTCTATCTAGTACTAAAGTATAACTACACTATACCAAAATATGGTAAGACTTTATAATAAGGTTACATGAAGTCATGCATGAATAACATGAAATTATGCATGAAATAATGTATGATTTCATGATGAATTCATGCATGACAATATCATGACTCATCATGAGTTAAAGTGACTTCAAGATGACTTCATGCATGAACTAAGTAACTACTGTAATTAATTCATGAGAAAATCTTGTTAATATATCATGATCTTAGAATCACAAATTCATTCAAACATTTAGATTTTTTACCAAAACATTAACTAGTAATTAATGTTTTACAGCAAAACTATTTTGCTAGTTTTGCTGTAATTAACTCATCATTAGCTAATCCTCAGTTCATTCATAAATTCAGGATGATTGCATCTCCGAAACTAAAGAGATGCACTTAAATGCTTTGGACAATAACCTATCACGTTCAGCACAGAAGACCCAAATGCGTGGCTCAGAATCTTTTTATTAACGCGGTCAAAAACAAGGATATATAACGAAGCATTCCCACAAGAGCTGCACAAGGACAAAGAACAAAAACAGAAGTGTCAAAAACTCAAAACACACAAGAACAAAATGACATGCTTACCTGCACAAGGACAAAGTCAATAGGTGTGTTTAAGATGAGCGAGGCGCTGCAGGCGAGCGCTGCAGGCGAGCGCTGCAGGCGAGCGCTGCAGGCGAGCGCTGCAGGCGAGCGCTGCAGGCGAGCGCTGCAGGCGGCTGCAGGCCGGTCAGATTTGTGTCCAAGATGGCTCTGACGCCACCTGTGCGACGGTGCCCGTATTCTCGTGAGACAGAGGCGGCTGGAGCGCCTTGGGTCGGCGAGCGAAGTTGCTTTTCTCCGCCTCACTCGGCTGGCTGAACTACAAAGGCCAAAGGGATTGTGGGAAATGAAGTGCTGTAAACACGTTCGCTGACAGTGAATAATAATAATAAAAATATTATTATAATAATAATAATAATAATAATAATAATAATAATAATAATAATAATAATAATAATAATTATTATTATTATTATTATTATTATTATTATTATTATTATTATTATTATTATTATTATTATTGTGATGAAAACACACTGGAATCAAAAACAGAAAGAAAAATGAATGAATGCTCATTGATCGAGTTCCCTTTGAAAGAAACCCGTCTGTGAAAGTTTGTGAAAACTGTTGAAATACAAAAAAATATAAATTTAATTCAGCAAAATATGGGGAATGAAGACATACACCATCCTAGTTGTTGGAGCGCTCTTACTTAGTAAAAAAGATCTCAAGTTCACAAACCAAATCCCTGGAAACACCTAATGCAGGTTCCCCGAGGAGCATTGGTTTGCACCTGGGACCGTAAATGGAAAATACAAGCATTTTTAATAATAATAATAATAATTATTATTATTATTATTGTTATTATTATTGTTATTATTATTATACTAATGATAATAAAAATAATAATGAATACAACAATAAAGTGTCATTATACTGGCCTTGTAATTCTGAGAATCCAAGAGTGTTACAGCAGAAAATAGCCTATAATAGAATAAGCTTGCAAAAATATGCTACTGTCCTTTAACTGTTAAAAGGATCTAGGCCCTATGTCCCTGTCAGCTCCTTAGAAGTTTAATTAGCTGCCATCCATTCTAAGTCAAGGCTGCAAACTATTTATTTTTGTTTGTGTTGTTTGTATGTTTGTTTGTGGAGCCTGGTGTCCATTATGGTGTATGGTGTAAGCAAATATGTGTTAATAAACTTTAAGAAAGTAACATTCATAAACATTGTTTTCAATTATGTTTATTTAAACATGACATTGAAATATTCACATCAGAACTGCCAAGCCAACACAGTTAGAAGGAAAAGTAGCAGAAGAGAAGCCCAATCTTAAAACTCAAAACAAACCAAGTTGATCATCATTAGTCGGCCATGTTTTATTTACAGAATTTTAAAGTTAACACATATCCAATGGAAGGAGGCAGGTGAGTGTTGGGCCCGTGCGCTACATATCACCCCTGCTGACAGCACAATTCAAGGCACCTGGGTTAAGTAATTTGGCTTCAGGTATATAAGCAGGACTGGCCCATTTACCACTGACACTGGACAAAAATGGAGGTCACTATCAGGCTCAAAGATGACACTGGTGAAATAATGATGAGAGTTAGTAGAGAAACATCAGAAGGGCTGAAATCAGGTAAGTTCCTAACTTATGTCAAATGTGCTATTCAATTCAATCAGGAATATTAAATGGGTCTTATCCTTGTAATTTGTATTATAGATCGCAATTATGCCAGGCAACTCCTACCATTTGTACGGAGCCAACGAGGTCATTTATTTAACATCATCACCTGCATAATCGCATTAATGGTCTTTAACTGTTCTTCCAGCCGTCAGCACCAACACACCACCACTCAGCCAAACTCACGCAACACTTACAAACACACAACCACTTGATCTCACCCGCACATCCAGTCTCACACACACATCACACATGCAACCACTCAACGTAAACCTAACTCAACCTGAGAACCACACAACGCCCTCCCTCTCTAAGTCCATCACATGGTGCAAGCTATACAGGTAAAGCCATCAATACAATCTCCAATTCAAGTATACAGACATCTATCTAATGTATTCATTCCCAACAGATTCCCCACACGAGGCAATCCTTCTGCTAATACAGCAATGCCATGCGCACAGGCATCTCTACTACAACAACAACAACACTTTCTACAAGATGTTGGAAAAAGACTTTCAGAACAAAGGGTACAGTTATTCAATAGACAAAATAAGAAAAAAACTACATACAAGAACAATAATCTACGGGCCAAATCCAGTGGTGGTGCAAATATTACCTGGGAGTACTACTAGGGATGTCACGGTTACCGGTGCAGCGGTAAACCCCGGTAAAAATGTTGACCATAATAATTACCGTCTTGTTTTTGAAAAAATATGTTACCGCGGTGGATTACGGCGCCCGCGGTTCAGGCAAAGTGAGCCTCATGAGGCGCCGTCTCCTCTGCTGAAGCTGCCGCAGGCGCCTCTGTAGCTACAACCAAAACTAAACTTTCTCGAAGCTGGAATCATGTCTGACACGACAGCGCGCAGGATCTATCAGCCTGAGAGACCGAGCCTGAAGTCTGGACATGTTTGTGTGTTTGAAGAAGCTGAAGGACAGTTGATAGAGACAGTTTTCCTGTTTGTGGAACGTGCAGGAAAAAGTGTCTCTAAAGCAGCAAGACTTCGAACCTCTTGACTCACATGCGTGACCGTCTCCCACAGCTCTATAGCAGGAAGCTAACGTTAGCGTGACCGTCTCCCACAGCTCTATAGCAGGAAGCTAACGTTAGCGTGACCGTCTCCCACAGCTCTATAGCAGGAAGCTAACGTTAGCGTGACCGTCTCCCACAGCTCTATAGCAGGAAGCTAACGTTAGCGTGACCGTCTCCCACAGCTCTATAGCAGGAAGCTAACGTTAGCGTGACCGTCTCCCACAGCTCTATAGCAGGAAGCTAACGTTAGCGTCTCCCACAGCTCTATAGCAGTAAGCTAACGTTAGCGTGACCGTCTCCCACAGCTCTATAGCAGTAAGCTAACGTTAGCGTGACCGTCTCCCACAGCTCTATAGCAGTAAGCTAACGTTAGCGTGACCGTCTCCCACAGCTCAATAGCAGTAAGCTAATGTTAGCGTGACCGTCTCCCACAGCTCTATAGCAGGAAGCTAACGTTAGCGTGACCGTCTCCCACAGCTCTATAGCAGTAAGCTAACGTTAGCGTGACCGTCTCCCACAGCTCTATAGCAGGAAGCTAACGTTAGCGTGACCGTCTCCCACAGCTCTATAGCAGGAAGCTAACGTTAGCGTGACCGTCTCCCACAGCTCTATAGCAGGAAGCTAACGTTAGCGGGACCGTCTCCCACAGCTCTATAGCAGGAAGCTAACGTTAGCGTGACCGTCTCCCACAGCTCTATAGCAGGAAGCTAACGTTAGCGTGACCGTCTCCCACAGCTCTATAGCAGGAAGCTAACGTTAGCGTGACCGTCTCCCACAGCTCTATAGCAGGAAGCTAGCGTTAGCGTGACCGTCTCCCACAGCTCTATAGCAGGAAGCTAACGTTAGCGTCTCCCACAGCTCTATAGCAGTAAGCTAACGTTAGCGTGACCGTCTCCCACAGCTCTATAGCAGTAAGCTAACGTTAGCGTGACCGTCTCCCACAGCTCTATAGCAGTAAGCTAACGTTAGCGTGACCGTCTCCCACAGCTCAATAGCAGTAAGCTAACGTTAGCGTGACCGTCTCCCACAGCTCTATAGCAGGAAGCTAACGTTAGCGTGACCGTCTCCCACAGCTCTATAGCAGTAAGCTAACGTTAGCCTGACCGTCTCCCACAGCTCTATAGCAGGAAGCTAACGTTAGCGTGACCGTCTCCCACAGCTCTATAGCAGGAAGCTAACGTTAGCGTGACCGTCTCCCACAGCTCTATAGCAGGAAGCTAACGTTAGCGGGACCGTCTCCCACAGCTCTATAGCAGGAAGCTAACGTTAGCGTGACCGTCTCCCACAGCTCTATAGCAGGAAGCTAACGTTAGCGTGACCGTCTCCCACAGCTCTATAGCAGTAAGTTAACGTTAGCGTGACCGTCTCCCACAGCTCTATAGCAGGAAGCTAACGTTAGCGTGACCGTCTCCCACAGCTCTATAGCAGTAAGCTAACGTTAGCGTTTTAGCTGAAATGCTGATGTGGGACTTTGGGTTGAAGGAGAATGTAACGAGTCGCCCCATAGTGCGGCTGCAGCGCCACCACCAGCATAGGCCGTGTACCTCCCGAATACCTCCCCACGATGGCACAATGCGTTACGGGGCTCCTGGTGGCAGATTGCAATAGATTCACTCTCGCCGCAGTTTTATGAATGTAATAATGATGACATTTTCCCAAATCTGCAAAGCGAAAGCTCACTGGAAGGACAACAACAATGTTCCTGATATAGACGGTTTATCTTCGTTTCTGACGCTATAAATAGTTCATGTAACACCCTCGAAACATCAACAACACATCGTTATAGTTCCTTTACTTTGATGTGAAAAGGCTTTGTCTGTATTTTTTTTTATGTAACAAACACTGTTAAACGTTTTTGAAACAATTTCAGTTTGTGTAGGACTATCAATGCTTTCTGAACATATTAACACACATTTAAAAAAAATACAGCGATAATACCGAAAACCGTGATAATTTTGGTCACAATAACCGTGAGGTAAAATTTTCATACCGTGACAGTCCTAAGTACTACCATGCAAGTATTTCAAAATATATCCTGTTCAATTAATAATGTCATTGTAATTTGATATCACTTTTCTATTCTTTGCAGAAAATGGATGACGTTTTCAGAGGCTGTGGCGTGGGGTCTCCACCACCTGGGACACTGCTCTCCACTCTGTTCTTCCAGTCTCAAGCCAGCCAGTCACAGCCCGGTCCGTCTCAAGCCAGCCAGTCACAGCCCGGTCTGTCTCAAGCCAGCCAGTCGCAGCCCGGTCCGTCTCAAGCCAGCCAGTCGCAGCCCGGTCCGTCTCAAGCCAGCCAGTCACAGCCCGGTCCGTCTCAAGCCAGCCAGTCACAGCCCGGTCCGTCTCAAGCCAGCCAGTCACAGCCCGGTCCGTCTCAAGCCAGCCAGTCGCAGCCCGGTCTGTCTCAACCCGGTCGGTCTGCTCCAAGCGCAGTGCTGCGCCCTGTAAAGGCTGCAAGAAAAACAAAAAACACTGTGCACGAAACCTACCAAATCCATGCTGAGCGGCGGACAGCAGCTTTGGAAGCACTGGTACGTCCAGAACTGGCGATACAACGGAGGCTGAAAGAGAAGAGACGACGCATCCATGAAACAAAAATGCTTGCCTGCATGGGCCAAATAGTAAACCAGTTGAACACAATGGGCCAGATGTTGTGGATCCAAACGCAGGCTGTACCCGAGGCGAACACGCAGACGAGTCGCGCTGTGTGAAATCTTCTGCACAGACATGGCACAACATGTGGGTTGGGTGTGGGCCGTACGTGGGTTGTGGCAATGCCTCGATTGGCTAAGTAATAAACCAATCTGAGAAAGACATCTGTCTACAAAAAGGGAGTCCACTCTGACTCAAATGACGCAAGATGTTACCAGGAAGGAGCAGAAACACGCGTTTCTCCGAGCAGGAGACCATGGTGCTGGTCACAGAGGTGACCAGGAGAAAATCCAATATATATGGACAGCCAAAACAATGCCCAAAGCCCTCTGAGGTAAGTGCACACAGCTTCCAATGTAAGTTTCTAAGGCCACTGAAAATGGCACCTCTTGGGTTTGAATTGAGACCATTAGGCCTGATAATAATAATAATAATAATAATAATAATAATAATAATAATAATAATAATAATAATAATAATAATAATAATAATGATAATGATGGTAATAATTTGTATTCGTAGGTAAAGCAGGCGTGGGAGGAGGTAGCGACCGCTGTTTCCTCGTCTTCGGGCAGAAGTCTAACACCACTGCAATGCCGAAAAAGATACAATGATGTCCGAAGACGGGGAAAACAAAAGGTCGCTGCCTCCCGAAAAGAGCTCAGGGCCACGGGAGGAGGACCATGTCCAGCCCGGCGGAGGACATAGCCGCCTCCACTCTGTGCCCAGACAGCGTGGTGGGGTTCGGAGGGTTGGAGGTTGGACATGAAGGTTTGGAACAAAGTTTCATGCGAGTATTGATAATTAGCCTAATTCTCTAAAAAGTCAAAACTGTTTCAGCTCCGCTGGAAGATCCTGTGGCTGGACCAAGCACGCAGAGGCCAGCGACCCGACAGAGCAGTGATGGGCAGCAGCAGAGTCGCCCAACACGGCAACAGGTGGCGGCAGGTGGGGAGGACCAGTTCCTGCTGCAGCAGAAAAGGGGCTTCGACATGCTGCAGCGGGAACTGCGGGCAATCAGGCGCTCCAATGCCCGGCTCCTGGAGCCTTTCAATCGTTTAGCCGCAGCAGTGGAGCGCCTCGCCGAGCAGAGCTCCCCGCCACCACCAGCAACTCCATCCACACTGCCCGCTGCTGCCCCCATCCCCAGTCCATCGTGGTCACCACCTGCGAGTCGGACTCGGAGCTCACTGGCCTCTGCTACCTCCAGCACCTCCCGTGACCAGCCGCGCCGCCGTGGCACCCCACGCCTGCCGACCCGAGGAGGGCGAAAACTGTAATAAACAACTTCTTCACTGATTTGCCTACGTGTGGTGATGAGTAGCCCACCGATTGGAATTGAGTCTGGTATCATTTATAGCCTATTGAGGCAAAAAATACTGCAAAACTATGCCTATGCCTAAATACGAAATCATTTCTGGTTCCAAGTGAAATGTTTCCAAACTCAATACCGTGCTATGCCCCTACATTTTATTTGTGGTTGTTTAAATGTGTTACGAGTTTACGTAAAAGCGTTTTTGTTGTTTTAAATCATCCAAGGACGCAGTGCAGTGGAAAAATGTAACAACAATTAATGGGAGGCCGTTGTGGTTTCCAACCGTTTAGCCACAGGGATACGCGATCCAATGATGAGGCTTGGTAGGTGATTATTAGCAATAGTCCGCAAGCCTTTACGCATTCACTTCTGCACGTGCACACGCACACAGCGCATGTTGTCACGGTTCTGTCTGTTATGTTCAGTTCCCCCTTGATTTTGCTTGGTGTTCTTGTCCTTAGTGTTTTATTTTGACTTGTCTGTTCTGTCCTTGTGATTTTGCTTTGCTTCCCCTTTGTTGATCACCTGCCCCGCCCTAATGTGTTTCACCTGTTCCCTGTTCCTTGTGTATTTAGACCCCTCTGTTTTCCCTTGTCTTTGTTGGATCATTGTCGTTCATGTCCGTGTCTCATGTGTCCTGGTTCAGTTTTGTGAGTTTTTGGTTTTTGCATTTTTGTCCTTGGATTTGTTCCATTAAATTTATTTTCAGTATTTTGGTTGGCTGCTTGCATCTGGGTCCTCATTCCACCTTCGCACCTCCAAACCACGACACATGTGCCGCCTCAGCATCACAAACACTTGAGCGCACAGTGCACCATATTTCCAACAGGTGTCTCTTCTGGTTAATGCATAATATAGCAAATGTACAAAATGATTTTTGTCATACTTGTATAGGCCATGTGTAACAAATTTGACCATAAACATTCGACATTTTGTCATAGAAGCATCTGAAAAGGAGATCATCATCTGGACAAAGTAAAACAGGCTTATTTCGTTTGAAATAATTTATTAAAAAATAAAGTCCATAACTTATAAACGAAATAAAATAAATACAGATCAATAAGCTGAAGTGCCAAGTGAGAGCCAAGCGAGAAATAAAATGTCCATGGAGGACATTCTCCTGGATCTCAAGCTCTGAAAACAAAACAAAATAATTGTTAAATGATAAATTGATTAATACAAGAACAATTCAATATTACAGAACATACCTGGACCTTCCTGGACCAACTCCTCCCTCCTCGCCGTGCTGCCTGTGGTGCATTTGGGTCAATGGGCAGTTCTGCATCATGTGGCACATAGTCCTGCACTCTCCTCGTTTATGTCGGGCAGACACTCATGGCGAATGGCCATGTTATGCAGAACACAACACGCCACAAAGAATGCTGCGACTTTTTGAGGACTATATAGCAATGTCCCACCAGACTTATCCAAACACCTGAAGCGCATTTTTAGCAACCCAAATGTTCTCTCGATCACATTACGCGTACGCGAGTGTTTTCGATTATAGGCCAACTCACTCCGAGTTCCCGGCGTGATGAATGTTGTCATCAGCCAGGTCCTCAGAGCATAACCGTTGTCCCCCAGTAGCCACCCTTCCAGAGGGGGATCCCCCTGGAAGAGCTCTGGAATGGTGGCCAGGATGAAGGAGTCATGGGTGGATCCGGGGTAATTCGCAAATAAATGTGTTATGTCACACATTGCATCACAAATGACCTGGATGTTGATTGAATGAGTTCCTTGATGTAGATCAGAGCGTTCTCTGACGGCGCACGTATCTGTACATGCGTGGAATCAATCGCACCGAGGACCCCAGGGAACCCACACTTAGCCCCGTATTCACCCTTCACCCGCTCTTGGTGGTCAGGAGATACGGGGAACTTGATGTATTTGTGGGCATGTCGGACTAAAGGTGCGTACACACCAAACAAAAACGCGGCTGAAGCCCGTAGTCAGACGCTTGTGCTGACCTAAAGTCAGACGCTTGTGCTTACCTGAAGTCAGACGCTTGTGCTTACCTGAAGTCAGACGCTTGTGCTTACCTGAAGTCAGACGCTTGTTGCACGTCAGCGTGTGTTCGTAGCTACAACAGTCATCGTCAGCCTCGAGGCCCAAACACATTCCCAGCGCAGATTCAGCCTCTGAAATAAGTTTCCTTGTCGCCGCTTTTAATCCCGGGTGTTTAGGTAAAGAAACACTGAAGTGTGTCGGTGTAAAAGTCCCAGAGCGGCTGTAGCTCCGGTTCACAATGAAGCTAAACCCCTGTGACTTGTTTTCATTTTTTTTTTTTCTCGGCCGGCATAGAATCTGTCCCGGTGACTCAGCTACAACGTACGTCACTGTTGGGGAAAGCTCCTGATTGGTCGACGCTCGCAAATTTCTCCAAAAAGTTCAACATTTCCCAACTCTAGCGTGGGCCGCACTGGACGCCCTGGAGGCGCGTCATAAGCTCACCACGCGCGGAAAGCTTCAAAACTCGCCGCACAGGAGGCGCGTGACTCGCTGCAGGATATTTTGACGCTCCCTGAGGCGCGTCCTCCATGTATTTTCAATGTAAACCTGCCTCCACCCCATCTCCGCCTCTTCCATCCACGGCTTCCTCCTGCTGCGGCTTCACGGGTCTTCCATACCACCACCAGTGTCCAGTCTCCGGGGGAAACATCCCTAACTACAAGCTGTTCATCCATACTGACTTTCATACATCGATGTTACCGCCGGGGTCTGATCGCCAAAACTAATATACATGTCAATAAATCTTCCTAATCACTGCTTTTGTCTGTTTGAGTCTATCCAGGTTGAATTGACTCCGCGCTTTGGTTTGGTGGGCCTTGCCTATTTGTAGCCACACACAAGTGTCTCATTGGCTCGCTGTTGGCTCTAAATTTGTAGTCATTAGCCTTTAAATATTGATCAAGGCAAATTTATTTGTAGAGCACAACTCAAGGGAATGATTATTAAAGCTGGGTGCCTCCTGGGGATTATTATTTTTATTTTTATTTTTATTTTTATTTTTATTTTTATTTTTATTATTATTATTATTATTATTATTATTATTATTATTATTATTATTATTGAGCTAGTCCTTATATGGTTCGTGGGGCTTGCAGGCCACACCTCAGTCCACCTCCGTTTTTTAGAGTGACGCCCTCTAGCTATTGGGAGCAAACCTTGGCCCATGCATGGTGTGCGTGCAGGTTCGGAGCCTCGCCTTGAACTGCGACATCAGTCACAAGATCTGGCCCAATATCTCAACAACAAAATGAAATAATTCATCTCCTTAAAGATTTAAATGATAAATAAAAGCTGTGTGTGTGTGTATGTGTGTATGTGTGTATGTGTATGAAGTTCAGTTTGTCAATGGCATGTCCCAAATTGGGTGCAGTGGTTGGCTCTTTGCCTCTGGGGCAAATTCCTTCATACCTGTAGCCATCTCCACTCTAAACGCTGAGTATAAAAGGAGTTTACAGGCACCAAATTCAGTGTGAGGGAAAAAAAGTTGTTGTATTCTCTTGTTCTGTTGTATGGTTTTGCACTTCGGCATCTTGTCTGAACTGGTGAATGAATGCATTTTTATTGTTCTTGTCTGTTTTTATGTATCTATTTTTATGTATCTTGTGCTGCAAAACTAATTGCCCTATCGGGGACATGAAATAAAATAAATAAAGTGAAGTGGGGACCACTGAACTCCGAGATCCCCTGCTGATTAGCCTGAGTATATTTCAGTATATCAGTTTCCATGAGCTGCCACGTGGAGGCACAGCAGAAGTCTTGATGATGAACACAATTATCTCATAATGTGCATCATCCTGTGGCATCCTGCACACAAGCTCACATAATCACACATTAAATGTAGAATACAAAGTGAAAGGTTATGGGATGGGTGGATGCCTTATAGGTTATTGCTAATGTTATCACGGATGTTCTTTGCTGTATGATCTTGTTGCCCATGATGATCTGCGTCCTCCATTACAGTGTCCTCAGCATCTCCACGCCGTCTTCTTGCTCTAAACAAATGTCATGGAGAATGCAGCATGTGGTGATGGTTGATGATATTGAAGTGATGTTCTTGTGATGGAGGCATTTCAGTCTGCGGAATTTGGTTTGAAGTAGTCCAAAGGCGTGTTCGATGAGCACACGAGGCAGGAAAGCACACTCGATCTTATTGGGATTTTTGTCTGTTGTTATAATGTGGAGCCAAACTGATTAAGAGTTCCTAAGGACACAGCAGATGTTATGAATGGGCATAAACAAGTTATGGGATTAACAGTTGTAGGCCAAGGGTTCCTCCACTTGCACCCTTGAGAGTCTGAAGTGACTCCTGAAATCATTGATGCTGTAGAGGGGTACAACGTCCTCATAATAATTTGATATTTTGGGGATCCTTGATAATAACAATTGAGCATTAACAATATATTATTAAATTGTACAACATATTTATTTTCTGTCGCCGTTACGTTACCTCCTCCTTCCAAACTCGTTGCCGTGGATGAACAGTAGTTCTTCATATTCTAATTCTTCTGCGAATAGGAACGCATAGGCATTTGCCTCAGCCATGGCGATCGTGTACAAAACCCACTACCCGACGTAAACAACAGTGCAACTTCCTGTTCTCGTTTATTTGTGCTTTGGAAACATGTCCGACTTGATTCAAGGCGCCTTTCTCCGGCGCACTTCATCTTAAACACACCTAATCTGACAAAGACAAAGGGGGAGACTCAGACAATATATACTAAAGGGGCGGCATGGGCAAAGACAACAGGTGTGACACATTAGGGAAGAGGAAGGTAATCACACAGGCGGGGAAACAGGGAAGGGCAGGAAGGAAGTCTGAAACGAGAAACAAAAGGTAAGATTTAAAAAAAAAACAGAATGACTAAATAGCAGAAAAACATGAACTTAAACAACAGACATGACATAACCAGGACAAAGGACAAAACAAACACGAACATCATAGACATTGCAATTTATAACTGTGCACAAACCATTAAGAGTTTAAATTAAGTGAATGTTTTGTCCATTACATTTCACTTACATCAACTTAAACACTGCCTATTGCTTACATTTATGCTTAACTTTTTAAAAACTTCTATTAAGACTTGTTCATGATGGAATATGTTCAAAATACAGCACGTTTGTACTCTTGTACAAGTTTGTCCAAAGCATTAAAGTGCATCACTTTAGTACAGGGGACACAATCATCATGAATGTATGAATGAACTAAGGATTAGCTAATCATTACAGCAGTAAGTGGTATATTAAGGTATATATGAAAATCCATTTTCTTAAAAATCATGATGATCATGATATTCATACAAAAAGTTCAAAAATATGATTAGTTAATGTTTTTGTTAAAAAATCTAAATGTTTTAATGAATTCATTGTGATTCTAAGATCATGATATATTAACAAGATTTTCTCATGAATTCATTACAGTAGGTACTTAATTAATACATGAAGTCATGTATGAAAGAACATGAAGTCATGTTAACTCATGATGAGTCATGATATCATGAAATCATGCATTAATTCATGCATAATTTCATGTTATTCATGCATGACTTCATGTAACATTATAAAGTGTTCCCCAAAATATTTATTACGTCATGTAAAAAAGAAAGTAATTACCTTTACCTTTAAAAAAGTCATATCTTTATTTCATCTTAACTATAGCACTCTATAACTATAGCATATTTGCAGTATATTGTTTGTGTATTTTTATTCCAGTTGTATCAGTCTTTAGTTCTGCTGTACTAAGTGGAAATACTTGTATATAGAAAAATAGAGTTTTATACAGATCAATATGTACCATACTTGGTTCAAAGAGAGCTTTTCACGGATAGGTACGGGGAAGTATGCTATACTGTATTTATATTTAAAGTAACTTAACTGATGCGTAAATAACATTGCACTGTCATTGACCTGATGCAGGACTTTTCCCATATTTACAGATAACAAGTACTGTAAATTACCATTGATTAAGGTTTCATTCATTTAGCTTATGGTCAATAATCTAAAGCTGTTATTTTCTGTATTAACTGTTAACAAAACTATAATTGTACTTTACATTATTGAAAATGAAGGTGTTTATAAACAAAGACATAACATGTGCTTCAAGTCTATGTTTATACAGAAAAGACAAATCTTTTCTGTCTCAGCATCGGGAACAAGATTATGGAATAAGTTGCCAGTGGAAATCAAGGAGTTTAATAATATCAAACATTTAAAAGGAAATACACAGAAATGGTTCTTGCAACGTATGACAAAATGTAATCTTAAAAGTCACTACAATGAATATATAGATATATATTTTTATAGATATATTTTTGCCGATTAATCACAAGTTAAATCAAGTTCTAATTGAAAGATTTCAATTGGGTACCATCAAGCTGTCCAAATTATAGAAGCCACACTCTAACTGCTGTTCAGTTGACGTTGCTATAACGACTCAAACTACACAATAGTAACTTAGGGGCGAGACATGGATCTGAGGGCCCCCCCCCCCCCTCACGACAGGCACGAAAAGCCTCGTCCTTCTAACACATCACACAGTATAGGAGGTAAACATCATCCACCAAGTCAACTAGTCAGGGCAGCTGGGCGGGGCCTCCACCCCCTCTCAGCAGGCCACTACACACTCTGGCTTTTTAACACCACCTCACTAGACAGGGACATGTCATTGTTCTAATATCGATAACAAATAGTGGATGGTCATGACAACACGGAAGTGGCAAGATGGCAGATTATAAAGTCCAATATGACTATAATATGAAATAGGACATTCACTGATAATGACAAGAATGACAATTGTTATGATAAATAACAATACCTACTAATTACATTTATCACTATTGTTTATTAGCATGCTGTGTTAATGATATGAAAAGGTAAAACCTCCTTGTTTGCCAGTGCTGCAAAATTCTGTTGATTGTATGTTGACAATTGTAGCAACAGTAGGATAAAACGTAAAGGTATAGCGGAGGATGTTCTATTTCCGGGTGGATCATCAAGACTATTGGTCCTCCTAATTGTCAATCATTCTGGTGATATGCTTACGTAAGGCCGTTGTGCACGCTCGCCCCTTGTTAATTTCTGCGCATGTGCACTTTCAGGCCTATGTGAGTTACGCTGCACCGAGTCGTTTGAAAATGGATCTGATCCGAAGGGATCCAAGAAACGATCTCTTATTTTCCACACACAACTTGACGCTATAACAATTCTAACGCCAGGTCCCAAAACACCACATTGCCAGACAATAAAGTTACTATATGCAGCGGAACTGTCTGTGACTTTCTCCCCTTCCTCCATGATGTGCAGCTCCATGTGTGGCAACAGTGATGTGCGGTTTTGTGGTCGTTGTTGACAGCATTTCTGTTCCAGCAGTGTTGCCAGCAATGTAGGAGGGAGCATTACAATAACAAAAGGGAAGATCACGCCTCAGTGTCAGTCTGACACCCTGGATTAGTAATGTTACAATAACTGTAATAGTACTGCTTTGCACTAAAAGAGTTTATAAGTTAGCCTTTGACGTGTTTTGCCACAAAAAATGACATGTTAGTGGTTATATACAGTGCCTCTCGTAAGTATTCATACACTTTGAGCTTTTGCACGTTTTGTCATGTTTACAAACCTAAACATAAAGATTTAATTTGGATTTTTTTACTGAACGTTCACACACAAGTAACAGACAGCTGTGAAGTGAAAGCAAAATGATACATGATTCTGTTATTTTTCAAAAAATAGAAAAGTGAAAAGTGGGGCGTGCATAAGTATTCATACAGCATTTTCTGAGTGCATTAAATTGCCTTTAGAACATTCCTAATGACTCCAGAATGTTCACACCTTGGCCTAACCATTAAATAGAGGCACCTGTGTGTAATCTACTCTCAGTATAATTTCAGCTGTTCTTTTAGGCCCTCAGAGCTGTGGTCGGAGTGTATTGGTCTCTAAACAACATCACCAGAGAGGTCAGGGATAAAGCTGTGGAGAAGTTTAAAGCAGCATTAAGTTATACAAAGATTTCCCAAGATTTAAACATCTCCCGGAGCAACTGTTCAATCCATCATTCAGAAATGGAAAGAGTAAAGCACCACTGCAGACTTACCAAGACACGGCCGTCCACCTAAACTAACAAACCGAACAAGGAGACACTGGTGAGAAATACAACCAAGTGCCCCAAGATAACTCTGGAGGAGCTGTGAAGTCCTGCCGCTGAGCTGGGGGAATCTGTACATGGGACAACTATAAGTCGTATCTACACAAATCTGGCCTTCATGGACGAGTGGAAGAAGAAAGACATTATTGAAAGGAGGCCATAAGAAATCCTGTTTGAAGTTTGTAGAAGTCATATGGAGGACACAGCTCCATGTGGAAGAAGGAGCTTTGGTCAGATGAGACAAACGTTATGTATGGAGCAAACCTGACACTGCTCATCGTCCTGAGTGCACCATCCCCAGTGTCAAATATACGGGGGGGAGCATCATGCTGTGGGGCTGCTTGTCCTCAGCGGGGACTGGGGAGACTGTAAGAATAGTTGTGAAGATGGATGGAGCCAAATACAAGGACATTTTGGAGGAAAACCTGCTGGAGTCAGCAAGAGAACTGAGGCTGGGGCGGAGATTCACCTTCAGCAGGACAATGACCCTAAACACAAAGATAAATCTACAATGGAATGGTTCAATAAAAACATATTAATGTGTTAGAATGGCCCGGTCAAAGTCCTGACTTAAATCCTATTGAAAATCTGTGGAATAATCTGAAAACTGCTGTTCACAAACGCTCTCCTTCTAATAGATGGGTTTCCTGTTTACAAACATTGGGAGATGCGCGCGCATCCGGGGAGCAAGAAAATGCTAAGCGGCCAAGTGGTAAACATAACAAGTCCGATTGGAGCTCTTAACGGTGTCTGAATGAAACCGGTTTTCTAGTCGGCTGGCGTAGCCTTTTGCGTGGTTTGTGTACTCTTGCTGACACCCTTTAGAATAACATATCATGTCGTTTGTAGATCTTAATTGTTGAACATGCTCTCGTAACATTATGTAGCCGCACGGCTAGCCAGTTGGCTACGTCTCAGCCCCTTATTGTTTTACCGTCGCTGCTGTTGTTTATTCACACGGAATGCTTCATGTCTGAATGATGTCAACATCATCCACTGATATCAAAGTTTAATAAAATTACGTCTGTGAGTTTTTTGTCTGCTTTTCATTTACGTATTACAGCCAAATGAGCCAAAACAAATACGTGAAAATTGCAATGTAGTACTATCTTATTGAGCTTCTTTGTCATCTTATTAACATGAACTTCAGATGAAGTAGATCAAATATTTACGACAACTTAATTTACGGCCTGTCATAAAGGCTACTGTACTGTACTGTACCAGAGCCTAAACGTTCAATGATTCCAGGAGGGGGGGGCGTGATAATAATAATACTGAATATAAATTTAGCTCAAGGCAGAAATGAAAAATGTTAGGCCTCATTCACACATCACTGTGTTCCCTCTTCAAATGTAAACAGCCTGCGTTCATACACATTGTACGGTCTGCGTAAAAAAAATGAACTCTTTTCTCATGTATTCATTCATATTCGTTCATTTAATTGCACATTCACGTATTCATTAATTCATATTACTGACATGCACATGTATTCTTTGATTACATTGTGTCCTATTCATCCATTTTGACAGTGTGTTCTTTACATTCACAACCTTCAAGTTCAAACTCATTTGCTCTGGCAAGATGACAAAGTAAACTATATACAAAATGACTCTATTGTCTCTATACAGTTATTATTTGGGAACAGGGCTGCACAATTAATTGCAATTGAATCAACATTGTAATTTTAAATATTGCAATAACCGAATCCCAAAGACTGAGGGTCTTGCGTCTCCAGTATTTTATGAAGCTGAAATGTAATTAAAGTATTATTTAATGAATACTAGTCACAATCAAAAACGTAATCCGCAACTACACTACTTTTCAAAATCAATAGATAAGCTTTGGTTTAGTGGAATTGGAGATATTTTTTTATGGTATTTGGAAGATTAATATCAGTCTCTTCGATGACAGCTCCCAACGCCATATTGTTTACAGCAGCGACCCCTCAAGGCGCAATGCATTATGCTATTGCGCAAGTAGCGAATTGCAGGTTATTTTTAGAACTTAACCCCATTGATAAACGAGGGAACACTGTACATAATATATTTAAATCGCAGATTGAATCGCAATTGCAATTTCAGTCTGAAAAATGGTGCAGCCCTATTTGGGAACCACAGTCCGTCTAAGATTGGTGAGACATGCACAAATGGTTACAATGTCATCCAACATATCAACGTGGCTGATGGGTATGACGGTGTTTAATATCTTAAAGTCTTTAAGTTGACCAATAACTCTCTCCACGTGTATACGTACTCTTGACAACTGGCGTGAAGTGTCAACACAAGAACCAGGCAACTGAGACTTCCCCTTAGGAAAACTGGGCATTCTTAATGTTGCTCCCACAATGGCCAATTCCTCTCTAACAAGGAATCCTCGGTCTGCAAGGACCTCATTTCCATTCTCCAGTTTTTTCAAAAATCCTGACCCTAGAGTTATTATCTTGTCAGAGGCACGACCACCCCACCCATCAGACAAAAAAGATATCGCCCCAGCTGGAGTTATTCCAATACAATATTTGATGGTATTTTGGTGCTCGTAATTTGACCAAGTTTCAGCCCTTGCTTTTAGATTGTAGGTTCTCTCTATTAAGATTTCTGTGCAGTCTATAATGCAACAACAGTTCTTAAATTTTGGTTTAAAACATTTTGGCATGTTTGCTGTTACTGCATCCTTACTAGGCCAAATTATCAATGGTTTCAAAACTAAGGACAACATGGGTATCCACTCTCTTATGATTTTGGACACAGTTGAAAAAGGAAGGTCAAATTGTTGTGCCAGGTCTCTATTGGTGAGCCCAAGTCTGATTTTCATTCAAACCAAAAGGAGGTGGTTCTCCCAGCTTAACCCACCCTTCAGCACTAATGTGGATCGTTTAACAATCGTTAGCAGCCACAAGAAAGCCTGAATAGACTGCAATCCAGTAAAAAAACAGAGTGTAGAGTCTTTCACTGAATCAAACCCAAATTTTGACAGTTTAAGTTGGTCCCGCAGCTGTTGATTCTCTGACTTTACAGCCTCCAGTTCCCTTTTTAGAGCCACGTAGTCGTCCTGAAGGTGGCGATACTGCATGCTGAGTTGGTCCAAGTCCTTTCTGGGCACAAAATCATCTACAAGAAAAAAAGGAGAACAAATACTTCATGCTTGAAGTATCACAAAAGGCACCATCTTAACAATACACAGAGCACAATTTAGACATGGGAACAACACACCGACACAACTCCCACCCATTCACTGAATTTTGTATACCTGATTCAGCTTCAACGTCAGCTTCAGCATCAGCTTCAGCTTCAGCATCAGCGTGGAGTGTGGAGCTAGCAACAGGTGCCTTCTCCTGCCTTCTTCTAATTCTTTCATATCTATGGAAAATTATACAAAGTATTGTGTATCAAAATATTTTAACTATATTAAATATTTTGGCTCCTACTAACCAAAGCTATGCAGTTAGGTTAGAATATTTTACTGACCGAATCATACATACCTTGCTACTTTTGCTGTAGGGTCTGGAGCGCTGTGTGGAAAAATCGAAAATCTGGACTGTCACAGTCCATAGATGGTTCTCCTGATAAAGGAAAAATGCCCCATTAGCTCAGCTAATTATTGTACAAGTTTCTATTTCAGACATCTCAACTGGGGAAAAAATACTTTCAAGGAGCAAGCAAAACATTATATTAACTACACAAGTAAAGTCTACAAGTGGGTCAACATGAAGAAGAATGATACTTGTTAAACTCTAACAGCCGACAGCAATGCTCAAGTAAACAAATACACTAAAGCAAAGGCAGTATTACATAATTATACAAAGAAAATACGTTAGGCTATTAATGAGAGTGAGGTTAACTACACCTCCAAAAGATGCCCTCCCTGTCATTTGCGGTGTGCTTTTCTTCCACTCACAATATTTATTTTGGTTATGGCTTGTAGGCTACACAGGCTGATTTCTCAACAACTGAGAGCCGCTATCAAAAGGTGGCGAGCGAGACTTTGAACAAGAAGGTCATTAGGCGAAGCTCCACGTTAGGCACCATTGTTTTTCCTTCATCCAGTTCAGTGACTCGACAACAATCATACCATAGATCAGCGTCTATTTGGCTGTTCCAAGGGCGCATCTCCTCAGGATTTTCAGGCTAAACTAAGACGGAGCCTAACTTAGCCTACTTATTTAGCTAATAGCTAACGTTGCTAGCTAAAACAGCTAACGCTACAAGTTGCTAAAAGTTACCTTTAACTTGGCTGATCAGGATCAAATATAGATAATTTAGCCTAGTTTTAGTGATCACGTATGAATTATGGCGAGATACTTCAAAAATGTTGTAATTACTGTAGGACACAAACACTTACCAGATATGAAGTGAGCGCTACAGAGGCTCACCCCAGTTGTAGGACCACCCGAACCCCAATCCGCCCTTTTAATTGCCTGAAGCCACAATCTTCTCCGACTTTTGGCAAAGGGATGACGTCCTCTCGGGATGTTGACAGCACAACAACTCCTCATTGTTTCATTCGGAATGCCGCTGTCTGGATCTGTCTGTGTATCTTTTGCTCCTCGGATGCGTGCGCAGCTTGTCTGTGACGTCACCCAGAAATCCATCTATGTGACAGAGCTTGAGTTGTTTTGTAAAGAGGAATGGGCTAAAATGTCAGTCTCTACATGTGCTAATCTTGTAGAGTCAGACGCCAAAAGACTTGTGCTGTTATTGCAGCAAAAGGGGGTTCCACAAAGTATTCATTCATGCTGTATGAATACTTATGCACACCCCACTTTTCACTTCACAGTTGTCGGTTACTTGTTTGTGAACGTTCAGTAAAAAAATCAAAATAAAATCTTTATGTTTATAGGGCTGTAAACATGACAAAATGTGCAAAAGTTAAAGGTGTATGAATACTTTCGAGAGGCACTGTATGTACACATACCTCCTCAATTGCCATCCTCTGTTCATGAAGTTCTTCAACCCTTTTGAAGTCCTCCCGTGACAGGTCAGCTAGCAGACGGCCACGGGCTCTAGGCCGACCTCTGGCTCCCCCTGTCTCTCATGCTCTTGGCAGGTGCTGGCTCTTGGAGGTCTTGCGACCCGCGGTCATTTCCCTCAGCCTTTAAACGCACCCGCGCCCCTGGATCTTGGTCGGGATGCACTGGGAACGGGCTCGTAGTCCATATCTGATCCCACAAGACTGTCCAAGACTGTGAAAGCTCTAAATGCACAAGCAATAAAACAAAAATGAGATGTTAGATGACAGCTTGTTTATGAGCCTGTAGCATGATAAAGTTAGCTGTAGAGACAGACGCTACAGAGACACAAACATTTTTTATTCACAATCCCTGTTTACGATTGGCTTTACGCATATTCTATAAAAAATGTTTGCTTGTCGTAAATAGATTTTCACTTGCCGGTGGCGAATCTGACATAGTGGAAAAACTGCAAATCTTCTTGGAAAGTGAGTTTGTGAGAGCGATGCCGACAGTGACTTGTAAACAGAGCGTGCACGCGGTGGCAAGGCTCCGGGGGTGGATATATATAGGTATATATTTGTGTTTGTGTTGAAACTGATATAGAATTAGAGGTGGGCAGTTATCGGCGTTAACGGCTGAGACACGTTTCCTTTCCTCGTGTTGTCGACGTTTATCTCCATTTTGACAGAACTATCTCCAGGTTGAAGCTCGTAGTAGCAGCAGCTGCAGCAGCATGAGCTGTTGTTGTGTCAGTGATCACATGACACTGTTGACCAATCAGGAGACGCGCACATGTTTCCCACGCTCACAAACAGAGGCCTGTATTTTCTGGTCTGGTAAAATGGCCCACATTACCCGTAAATAATTGGGTACTCCTGCCACAACTGTCCCATGTGAGAGACTTTTTCTTTAGCAGGTCATATTGTGCAGTAGAGGAGATCTAGTTTGTCACCAGAAAATGTGAAGAAGCTGGTCAGCCTGAGTGACCGGTGGAAGAAGGAGAAACAGCTTGGACTGATTGACACAAAGCTACTGACTGTAAACTGTTCATCAGGACCTCTAATGTCGGCCTACAGTTCAAAATTAATGTTTAACTGAATAAACAGTTAGTAAACACAAGTGCATCTTCTTGAACATGAATTATTTTCATCACCAATTATCATAGTAGAACGTTCTCAAGCAGTTTGTGATGCATTTTAGAACAGGAGATGAGCCCCTGGTCTAACGCACCGCCTGACCTGAGAAACTCGTTCTCAAAGACTTACTTTTAGTCATTATTTGGGCAGCACACATATTCTGAATGGCTTCAGCAGAATTCAAACGAGACATTTTAATCTAGATTAAAGGATTGTATTTTGTTTATTTAATGTAAATGTAAAAGTAATGTATAACTGTAGCATCATGAATTGCAAATGTAACGTACATGAACAAGGGGTCGACTCCCTTTGAGCTTCCATTAACTGTACGATTGTGAAACTCTGTGTAGTTTATTTGAGCAATTCACATTTTCTCTTCCTCCAAACAAACAAACAAACAAAGGTACATACAGTGCACTTTTCCCGAGTTCTTACTGTCCTCTCACCTTTTCTTTTGCACATCAGCCTTCACATACGACACAGCTGTCATCGTGAGAATGACATGTATGATGACTCTGGCCGATCATCATGGACTTTGTGGAATGGTGTGAACATCACAAGTACACTGCAAAAAGTTGGGAAGTATCTGAGGATGACTTTAATGTAAGTGTAAATATCTGGCCCTGTGCGAAAAGTTCATGTAATTAGACTCTAATAAAGGACAAAAGTACTTATTTCAGTTTGTTTTTCTATATATCAAGGTTATTTTTGCAGTGTAAACAGGACAGTACAATTCAGTTTTTGAAAACACTTTTTATGTATTAGCTTTTATGTAAGTAAGTGATTTATTTGTCATAACTGTACAAGGAAATAGTGTCCAGGTGTTTGACCTGAGCCGCGCTGTCATTGTGAGTCACCTGACCTACATGTTTCAGGAGGAAGGGGAAACCGGAGCACTGCCTTCAGACTTCTCTGATCTTCTGAAATGGTTTGTCCCTGTTTCAGAGCGTGGTGTCCTGCACTGGTCTGCTCCTCCACCTTTTCCTCCTGCACAGCTCCCTCCCTCACCATCTTCTCCTCCTTTGTCCCTTGTTTCCTGTAGCTGCTCTTCGGACGCCTCCACTGTGCTGTGGGTGTGGGGGCTCTTGGTGCCTCTTCGGTGTTTTAGAAAAAATAAATCTGTAGGTCTCAAATGTCTTTAGCTCAAAAGCTGCTTTCTTCAGGACCATTATGGAATCTATGTAAGGCAAGGCAAGGCAAGTTTATTTGTAGAGCACAATTCATACACAAGGCAATTCAAAGTGTAAAAAAAAAAAAAAAAAAAACTACGTACAAAAGCATCCAGTAAAACGATGTGGGACAGAAACCACAAATGCAGTTCACAGAAAAAGGCAAAAAATGCAGCTGTACCAAGAGAGAGGTTTTTTAACTCTATTGCCATTGTGTGATTCTCGTGAAGGCCTTTTCTCAATGAGCCTCATAAGCAAATGGTTTAACGGTCTGTAAAATCAAAACCATTTCCGGTGACTACATTGAGAAAATGTCAAAAGTGCAAAGCAGTAATCAAAGCAAAGAATCTATTGAACATTTTTGTTTAATTCCATATGTGTCCATTTATAAATGAGAATCTACAATGTCTTAAAAAACAGAACAAGCATTACATCAAATCTTTCGACCGGTCCTGTGTTGGTCCTGTATCCTGTAACTGGGGGCCTGGTCTGGAGAGTCCTGAGACATGGCTGGGGGGTCACAGGTACTGTGCCTATAGTTCGTTAGCTGTGAAAACATTGGCTCACATGTTGCAAGTCCGTGTGGGCAGAGCCCTGGAGAACACTGAGAAAACAAAGTTCCGTATCTCTTTGGACTGCAGGCCGTAGATGAGGGGGTTGAAGCTCGCAGGGACGATGAAGTACATGAGGCTGGCGAGGTGGCGCTCCTGCCTCGCCTGTGGGAACCGCATGAACATGATGGTCACCAGCCCACTGAATAGGGAGAGCAGGTACACCAGCAGGTGAGAGATGCAGGTCTGCAGAGCCTTACGGTTCAGAGTGCGGCTGCGCAGACACACAATGGTGATGCTTCCGTACGCCAGAACCATGGAACCCACTGAGCAGACGTACAACACTGCTGTGTAGGTCAAACCATAAATATTATTAATCACAACACTCTCACAGGATAGCCCGAACAGAGCCGCATTACTGCAGTACATCCCCACCACCAGCAGACGGCAGCGGCTCAGGCGGATGGTCAGTCCCAGGAGGATGGAGACCAGGACTAAGGTCACAGTCCAGACCGAGACAATGAGCCGGGCCAGGGTCCTGTGGGTCATGATCTGACTGTAGCGCAGCGGGTGGCAGATAGCCACGTATCGGTCAAACGCCATGACTATGAGGATGGCCCTGACCCCGGTGGCCAGCAGGTGAGCGGTGAAGGCCTGGTACACACACTCAGGGTATGTTATGACCCGTTCAGACGGCGGGCGCAGCATGTCCAGCAGCACCCGCGGGAGCACGTTAGTGTTGGCCACCATGTCATTTATGGCCAGGTTACAGAAGAGCAGGTACATGGGCTGGTGCAGGCGGCGGTCAGCAATCACCGCACAGACCACCAGGCCGTTTGCCACCGTGATGAAGAGGAAAGAGAGGAAGATGAAGGCCCAGACGCCCAGAGAGAGGCGTGGGGACAGCGAAAAGCCCTCCAGCAGGAGTATGGGACTGTTCAGGGTGTGGTTCTCCATCGGGTTCTCCATGGCACTGTGAGAGACGTCAGAGATCACAGTTGTGTTACAGGGTTATACAAATGTTTGTCAGGTGAAGAACTGATGTCATTATAGGATTATATAATGTTGATCACACACGGACATGTGCACAACACACAACACACTCCTGTGTAGAGATGGGGATCGGAAACTGGTTGTACAAGTGGAACCGGTTGTGTTTGAACAATCCATCAGAATCAAATGTCTCCTTCATCAACAATTCTTCTAATTGATGCCATTTTGCGCAGCAGCCTCTTAATTTCGTAAACCTGCAGGCCGGAGCCAGTGCAGATCCACGACTGCAAATCCACGCACCAGTTCACCAGTGAATTAGGATCAGACTTCACGTCAGAATGATTTGATCTGAATCTGTCCTCTCTGTATGCTTCTGCTGCTGCTGCACAAGCTTCTGCTAGCATCGCGAGCAGAGGAGCTGCCCAGAAGATCCTATAATCCTCATTCAGAAAAATAGAGGAAGGTCAAATACAAAACTCCGATGTAGATTGTCAACACTGGCTGAAGTAGTCAAATTAGTGTTCTAGAGAAATAGCTTCTTTAATGCTCTGGATGAATAGGTTCATGTCAGGGTAGCTTGCGCTTCTGTTGAGGCCAATTTATCAGCCCTGTTCAAATATAAAACAACATGAAACATGCACCTATTAGATCGCCTACTCCTATTTATTTAGAAACGACGACAGAATTTGACCCATGTCAAAGGAATACATTCGACACAGCATTTGTTTATGTAAAATGTGTCTTTTGATACTCACTCCTGCCACCTCAGGTCTTATGCATAACTGCATCTTGTATATTAAGCTCGTGCATGACGGCACTTCGGACCTGAAGTAACACCTTCGTGAGTGACAGGATTTTAGAGGCAGTTGTGGTGAACAGGTCTGAGCTCATTCTACACATGAGGACATTGTTGAAACTTGTAGGGAGAGGAAAATACTTCATTTTAACATTTTTAAACTCCGTATAGTCCCTTTAATCAATGTTCCCATCTTTCCCCCATCAGCCTCCCAGCTCAGACATGAACTCTATACTTTTAGTCACTTTCAGTTCAATGAACTGTCAGACATGGAATACTTAGAAAGTAACTGCTAATCCTACTAACAAGCAGAAACTGTTATTACATTTGTCTCAGTGCAAGCTAGAAGACTAAGAAGCTAGACTGATCCTATCAAATTGGAATAATAATAAAAAAAACTCCAACCTTCATTAATTTACTACATGATGTACTGAAACATGTCCAATTGGAAGAAAATCTAATTTGAACTAAAAAGAAATGTCTGCAGCACTGGGACAAATGTAAACAATGATGAATGTAATGGTGTGGATGAACGGCGAGTTGGTGACACACTTAAATGTATTTATATCATGCTGTTGTTAACATGTGCTATGTTTTCTCCAATCTCAGCTGTAAACAGAGGTAAATGAACAGTTTTGCTGTAATTTGGCTTGTTCATAATTCGTGTACACACAATACACAATCTGAATTGTATTGTTCATTAGTGTGTGCTTTCCCGATCACATAAATAAATAATAATGCTAATAATAGCTTGTGCTGACGCTGACTCCCAAACAGGTCTGCATAGCAGCAGAAGCCTCCTCTCCTCATTCTCTCTGATTCTCATCCATTTATGCGAGAAGTACCTGAGGAGTTTCCCTCATCACTGACATGGCCATAGAAACCCCCAACAACGTCCGATTCCAATCCAGACGAGAGCCTGCACAGACGTCTCCTTTGTTACTGTGGTCGCTGTGACCGCTGATGCCCGTTTTTCATTTATCACACCATTCTTTGACCATAAAAGTCCCACTGAGAGTCAGAATGTTCAATTCAGGGAGTCCAACACACACAAGCGGTCGTTAGGAAGTGAGACCTACATGTTGACCATGTATCTTAATATAAAGCTTTTAAAAGTGAAGTTTAAAAGAGTGATAATATCCGGTTTATTCTGAAATCTCTCACTCAGGGAAATGTATATCAGTTCAAACAATCTCAAAAGTAGTCAGCATTGTGCTCATACTAACAAAATAACAAAGAAAAGGTTTATACAAATGATTCTTATGCAATTCTCCTTGCCAAATAAATCAAATCAATATATTAACATTTTACATGAAATAAAAAGTGCAGTTCAGAGTTCAGAAGTTTTCCGAGTACTTAAACAGGATAAATATTCTTCAGTGTGACGCGGTGCTGTTGTGAGGGTGAGGCTCAGTCCCAGAGAGGTCTGCTGGACTTAACAGTTCCTCATTATGTTTGAAGAACTGTGTGTGCTCCCATGCCCTCTGATGCAGTGGCTTTGTGTTCTCCTGTGTGTGAAGTGAAGAGAGCAACTCACCTGGTGGAGGAGCAGCCAGGTCTGAACCCACAGCTCTTTTATAAACCTCCTCCAAGGCTGCACAACGCACTCAGGGGTTAAAGAGGGGGCGGGAATGATCAGGAACGGCGTTTCCCCACCATCGCATGGCCCCCCAAAAAAGTTACTGATTGCAACTTTGTCATTTTCAGACAAATACAAAACTGTCTGTGCGACAAATCAATGCAATAAAAATACTAGGTCGGGCTTACTCAGTATGCGTCCCGGGGGCCAAACTATAAAATCTGATCCATCCATCCATCCATCCATCCATCCATCCATCCATCCATCCATCCATCCATCCATCCATCCATGCATCTTCTTCCACTTGTCCGTTGCTGGGTCGTGGGGGCAGCTGTTTGGAGCTGCCCAAACCACATTGCACCGGCCCCTTATCAATCAATCAACCAATCAAACTTAATTTATAAAGCGCTTTTCATACCGAATGGTATCACAAAGTGCTTTACACATTACAATATTTAAAACAACCTCCCATATATATACATTTTATACATTAGGATTAAATAAATAGATGTCAGTTAAAAGTTAAGCTAAAAAGGCGGTTCTTGAGCTGCTCTTAAAAACATGAACGTTCTCTGCAGCCCTGAGCTCCTCCTCAGGTGGTTCCAGAGGCGAGGGCTGTAATATTGAGTCTTTTTGTTGACTTTAGGAATAACTGGGAGACCCCTGCCGGAGGAGCGAAGGGGCCGTGAAGGTTCGTAAGGTAAAAGCAGTTCTGAGAGATAAGAAGGACCAAGACCATTAACACATTTAAAAAAGTATTAAAAGAACTTTAAAATCGATCCTGAAACACACGGGGCCAATGCAGCGATTCTAAAACCGGTGTAATGTGGTCCCGCCTCCTGGTCTTCGTCAGGACACGAGCTGCTGAGTTTTGTAAAAGTTGTAAACCTGAGATCCTCTTTTTGGGAAGACCATAAAGCAGGGCATTACAGTAGTCGATACAACTGGTGATAAAAGCATGCATGAGCGTCTCCGTGTTGGCCCGAGAGAGAATTGGGCGACTCTGGCTATGTTCTTTAGATGGTAAAAACCTATCTTTGTGATATTCTTAATGTGTGGAATAAAAGTCAGCTCAGAGTCAAAGATCACGCCCAGGTTCTTCACCTGTGAGGAAGGATTAAAGACAGTGACTGTAGTTTGGGTAAAAGTCTCTCTCTCTGGGCCTCAGGACGACTTCAGTTTTGTCCTGGTTAAGCTGGAGAAAGTTTTCTGCCATCCAGGATTTGATTCTAAAATGCAGTTAAAAAGTGCATCCATTGGCCTGGTGTCATCAGGAGACATGGAAATGTATAACTTTATCATCAGCATAACTGTGAAAGTTGACTCCATGTCTCCTGATGACATCACCAAGAGGGAGCATATACAGATTAAAAAGCACTGGGCCTAAAATTGAACCCTGAGGCACACCACATGTAATTCTATGGACCTTAGAGGAGCAGGTATCCACACTTACCATGAACGTCCTGTCTGTGAGGTAGGAAGTAAACCATTTGTGTACAGCACCAGAGAGGCCGATTTGTTTTAAACGAGTTAAAAGAATAGTGTGGTCGACTGTATCAAAGGCAGCGCTCAGATCCAGAAGAACCAACACTGTCAACTTTGTAGAATCATAATTTAATCTAAAATCGTTTAAAATCTTTAAGAGGGCGATCTCGGTGCTGTGGTTTACCCTAAAGCCAGACTGGAATTTCTCAAGGACATTATGTGCATTTATAAAATCACTAAGTTGGATAAAGACAAGTTTTTCTAAGATTTTGCTTAAAAATGGTAAGTTGGATATCGGTCTAAAATTGTTAAAATCATTAAAATCCAAATTGCTCTTCTTCAACAGGGGCCTCACCACCGCCCCTTTAAAGGCAGCAGGGAAGACCCCGTCTGAAGAGAGCAATTCATCATGTTTAAAATCTCGTCTCTAAAAGATCCATAAAATGTTTTAAAAAACGGCGTTGGGACCGGGTCTAAAAGACATGTGGTGGGCCTCACTGAGGAGAAAGCTTTATCAAACATCTCAGCATTAACCAGGACAAAACTGTCCAGTGTTTCCTCTGGAAGAAAAAGACCATCAGATGTGTTTAGAACCGTGTTACTTTGGGTAGATAAAATATTACATCTGATAGTGTCTATCTTTCCTCTGAAGTGGTCTGCAAATGCCTCACAGAGGCGTCTGTGGGGTTAAAAGGAGTTTTGTTTAAATTAGGGTTTAAACATTTTCTATCGTTGAGAATAAAGGCCTCTTCATACTCCACAAGACGCGAGAACTTTGTTCTTGTTCTTGAGGCAAAAAGAACGAGAACAAAGTTGGTCTGAGCTCTGATTCTCCACAAGACGTGTTTCTGCCGAACTGCCACGGCCACAAACAAGGAATGACCGAAATAAAACAAGCTATTTGAGTTTAAACTATTATAAAATGTATCAGTCACGGTATTGCAAACATTTTGAAGATTGACTTCATGTTTAGCCACATCTCCCGCTGGTTTATTATGTCCGTGTGTTTCTCTCCATGTTGCCATGTGCCTGTCCTTGTCCTTCAGCAAAGTATTTTACTGCCGTGAGCGGTGCCGCAAAACCATGTTGTCTCCGTTTTCCGCATCGGTGTTAGGACGTAAACATTGGATTCCCGCTTCTGCCAAAATAAACCCGCCCACTAAAAATCCAGCCAATCACAGCCAGAGTTCTCTCAGCCTTACCGAAATAGTTCTGCTGAGCTGATGCGTCAGCAAGACCTGCCGAACAGGAGCTGCGAGAACAAAATGATGTCATTTTGTTCTCGCGTCTTGTGGAGTATGAAGAGGCCTTAAGACTTTTGGGTTATTTTTATGATTGGTGATCATTGTGGAAAAGAATTTATTTCTTATGGCTCCTCCTGCAAGTGGTGGGTCCACGGGAGGGCGACCTCACGATTAAACAGGCCTGTTTGTCTCTCATAAGGGGCTTCTGAACCGCTCTTTGTCTGACCCGTCACTTAGAACCAGTTTGCCATGGCAGACGAACCCCCCGACAATAGAGCTCCTGGATCATTCAGGTGCTCAAACCCCTCCACCACGTTAAGGTGGTGGTTCCAGGAGGGGATAAAATCAGATCTGCGTCTAATTTTTCATAAAAATATATTTTTCCGGGATTATCCGCCCGCAATCGCTCTGCGGCGAGTTCGTGCCACTCTGCATAGCAGTGTGCCTGCTCCTGTACCATCATCTCCTACAGCACGGGCTCAAAGGAAAACATAGCTCTGTAAAACGGTGTAAGACGCTAAAGTGAGAAAACAGGAGGCTGATCATTGGACGGACTGACCGAAGCACAAAGATTATTCGCGGTTGACGGCAGATGTGTTCCTGCCTTCACCGGTGCAAAGGGCTTGACCAGCTATGTTAAGGTAAGGGGACTCCAGTTCAGTTCAGTGGTGTTGTCTATGTGATACGCCGTATAACCACTCTAAAGCCTGCATAATTTCAGTATTACCACTACAAAGTGGGAAAAGATACGTATCACTCATTTGCGTAGTGTTATTTTTGTGTTTTCTGTCCGTTTAGAGACCAGCACAAACTCAACCATAAGCTATTTCCTCCCCTGAAAACGAGAGATGACAGGCCTCTCTCTCTCTCTACCGACAGACCGACTGTTCCCTCTCAGCTGTGCTCGTGCGCAATTGCTCACAGCTCCGGTGCACATGTGCACATGTAAAACCCGGCCTGAGAATAGCTGATAATGATAGAGGCTTATTAACCGTCCCCGCGGCGCTGGAGGAGTCGCGTACGTCTCCCCGTCATAGACACTTTCCCTGTTCATCCCCGCTCTGGGAGCCCACAATGCCCAACGCTTAAAGCACATTTCTCCCCCCCCCCGCAGCAGCGTGAGAGCGTCCTCTGGCAAAGGCAGTGACAGGTACAGCCGGGGAACAACCTGTGTTACAAAGTGCTGAAGTCTACGGGAAAGACTGTTCCAAGTGTGCGTTTTACTCTCAGACACTGGAGCTGTTGCTTGACAGAGACTGAAAAGTGGATGTGCCCCGCCCACAGCGCTGACCGAGCCACGCCCACAGCGCTGACCGGGCCACGTCCACAGCGCTGACCGAGCCACGCCCGCCCACAGCGCTGACCGAGCCACGCCCGCCCACAGCGCTCTCCTGTTCATGATCCTGGTTCTCCAGAAGCAGAGCGCACGGTGGTGTGTGGGGGAGTTTGCAGGCGCGAGAGCCCGGTGTTTGGGTGGTGGAGGGGTTGATGAAAGCAGACTGGGCTTTATTCATTGAAGTTTTCATTTTAGCTTCAGTCCCACAGCCTTATAGTCTAGCTACAGCCTATAGGTCTATTGCTTATTATTTCAACATTTACATTCACAGTTTGGTTTAAAATCTATTTAATTGTCTGTGATACATTTAATATTATTAATAGTATGTGACAGGCAATTTTTTTCACTGCATATAACTGGCTATCCCCCACGACTGCTAAAAATACCGTATACTCACAAGAAAATTGAAGACTACACCACTGGTTCAGCTGTGGATGTTTGTGAAGTGGACGATGAAGCTGATGGTGCGGGAGTTTTGGATGAGTGTACTGCACCGGCAGCACTCGTGCTTAAGAGGGCTGACTCATGTGGTCAGCCCTCTGTCCACTCCGCGGAGAGGAGCAGTGGCTGAGCAGGAGTTAGTCATGTTGTTTGAGACGTGGCCTTGGTTCAGTTGGTCCTCACATGTGTCTCTCATTCTAAGCCTTTGGTCTATATAGTCCTGATATTGCACGTTTTTGCCCTGGATTAATCCTGGTTTAGTTCTGAGTAGTCCTAGTTTATTATTAGGCTCTTTATTATTCTGTATTAATCTACTTCCATGTTTTATTTCTACAAAGCCTTAAAATGCTGGAATATAATATAACCTTTATGTTTAGATCCAATTCTGTTCTATTCAAGCAGTGATGATAATGACATTTTTACTAATTTTTCCCAAAAACATGAATATGTTTGGTAGTGGGAGGCTCACTCCTGACCGGCCCAGTGGCCAATGACAAACCACAAATCTCCCCCAGTGAAAAAGTAATGCAACAGTCCTGCTGTAAGCAATGCTGACTGTGATTTTCTCAAATGAACAACATAATAACAAGCCCTGCACTCATGTTCATTTCTTTGCTCGAATAAGTGGATCCTGACAAATATGTTAAGAAATGAGTTGTTCTTAGACGTAGGACTGCAGACCACATGCCTGCCCACAGAGGAGCTGCATAGATGATGGAAACAAATGAAATGAGTGTGTTGTAAATTCTCTAATACAGTTGACTAGGTGGGAGGAGTCTATGGTTGCTAAGTAACGGAGCACCATATATACAGTTGAGCTGTCAGTTAGCTTGACATGGTCTGTGTGTGAGATAACAGATGTGTGTAACCTCATCAGACCTTTGTAACAACTTGAACATCAGTAAATCTTAGAAACTGCCCTTTGTGTTTTTGATATGTTGAGTGGATGAAGAATTCCAAAATCATTATACAGTCCTGCAATCCCCATCATTGGTAAATCACACAGACTCCCAATCAGTTATGATTGTTAAAACCTGCTAAAGGATATCTAAAAATAATTCAAGGCCTTAAAAAATATTTAAGGCCTTGAATTTAAGGCCGTTGTTTCGGCCTACGGGCCCAACATCGGTGCAGAGTACCCGGCCTTCTTGGAGTCCCTGGGAGGGGTACTAGATAGTGCTCCGACTGGGGACTCCATTGTTCTGCTGGGGGACTTCAACGCCCACGTGGGTAACGACAGTGAGACCTGGGGGGGAGTGATTGGGAAGAACGGCCTCCCCGATCTGAACCCGAGTGGTGTTCTGTTATTGGACTTCTGTGCTAGTCGCAGTTTGTCCATAACGAACACCATGTTCGAGCACAAGGGTGTCCATAAGTGCACGTGGCACCAGGACGCCCTAGGCAGGAGGTCGATGATCGACTTTGTAGTTGTGTCGTCTGACCTCCGGCCGCGTGTCTCGGACACTCGGGTGAAGAGAGGGGCGGAGCTGTCAACCGATCACCACCTGGTGGTGAGCTGGATCCGCTGGCAGGGGAGGAAGCTGGTCAGACCTGGCAGGCCCAAGCGTGTTGTGAGGGTCTGCTGGGAACGTCTGGAGGATCCCTCTGTCAGTGGGGTCTTCATCTCCCACCTCCGGAAGAGCTTCACCCAGATTCCGGGGGAGGCTGGGGACATGGAGTCCGAGTGGACTCTGTTTTCCTCCTCCATTGTTGATGCGGCTGCTCGTAGTTGTGGCCGTAAGGTCTCTGGTGCCTGTCGCGGCGGCAATCCCCGAACCCGGTGGTGGCGCCCGGAAGTAAGGGATGCCGTCAAGCTGAAGAAGGAGTCCTACCTGGCCTTGTTGGCTTGTGGGACTCCTGAGGCAGCTGAGAGGTACCGGCAGGCCAAGCGTGCTGCAGCTCGTGCGGTCGCAGAGGCAAAAACTCGTGTCTGGGAGGAGTTCGGAGAAGCCATGGAGGAAGACTATCGGTCGGCCTCGAAGAAATTCTGGCAAACCATCCGGCGCCTCAGGAGGGGGAAGCAGTGCTTCACCAACACTGTTTACAGTGCGGGTGGGGGGCTGCTGACCTCGACTGGGGATGTCGTCGGTCGGTGGAAGGAGTACTTCGAGGACCTCCTCAATCCCGTCGTCACGTCTTCCAATGAGGAAGCAGAGGCTGGGGACTCGGGGGTGGGCTCGTCCATCACCCAAGCTGAAGTCACCGAGGTGGTGAGAAAGCTCCTCGGTGGCTCCAGGGGTGGATGAGATTCGCCCTGAGTACCTTAAGTCTCTGGATGTTGTAGGACTGTCTTGGCTGACACGTCTCTGCAACATCGCGTGGCGGTCGGGGACAGTGCCCCTGGACTGGCAAACCGGGGTGGTGGTCCCTCTCTTTAAGAAGGGGGATCGGAGGGTGTGTTCCAATTACAGAGGAATCACCCTCCTTAGCCTCCCCGGTAAGGTCTACTCCAGGGTGCTGGAGAGGAGGATCCGGCCGATAGTTGAACCTCGGATCCAGGAGGAACAATGCGGTTTTCGTCCTGGTCGTGGCACACTGGACCAGCTCTACACCCTTCGTCGGGTGCTCGAGGGTTCGTGGGAGTTCGCCCAACCAGTCCACTTGTGTTTTTTGGATCTGGAGAAGGCGTTCGACCGCGTCCCTCGTGGTGCCCTGTGGGGGGTGCTCCGGGAGAATGGGGTCCGGGGCCCTCGTGGTGCCCTGTGGGGGGTGCTCCGGGAGAATGGGGTCCGGGGCCCTCGTGGTGCCCTGTGGGGGGTGCTCCGGGAGTATGGGGTCCGGGGCCCTCTGTTAAGGGCTGTCCGTTCCCTGTATGACCGCAGCAGGAGCTTGGTTCGCATTGCCGGTAGTAAGTCAGACCTGTTCCTGGTGCGTGTTGGTCTCCTCAGGGCTGCCCTTTGTCACCGGTTCTGTTCATTACTTTTATGGACAGAATTTCTAGGCGCAGCCAGGGGCCGGAGGGTGTCCGGTTTGGGAGCCTCAGGATCTCATCTCTGCTGTTTGCGGACGATGTTGTTCTGATGGCTCCAACGAACCAGGACCTTCAGCTGCTCTGGGGCAGTTTGCAGCCGAGTGTGTAGCGGCCGGGATGAGGATCAGCACCTCCAAATCTGAGACCATGGTTCTCCACCGGAAAAAGGTGGCTTCCCCTCTACAGGTCGGTGGGGAGTCCTTACCTCAAGTGGAGGAGTTCAAGTATCTCGGGGTCTTGTTCTCAGTGAGGGACGGATGGAGCTTGAGATGGACAGACGGATCGGTGCGGCGTCAGCAGTGATGCGGTCGCTGTATCGGTCTGTCGTGGTGAAGAGGGAGCTGAGTCGGGGCAAAGCTCTCGATTTACCGATCGATCTACGTTCCCACCCTCACCTATGGTCATGAGATTTGGGTCATGACCGAAAGGACAAGATCGCGAATACAAGCGGCCGAAATGAGTTTCCTTCGCAGGGTGGCTGGGCGCACCCTCCGAGATCGGGTGAGGAGCTCAGTTACCCGGGAGGAGCTCGGAGTAGAGTCGCTGCTCCTTCATGTCGAAAGGAGCAGCTGAGGTGGCTCGGGCATCTGTTCCGGATGCCTCCTGGTCGCCTCCCGCGGGAGGTGTTCCAGGCATGTCCTAGTGGGACAAGGCCTCGTGGAAGGCCCAGGACACGCTGGTGGGACTATGTCTCCGAGCTGGCCTGGTGTCGCCTCGGGGTCCCCCCAGAACAGCTGGAGGAGAGGTGTGTGTATCGGGAAGTTTGGGCATCTCTGCTGAGACTGCTGCCCCCGCGACCCGGCCCCGGATAAAGCGGAAGAAAATGGATGGATGGAGGAAAGGACGCAGCCTCGTCGTACAGTTAATATATATATATATATATATATATTAAAAATATATATATATATATGTCAATTGGTGACTGTCACATTTGGACATGGCCGTTGGAATGGCATGGCTTCCTGTGATGAGTACAGAATATCTGATAAATACAGGCGTTGAGACAGATATTGGTGTGGTATTGTAGTGTAGGGGTTAGCGCAGGTGTCCTAAACCACACCTTATCGAACAAGCGGGGTGGGTCGAGACTGGTTGGGGGAGTGATTTTTCTATTTATTATAATTCTTTGCGTAAAGTGTAAAAGACGCCAAAGCACTCATATGGTAAGACTGAAGCCTTTATTGCCTTTTATCTCACATGGTCACATGGTCACGGCGAGAACCGGAACACCGGCGTGGCGCGTTTACATGCATGTGTGGCAATTGTGTTCATTACCATGCCCTTTCCCGACCAAATTAACAAATCAAAACAAATTATTGCGGCAGAAATGCAAAAAAACACAAAAAAGCAATGAAAATCTGCTAAAACTTTCATGAACACCTACAAAGTAATGGCACTAAACCCTAATAGAGTGGTTCATCAGTCCTGTTCTTGTCATTGTCTGTGGGCAACAAAAACTAAATTGTTCTTTTTGTATGTACACTGTGGCATACAAAATCTTTTTGAAACGCTACTAAAACCTTCATTACATATTTTTCCTACATTTTTCAGGGTCAAGCTGTGACATTTTTAGTTGTGGCCCTTATTTGTTTTTAGCTCTCCCAATCCCTCCTGGATTTTTCAATGAAATGATATCTCTTGTTTATGAAATGTACTATAGAAATAAAGTTGAATGGATTGGATGATATGCATGTTTCCCGCCCGTGTACAGCTGTGAGAGGTGGGGATTCTTCTTCTATCTTCCATCACTCAATAAACATTTAGGTGAAGACAATGCAGCTCTATGTGTGTTTATAACATACTCTGAGGTGCCCCTGCTTTAATGCACACACAAACATGATCAGTTTGCAGTTTCATCTGGACGAGACTTGAAGGCCTGACCGATGCTGTTAACATGTAGACTAAAGAGCCCAGTATGTTTAGTTCTGGTGAGCGCTGACCTGTGTGGCTTACATGGCCTTTCCCAAACAAACTTCAGTATTTCTGTGCCCAGAGCTGGTGCTAGTGTTTTTGGGGCTTTAAGAAAATGTTGCTAAGTGGCTCTCACACACCCCAAGGCTAATCGATGAAGGGCGAGCACACAATAACTGGAGCAGGGGAGAAGTGGAACATAATGAATGCAATTTAGACCCTGCCCCACTGTTTGAGAACCACCACCAGGCTATTCCTTTCCCGCCCTCAGACTGGTGTTGGTGGACTACACAATTCTTTACTTGCAATTGACGTCACGTCCGCCTCATTACTTATGCGTATCACGAAGTGGTGGTCAGCCGAGCTAGTTCTTCAGCAGCGTGTTTAGCGAACGTCGCTCGAATATGCCTTTTGCGTGTTGTGTTTTAGGTTGTTCTAACCGGTCAAATCGCGAAACCGATAAAGGATACTTCAGGGTTCCTCGTGACGAGATTAATAAAGGGCCTCGCACTAAGGATTTCACGAAAAGACGCAGAGAAAAGTGGCTCGCTAACATTTCTTTGACTTCGAAGGGAGCGGAGTCAAAGAATGCCAGAGTTTGTGGCGATCACTTTGTTAACGGTTAGTAAATCACTTTGGCGTTAATTTATATAGGGAGCCTTTCATTGTTATAAACAGTGATGTGACGATACATTAAAATATTTAAATATTTAACGCTTTTTAAACGACACGTAGCTAGCTGTCTGTTGTTTACTCGTCCAAGATGGCGGTTGTTGTTGCTAGAAGCCGTTCAAAACAGCACGATTTTAACCCCTGTAATAATGTTCTCAACAGGCCGTCCAGGCAATCTGTATGATGAGAGCGACATAGACTGGGCTCCTACAAGGAAACTTGGCCACGAGAAAGTGAAACAGCCGACTGCAGCGACCGTAGGGCGAGATGAGCGAACTCACTCTCGAGACGATAAGAGGAAACGCTCAGAATGTGCTGAGGCCCTGGTAGAGTTCCACAAACTCATGAGAGTTGACACATCAGAAAATCAGACTCCAAATATTCCGGAGGATGTAGAGACCAATGCAGCGCAGGACGTTTGCCCCGGTGTTGCATGCCAGACAGATTTGACAGGTGATAATATTGTGAGCATGGAAGAGGAGTTAAAGAGACTGAACTGTGAACTTTATGAACTCCGATCAAAGGCACTAGACACAGCTATCAGTAAAGAGTCATTCGAGAAAAGTAATGACAAGACAAAGTTTTACACAGGACTACCTAACTTTCTAGTTCTTATGCAGGTGCTATCTCTCTGTGAACCTTACATAAGTACTACTGCATTGTCTTCCCTGGACAAGTTCAAGCAGCTGATGTTGGTTCTAATGAGGTTAAGACTGAATCTACCCCTTAAAGACCTTGCTTACAGATTTGAAGTATCTGAATCTACGGCTTGCAGGATTTTTCGTAAAGTGCTGTCTGTGTTACACAGGAGACTTAATTTTTTGATCGAGTGGCCCGAAAGAGAAGCACTGAAAGCTACTATGCCCATGGAGTTCCGACAGGCTTTTGGATCAAAGGTGGCGGTAATCATAGACTGTTTTGAGGTCTTTATCGAAAGGCCTTCAAATTTACTAGCAAGAGCACAGACATGGTCGAATTATAAACACCATAATACAGTCAAATTTTTGATTGGGATTACACCGCAAGGACATGTCTCATTTATATCTAAAGCGTGGGGAGGCAGAGCTAGTGATAAGAAAATCACTGAGGAAAGTGGTTTTCTTGACCACTTATTACCAGGGGACATTGTGCTTGCAGACCGTGGGTTTACCATTGCCGACAGTGTGGGCTTTTACTCTGCAGCTTTGAAGATCCCTGCATTCACTAAAGGAAAATCTCAGTTGTCATCATGTGATGTAGAGGAAACACGTAAAATAGCCAGCGTTAGGATCCATGTGGAGAGGGTCATTGGACTTGTCCGGCGAAAGTACCAGATACTGCAGAGTAGGGCTATGATGTTAGAACACATGGCAGTTGAGGGAGATGATGGCGTTGCAGTGATAGATAAAATAGGGGTTGTTTGCTGTGCACTTACAAATTTATCTGAGAGTGTAGTGCCAAGTGAATGAAATATTATAAAAGTCAAAGCATATGAATGTAATATGTTCGATATGTTACATACCATGAATGATCTAATAAATACCAGGGCCATTTATTGCCTTTCAAGGGTGAGAGAGTGTAAATATAAGTAAATACTAGCCTAACAGGTTAATGAAACAAAATTTTTTTTTTTTTTTTAAACTGCACGTTAGTAGGAATGCAAATAGATTTTCAGAATTGAATTTTGGGCTTGTGTTATTAACAGTATAATGGTATAGGGAGTAGGATCCTATTGCTTGGAGATAGAAGGCATTTACTAGATCATTACTGGTATTGGTAAAAAAATGTCCCAACAAATCAAAGCATTTCAATTATATGACTTTAATGTTTCATTAAATTTCCTTTTTGTACATACATATATTTTCTGAATGCAAGGTTTCACATCAGTGCAATTTATAACCTTTACATGCATCTGGGTCATGCAAAATGATGATACAAGGAAGAACCAAACTTGTAGAATGTAATGTAATCAAATAAAAAGTATGAATTACAAAAGCTGTTTTACATCTCAATGTGGCACCAACTATATCTGGGATATTCTTTAAGAAGAGGTATTTAGAATTAAAGTTGCTGTCCTAAACGCCTGTCTATACATTCTAGAGGGGATCTGTTTTGTGATAGCAATGATCCTGTGACTTGCCTTGTGAACCTTTTGCCCAGAATTTCTGGGAGTAGGCACTTACGAAAAAAAAGCTCAGCCCTAGGAACAACATTGCCCCAAAAAGCCAAATCTGGAACAATCCTTTCCACAACAAAATCCTTCTGGTTCCATACAATGAAGTCACAATAGTCGGCATCTAAAATAAACAGCTGTGCCTGGACTTGATAATAGTAGGCATGTGTTCGATCAAGCTTCACGGCGTCTCCTTCTCTCACCAAACAAAATCCCTTCTGCCCTGCACAGTCTGAGAGGTTCTCCTTGTCTTGATAACAATGTGGACACTGAAATACAAAAAGAGAAAACAATATACCCTGTCCATTGCATTAGTAGATTCATGGCAACCCCTTAAGAACCACTAGGTGGTGGTCTAATCAGTGTTGAGAATACTTTGAAATTGTATTTAGTTAAATATAAATACTTAGTTTAAAACATTGTTTTGTAACGTATTCCGTTATTTTGTACAATCGGTACTGTATTCTGAATACAGTCACGTTGATTTACATTATATTTAAGGATAAATGCAGTGTATGATGAAAAAACATGTATTGATATGCATTATATGCATGTATAAGTGTACTATAGTGTTATGCCACATAAGATAAGATGATCCTTTATTGATCTCACAATAGAGAAATTCACTTGTTATATTTGGCATCAATAAGATCACTCAGGGTGTGCAAAATAGACAGGAAATGTGTTTACTAAAGTTAAATCGTTAAAAAAAAAAAGAGGTATCTTAAGTACAATGAGTAAAAGTAAAAAAAGTATTAAGGGGCAGAATTATAACAATAAGGAAATAAGAATAAATAAAAAGTAGAATGAAAATTAGAACAGGCTATAAAAAGTAGAATATCGAGGTGCAAAGTTTACAGTCCTAGTGCAGGTTGTCAATAAGTGACGCTGGTACAGGGAATGGTACGGAGCTCAACATTTCCTTGGTCGATTTTATCTCTTACTTTATGCGATATGAAGCTTATTTTAGGATTGAGTAATGAAATGTATCCCTGTGTTTTTTGGAAAGTAACTGTATTCCAAATACCCTAAAATGACAGAGTAACTGTACCTAAACACAGAAACTTAAAATTTGTATTCTAAATACAAGTTTTCAGTTACTACCCAACATGGTCTATAATGAATGTGTCATGCACTGTACCTTAATTTCACAAACTCCAGTCCCGTGGCATTCACAATTCACTATTCCATCAGGGGATGCTCCCATGTATGGCCATTTGGCATTCAGGTGCAATCCACTCTCTGCAATGGAGAACCCATCATGCAACTCTGCCATCGCCTTCTCATACTCCCGCCTTGCCTGTGCTTCATGCTGGCACCCATACCTATGAATGAAAACATTTTTGATTCATTTTTAGGATATAAATACAACTGTAGTTTACGTATTTCTTTTTACTGAAATGTATCCCAGTAAGCGCCTTCCTTTTAAGGCTTGTCAAGTGCACAAACCCCCAAAATATGAATATGCAAAGATAGTTTATTATAATCAAACATGAGCAGAGGGGGTGGGATAAAGAAGCAGATATGGACCAAATTGTCAGCCTGCATGCCTGAAATATGCCTAGAGCTTGAGTTCACATGAAAATCATACCTGGTAGCTAATGATGAAAATCTGTTCGACTCCGGATAACATATAGCCTTGATAAGACTCTTGGCTGGCTTATCAGCTGTAGTGTGGAGGGCTTGCTTCAGTTTGGACGCTGTGATGCGACCAGCCCTTTGTCGGAACCAAATCCTTGAGCCTGCCTGTTTTCGGGTCTCTCTCTCAACTGCGCTTATGTGTGAGGCTGTAAGTGCTGGCAGCGTGAAGGTCTTGCACAACTCGTCCATGTAACCATCGGATAATGACACTGTATCCTCAGTACGACAGTCCATGATTGACTTAGGGAGCATGGTTGTAGCTGACTTGGGGATGAAGTTTTTATAGAAGGACTCATTTGTAATGAGTGCAGCACTTTTGGGGCAGTTCTGGCTAAGTTCCTCAAAGAACTTCTTGTACGTCTCAGAGCCTTTAGCCACAGGTGGACATGATTTGGCAGGCTTCTTTTTGGGTTCTGTTGTAGAGCAGGAGATGGCATCATCCAATCGTTGCTTTTTTGCTCTCGCTGAAGCGAAATCAATCCTTGATACAGGGGCAACAGGAATCTACAGATAGAAAAATAGGTATTACATGAATAAGACAAAAAACACCCCATCTTTTTCACTATTTCTCTTCTAGCAAGGTCTCATAGGGAAAGAATCAGTATGTCATTGTTCAAACAATATGAAAATAAAAAATAAAAAAAATTAGTCTGCTGCTGTTAGCATTTTTCATTTCAGGATATATTCAATCACCCAAAATTGTGTTGTTTTTTTAATTTCCAATCTGATGCACACAAGGAAAAATTATACCTGAATGCACAGGCTTGGAGCATGATTTTATCATCACATTTGCTTGATTTATTTTCGCCAACAGGAAGTCGTTTCTGTACGGACCATAATATTGTCCGGGTTTCACGTCGACTATGTTGCTCATCTGACTAAACTAAACATGATTCTGATCGAGAAGGCCATATAATATGTTATACATGCTCTCCTTTTGACTGGTGTCATTGTATGCATTACGCACGACAGTCAGATCGCTATAGCCAGCAAGCTAATATCAACACAGCCCTTGTGAGACAGCCTGTGCCAATCATGGTGGTTTGTAATAACAAAACGCCAACAAATCGTAGCGTGAGGATTTAGCGGTTGGCTGAGAAAGACTAGACCCGTGTCGAAGTCGATATCAGCCGCAGTTTAGTTTAGTGGCTCCAGCGGCTTCACATTAGAGAGCTAAATGTTGTGCTCTAGCACGAAAACCTCCAAATGTACACAAGAGTATCACCGCACAATGGCTACAGACAAAACGAGAGAATGTATACCCTATAATAAAAACATATTGACATAGAAACGACTTACTTTATCGACATGAGTTGGCATCAACCACTTGCTCTTCTCATCAGTACACGCCACAGATTCGCGCATCCTAACCCCGGTCTCCAAGGCGTACAGAACTGCGCCAACATGTGAACACGACTCGGCTAAGCTATTTAGAAGGGAAGTTACACAAAGCGCAAAAGCATTAGAATCAAAACAAACTGCCACGAAAACATTACATTCAATTTGCTATCTTCATGCGCTTAGTACAAACAGGCAAACACGTAATTAAAGCACGAATTGAGATCTGATTAGCCTAATCTGACTAGCATACACAGTCACTAGCAAACGCTTTAACGTCGAAGGATAATTTATTTACCCTGCCATGCAGTCACAATGCGCAGTTATTACATCCCCATCTTCTTTTATCAACAACCAGGTATGAGTTGGCGTTTTAGATGAACACTGCGAATGTTTGACCTGAAAAGAACACAGCAGAAACATGTTGGAGCATCGTTTTGTTGACACGGACACAAGTAGCAAGTACAAGTTCATACACTAATCGTTACTTACACGGCTCTTTACGATGCAGGATTTGTCTTTCAGGACCTTAACTCCGACTTCCTTAACCCATCCACAGACGAAAAAGTTGTAGGCATCCATGCTTTTCCAAGCCTTCATTTGTTTAGCAGTGCAAAAGCTTGTTTGTAACACCAGATAGTTTGAGATATCGGGGAACTGAACTGGCGGGTATTTTGCCAACTCGTAAGTCAAATCATTCTTGGATAACGCATTAGGATCTATACCATCACACAATTTGACTTTTTCGATGTATCGAGCTCGTGCTTTACAATCTAATGCACGAACATACTCGGAGGAAGAGTTGCACTTTCTTCGCTCATCAGCGGCCATTTTTGTTAACCTGACCACCACTTAAATAACCGGAAATTGATGTGTCACGTGACTGCAAGGCAAGAATACTATACTACTAATAATACACTACTATTTTTCCCCCATTTGTTAGGCCAGTTGATATGTCCTAATGGGCCCCAGACAACATGTCCACCTTCTGTGCCCTGCCCCACTCTGATCCTGAAGGACACGTCACACCTCACCTCATCATCTTAAACTCTTTAGCTGCAGGCGCTGAAAAGCATTACATGTGAAGCTCATGGAGGAAACGCCAAGTATAGAAAGGGTGCTCTATTGAAGAATTTAAAACTATAAAACATATTTGGAGATGCATTTCACCCTTTGTGTTTAATGTCTTCAATGAGAATCGCACAATAGAAATAGTATTGAAAATAAAGCTAAGCAATTGCATAAAATGTGTTTCCAAACTTTTGACTTTATGTATTTATTTAGATTAAAGAATTTTCTCACTCATACATTGGATATAGATGTATTTTCTATGTGACATTCACTCATAGAGATTATACCACGGTCTGGGTGAATACTCGATTCTGATTGGCTGGTGCATTATTTTGGTATAACCGCACACGTAGTCCGGTAGTTAAATCACTGGGATATCACTCCGCTGTGGGCATCGCCATAGCAACGCATGACACAGATAAACGCGTAATTGACAGGAACGTATGAAATGTTTGTAGAGCAGAGTGAGCAGCTAGGTTAGCTACTGTTAATAACATATGAGCTTTACATTTCTATTGGAAACGGTTAAGGCTATTCATCATTTTCAGGCGTACATAAAATGATCCTGCATTGAAGCATCTTTGTCTGGATTAGTAAAGTCAAACATAAAAGTTTGAGTTGGGGGGGCCCAGGTGTGAGCGACTCCACCGCAGCTGTTTCCATAAACAGTTGAGCTGGTTGAGCTAGCTAGCTTTAGCTTCAGGTTAAACCTTGTAAAAGGTAAATAACTCCTGCCCACGAGTGCCGCATATCGGTGTTTACTTCCAGGGAAAAGTGTTTCCGGGTTAGTCCTGTTGTGTTGTGATTCTGTGCTGATGTTGTGTCGTTGAGCCTGACTGAGATCCTCGTAATAGCTGCGGAGAATGACTCGCTCTGAGACCAGCCTTCAGTGACCGGCTAATAACCCACAGGAGCCGCATTAGACGTTATAATGCACGACGCGGAGTCAAGAATGCACGGCTCCTCGTTGTTTAATCCTTACATAAGGTTAGTTCCGTCTTAATTGAACTCTGAATTTCGTCACTTCCTGTCCCATTGTATTTCCAAATGTCCTTTAATCCGTTTATCAAAAGGTCAAGCTGCAGTTATATGATTGATATGGGATCAATATGCAGACTCTCAGCTTTATTCTTTGGTCCAATAACAGATCCGGTGGAGGTCACACCGCCTTTGCTCTGCCCAATCCCGTCAGACCCTGGAAGCTCAGCAGGGAAGGGCCTGGTCGGTACTTGGATGGGAGACCGTTTAGTAACACCAGGAAGCCTAGTGAATGTAGTGAGTGAGTGAGTGGTTGGTGGTGGTCGGAGGGGCCGATGGCGCAGACTGGTTACCTCACTTCCGTCAGTCTACCCCAGGGCAGCTGTGGCTACAATAGTAGCTTACCACCACCAAGTATGGAGTGAATGAATAGTGCAAAGTAAAGCGTCTTTGAGTGTCCAGAAAAGCGCTATATAAAACCGATACATTATTATTATAGATCGATATTGGTGCATTATGACCATTTCGCCAACCCTTGATCGATAACAAGCGCCATGCTCCATGCTCCGGATCTATATTAGAACAACAATAAAAGAGTGTTTTGTCACATGTCCAGCATCAGCCGGTGTGGTCTTTAACTAGGTTTGATGGCGTGCCTCCGGTAGAACATGCGAAGTATTCGATCACGCACCTCTCGGATTTGCAGGCCATAGATGCTCGCATTTACTGCCGGAGGAACCACGTGAAGCAGAATGGAGGCCATCTTCCTGTGGGCAGAGAGCGCTGGAAAACGGTGCAGCGCGATGATCATGTTCCCAAAGACTTGCATGATGACGTAGGAGGCTAAGTGTGAGGCACAGGTCTGCAGAGCGCGGCGGTTCAGCGTACGGCTGCGGCTGCTTAGGCACGCCACAGTGATGCGCAGGTACGTGATCACCACGCTGATGATCGACGAGCCCAGCAGCAACACTGTGTACAACAAGCCGTATACATTGTTGGCCAGGTAAGACTCGCACGACAGTTTGAATAGGGACGGGTTATCGCAGAACGGGTTGGGCACAAAAGAACGGCAGCGTGAGAGGCGAACAGACAGCAGGACCAGGATGAGGACCATGAAGAAGCATACGCCCCACACAGCGATGGAGAGGCAGAGCACCATCCGCCCCGACATGATGACAGAGTACTTCAGCGGGTTCACGATGGCCACATAACGATCAAAGGCCATGGCCATGAGAACCGTGTGCGCTGTGCTGGCATGAAAGTGAGCGCAGAAGGCCTGTAGCGCACACAGCCCGTAAGAGACATACCTGTGGGGGACAGAGGGGGCAGTAGTGAGACACGTTACACTTTTACGCCACATGGTCCTCCATCCGTAGGAATGTTCCCACATCAAGGCTAAGTAAGGCGTTTCATTCAACCCTACTTGTTTAACTCTTCCGTTTAGTGTCGCCATCGCGAAAGCTCTGGAGCACACTGTCTCATCTACTAGGGGTGTAACGGTACACTAACATTGTATTCGGTTCGGTTCACAGTTTTGGAGGGCTCGGTTCGGTTGATTTTCGGTACAAATAAACTAACAACCTTTTTTTCTTTGCATAAAATAAATAAAAGCGACCCATTTGGGTGGTATTTTAAATAAATTGCACTCTTATAATGAAATGGTATAACTTTTTGGCTGACGTGCGGACATGATGGGATATTGTAGCGAGGCTCAAGACTTTTAATCAAACACTTAAAGCCAGCGCCTTCAACAGCTGAATATGGGCGCAAATCCGTAGCGATGAAAACACCTATACCCTGCGTGATGCTTTTGCCTGATCCGAGCTACTGGACAGGGGTTGTTTGATGCCGACGTTAGCGGTGTTTGCACGAGGCTGCTTTTCTTTAGTAGACGTGGTTTTCACACTCGGATGATGCCATTTTAAGTGCGTTAACATGTTTGATGTGTTTCCTGCTGCAAACCCGATCTCCGTGGAACAATGTCGGCACAACTTTAGATTTATCCACTCGTCTGTTTATCCACTCGTCTGTCCCCGTCATGAGCCTTAACCGGAAAGACAAAGTGTTCCCAAACAGGAGACTGTAGTGATGTGGAGGGTCTTCAAGCTCTGGCTTCTCTTTCGCTGTTGCCATGATGCCGTTTCTCTCATGCAGCTTCAATGTACGTCACTCAATAGCGTCCGTGCGGAAACTCGCGTAGGAACTTTGTTCCGCGGCACTTAATATGACGCTCAGGGGCGTCGGACTGGGGGGGTAAAGGGTACTGAGTACCCAGGGCCCAGAGCAGGGTAGGGGCCCTCAAAAATGCTGCAAAAAGCGTTATGTATTGTAGTTTCTAAGTTTCCTCATAATTGATACTATAAGAACTGAACACAACCGGGCTAAAATACAATGGTTGCTACACAGACTTTTGCACAAACAATAATGATTGATAATATCTCAAGGCCCTGACACCCCTTTAAAAATGTGCCAAATGGTTCAGCCCACCATGGTTCAGAACCGTGCGCTTCAACTCAGCAGTGACTTTGATGAGGTGGACTCTGTAGTGTAATGACACAGAGCTATGAGGAAAGACAGATATTAGTCTGGCCTCGCTCTAATGTGCTTTTATTTAACACGAGCCTGTTCTAGCGGACCTGAGAGGCAACTTTCTTGTCAGTTAAACATGAGGTGAGTCCTGCCTCAGCCTGCGCTGAGAAGTGGGCGGTGCAGAGTCAGAGTCAGAGCACCTTCTCTCCTCGTTTTAACCTCTAAAGTTTCTCTTTCCTCATGTTTATTATAATTGAGCCTCAGGCCAATACAGTGAGAAAAGCCACAGGTCGCACGCCGTTTTCGCCGAATTAATGATGCTAATTAGCCGCGCGCATTTGAAATGCATTATAAATGCGCAGCTTTGGAGACGAGTTAATGTCGTTCTACTGAAACGGTGGAGCTCGTGCTTTTGCCTATTCCAGCGTAACTTTTTACAACAACAATTTACTGACAATACACTTAAAGGTATAGGCTTCAGGCTACAGTACATCCAGAACGCTGCTGCTCGAGTCCTGACAAGAACCAGGAAATACGACCATATTAGTCCAGTGCTCCGGTCTCTGCACTGGCTTCCTGTCACTCAGAGAATAGACTTTAAAACAGCTCTGCTTGTGTACAAGTCATTTCATGGTTTAGCACCAAAGTACATCTCTGACATGTTACAGCCGTATGAACCATCTCGGGCCCTGAGAACCTCAGGGAGGGGCCTCCTGGTGGTTCCCAGAGTCAATAATAAACACGGTGAGGCTGCGTTTCAGTTTCATGCAGCTAAAAGCTGGAACAGTCTTCACGAGGATGTGAGACAGGCCTCAACTCTGACAACGTTCAAATCCAGGCTGAAAACAGTTCTGTTTGCCCGTGCATATAACTGAAAGTATTTTATCTGCACTCTCGTCTTTTACTGTAATTGATTAATTTTATATTGATGTCCAGAGGAGAAGGAGCGACAAAAACAGAGGTTAGGTAACTTACTTTTGAACGAGCAAGAAAAATAGTGCTCAAGACAGAGCGAAATAGTGCTCAAGACAGAGCGAGTCAAAACAAGACTTAAAAATGGTGCTCAAGACAGAGCGAGTCACAACAAGAATTAAAAATAGAGCTCAAGACAGAGCGAAATAGTGCTCAAGACAGAGCGAGTCCAAACACGACTTAAAAATAGTGCTCAAGACAGAGCGAAATAGTGCTCAAGACAGAGCGAGTCAAAACACGACTTAAAAATAGTGCTCAAGACAGAGCGAAATAGTGCTCAAGACAGAGCAAGTCAAAACAAGACTTAAAAATAGTGCTCAAGACAGAGCGAAATAGTGCTCAAGACAGAGCGAGTCAAAACAAGACTTAAAAATAGTGCTCAAGACAGAGCGAATCAAAACAAGACTTAAAAATGCATATAACTGAAAGTATTTTATCTACACTCTTGCCTCTTACAGTAATTGATTAATTCTATGTTGATGTTTTATTGATTGTATTTGTTTTCTTATATTTATGCAACTGTGAAGCACTTTGAATTGCCTTGTGTATGAATTGTGCTCTACAAATAAACTTGCCTTGCTTCAAATATGGTGAGACTAAATCAGACTGAAGCCCTTGAGTTTTTTGTTCAGGCCTGTGGCCACAGAGACATCATATAGTATAATATTTTTTGTAAAATAGCATTTTAATGCATATTTTAAAGTCGTGTTATTCTCAGCACAAATATCCCTGGTGCAGTCCTCCTGTTTAATGTGGTCTGCTAATAATCATTATGCTCTACCTAAAACTAGCCATTTCAGTTGGCCCAATGAAAGTAGAATATTCCATATTCCTAATCTAAATATCTATGTCATTACAGGATTAAAGGTTATTACATTTCTGTAACTGACTCCAAATCAGATTCAATTTCAAGTCAAAATTGCACTTTTTTGGCCAATCCATTTTTTCACTTAGTTAAGATATATATAATAAAGTTATAATAGAATATAAATGAACTGCACTGTCAAACCACCAAACCACTGTTATGTGGTCAAAGAACATAGAATATGAAAAGTGAATTTCATATGGGGGGGGGGGTCCACCAAGATAGTTTGTACCCAGGGCCCAGAATTTGGTGCTACGCCCCTGATGACGCTAATAATGAATGTACATTATTTAATGATAATAATACACCGAAACGGTACGCAAGTGGACCGAACCGAACAGGCCGAACCGAAACGGTTCAATACATCCCCGTGAAGCGTTACACCCCTATTATCTACACCCCGCCTCTCTCTGAGTGGTCTGGGCCAGGTCTTATAGAAGGCGGGAGATCATGGGGTCCTCACCTTTGTTCTGGGGCCGTCAGCAGGTCTTGCAGAACTCGGGGGATGATTGTCGTGGCCCCAAACACATCGTTGAGGCTCATGTTGCAGAAGAGCAGGTACATGGGCTGCCTCAGACTCCTCTCCGTTGAGATGAGCAGCAGCAGACCCAGGTTGGAGCCCAGGATGAAGAGGTAGATCAGCAGCAGCAGCACGAAGGCGGCTAACGAGGAGCTTGGAGTGAGCCTCAGACCCTCCACGAGCAATACATCCCTGTCCAACGTCAGGTTCTCCATCACTTGAGCTGAGCAGAAGAGGAGCCAAGTGAGCTGTGCATTTTAAATTTGAACAAGTTGTATCTTGTTTTAATGAGTGGATGAAGTTTTTTTAGAAACAATGGACTTCTGGGCCTCAAACCGTTGAAAGAAAGATAATCTGGCTTTAAATTCCATCAACATCAACAACATAGCTAATATTGGAAGAAAAGCTAATATTCTACGCACACAAACGTCAGTGTCCAATCAGACGGTTCCCAGGAGTTTGTGAAGAAAAACAATCAGATCTGTCAACTGCGTCTTCATTCAGGCCTGCTGTGTTCCTGTACTCTAAATTATGAGATGAGCTGACCACTGTTTGTGTGTGATGTTATTTTGAAAGCTAACATTTGTTGGATTTTAAAAGAGAAAAGCTTTGGGACATTGTTTCTGCTTGTATTGGCTTCTGTGTTGTCATTCCAAATAACAGTCACCTCCCTCACAAAAAAAAGTCATCTTGAACTGTTGAAACTGTTGATTAAAGAAAAGTTGAGTTGATGGAAGTATCCAGAGAAGTTCAAATTTAGATAGGAAAGGCAAGATGGAGGACAGTCTTACGTCTTGGCTTTCATTTGTTGGTTTGCCGTCTGTCTGTGAAAGACAATTACAACAAAATGGATGTCATTGACAGCATTCACCAAGAACTTTCCATGACCATCTTTTCCGGTACAGACAATGAACCACACTCATCCCTTCTCCCTCGCACCACCTCACTACCTGCCTGTTGGACTCCATCCCATCATCACTGATCAAGTCTTGCCTCCCCATACTCAAAAACCCTGGACCGGATCTAAACAATCCTGAGAATTTTCGCCCCATCTCCAATCTCACGTCTTACCTTTCAGGCAGGATTCTGCACTCATCACGCTACAGAAACTGCACTTCTTAAAGTAAAAAGGGACCTCCTGCTTGCCTCAGACCCCCGTTCAGTCTCCATTCTCCTCATACTTGCCTTTGATACCACTCACCTCGCCATCCTCCACAGCCAACAGAATATCAGTCTCTCTAGTTCAGCTCTCTCCAGGTCTACCTTCTACATCACTAATAGATCTCAATTCATATCAACCAACAGTCGGTGTACCTCAAGGCTCGGTGCTTGGTCCCCTTCTGTTCATCTTGTTTATGCTTCCCCTTGGACTCATTATTCATCATCACAGACTACAATACCAGAGTTACACCAACGACATGGTAGCTCTACCTCAGCACCAGATCCATCACTCCTGCCACAGCATCCACCATCACAAGCTCGCTGCAATAAAATCCTGGAGGAGTTCATTTGGCCTTTGTAAACCACTGGCATTATTTGGCATTCACTTGCAGTGTTTGGGGTAATGTGTTTGTTAATAGCTTGCGTTCTAGAATATGATGATGACATAATCTCAGGTGGACACAACTCAACACAACTCTATGGGAGAGATGCAGTTTTTGAAAGAAATGTCTGAAAAGAAAATTTACCTCATCAGTATTTGTTAGTGATCAGTTTACATTCAAAGTCAATAATGTAGACTATAATTTATTATGGTGCGTAAATGCATATTGATTTGAATATGGGGTAGGCACATATAAGCTTTGTTGCTTCGGCCTACTCCATTTTGGGCATTCATGGTTGTATAGCTGTGAATTTTGAAAGAAATGATGAATGTAAATGCAATTTTCACAAAATTACCCAGACAAGTCTGCTATGAGCGTTTTTTGTTTCACGCAATGAATCAAAATCACTCAAAATGGCACATATTTTAAAATTTGAATATGATATTTAAACGGGAAAATGAAAAATGAAATCACAGGCTATTTTGACTATTTTTGTTTTTGTCGTGCAATCCTCCTCCTCCACTCGCATGGAATACCTCTCCAACTACGGGTGCACTGACCACCCAGCATAGCGCTGTAGTTAGCTCTGTGTGAATTGTAGCTAAAGCGCTATAGGTCCATCTCGGAGGGTGTCATATTCCAATCTCTGCGTTGGTTTCATGTCTTTCTCTCAGAACACTGAAGAGGGCGGCACGGTAGCGCAGCGGTTAGAGCCTCCGCTTCACAGCTAGAAGGTCCCGGGTTCAATTCCCACCAGGACGGGGCCTTTCTGTGTGGAGTTTGCATGTTCTCCCCGTGTCTGCGCAGGTTTCCTCCGGGTACTCCGGTTTCCCCTACCACTAAAAACATGTGCAATAGGTGAATCCTCCAGCCAGGTGATTCTGACCATCAGCCTGGCTCCACATCATGGAGATGGGTCCCCGCTCCTTACGGGCTGCCCCAGTGGCATCGAAGGATGGGTTAAATGCAGAGGACAAATTGCCCTACGGGGACAATAAAGTATACAAACAAACAGACAAGCCCTGTGCTTCAGGTCGGACCTTATGAGACAGATGAACTTCAGGCTTTACGCAAATCGTTGAAACAACAATAGTCATGTTCTAAGCCTCGGATTTAAATGTACATCTTTCCGTTTTAGTATCATATTGAAATTTTAAAATACGTGCCATTTTGAGTTAGCCTGGCACGAGCCAGACTGATCGTCCATGTTAAGAGATACATGGGGATACAGTCTGGAATTGTGCAATTTGAATCTCGCTGACTCTGGCAAAACCAAGACGAGCCAATCAGGGAGGCGGGAGTTAGTGGTGCATCATCTTCCGTGCTAGGATTTCCCATCAACCAGTGCTCCTCCGGGTCGCAACCAAAACAGTGAAGATGGCGGCCACGACACAGCGATCTTTTACCAGTGCCCTTTCTTCTGTTTTAAATGAGCTGGACTTGTCCTTAAAGCCACAGCAGAAGCTGCTCAGAGGACTTTGACCGGAACATTTACTCCACTGCACGTGTGGATACAAACAATCATGGCAGAGAACGTGAACGTAAAGCGTAAGTCGCTTTGTGTTTGATTGGTTCTCTCGTTCAAACTGTGATCATTAGCCCCGCCTCCAGTCTCGATTTGGAAATTGCATCCTATTACCACAATTCCAGACTGTCTTTATGTGGATTTTATATATTTATACTTATTTTGTTTCATTGCATGAAACGAAAAATGCTCATAGCAGACGTTTCTGGGTAATTTAATTTCAAATTGAGAGGAGATTGAACAAACGATGCACGGGCCTTTTCTGCTGGCCAACATCACGCTCATGTTTTCTCTTTCAGGGAAAATAATTGGACCTTAGTTTATACATGCTGACAGAGAAGACATTGAACTTTGAGTGTTTCATGTGAATTTTCCCAGTAATAACAGTGATTTTAGTCAAAAACGGCGTAGCAGCTAGCACTGATGCTTCACAGCAAGTCCTGGGTTCGATTCCCTCCTGGACGGGGCCGTTGTGTGTGGTGTTTTCATGTTCTACCTGTGTCTGTGCAGGTTTCTCCGGGTACTCCGGTTTCCCCTACCACTAAAAACATGTACAATAGGTGAATCCTCCAGCCAGGGGATACTGACCATCAACCTGGCTCCACATCTGGAGGTGGGTACCCGGGCGTGGCATTGCCCAGCGTATTTGTATTTTCTATCAAGACATGATGTTATTGTGAAGCACTTTGGTCGACGGTGGAATTGAAGGATGGGTCAAATGCAAAAGACACATTTCCCTTGGGGACAATAAAGTTCACCTTACCTTGGGTATTGTCATTTTAATTCTTTTTATGGTCTTTCATTCTTGTATGGACTTTTTTATGTGGCATTTGTTTTGATGTCATGTAATGTCCTTTTAAATGTTGACAGTGCACTTGAGCCCCTTGTACACTCTTCTCCAATGTGTTTTTATACTGCAAATGGCTAATAAACTGAACTGAACTGATCTAAGATGATTTTACTCATCCCCACAAAATGTCTCATGCAATTATTTAAAGTACAATATTGTGTTCTTTTATTCCTCTTGTATTTATGTAAGTGCTGATGACAGAAGTCTTCTGGATATACTGTAATGAGTGCTTACGCTATTTTTGCAACACATATATCTTTAGTGCATTTCTCTAAACACAGGGACACAAACTATCCCAGGAAGCCCTTCATGACTGCAGAGGACTGACACAGCTTCATGCAGAGTCACAAATGAACGTTTAATCTGAGGGCAGCTCAGTACACTGCACCATCTTGTATATTCAAGTTTTCTCTGTTGCTTTCGCACATTTCTCAGGTCACCCATGAAATCTTCAAATGCATTTGTTCAATATGCAACTTGTATCAGGTATTAGAGAAGGAAGCAGGATCTTGAGAAGATTCCCAGGACACAACACTGCACATTTGCACAAAATTGCATAAAACAGACGGACAAAGATGCAGTTCTTTTCAAGCAAATCCCTGCAAAATGTGTGATTTAAGATTGAGTTCTGATCTGTGAAGTGTTGCTAAAGTCAAGTGTAATAATAAATAATAAACAATGTGCTGGAGCTGACGCTGGAAACAACTTCAAACATGACTGAACCAGGACTGAACCAGGACTGAACCAGGTAAACCAGGGCTAAACCAGGACTGAACCAGGACTGAACCAGGACTGAACCAGGTAAACCAGGGCTAAACCAGGACTGAACCAGGACTGAACCAGGACTGAACCAAGACTGAACCAGGACTAAACCAAGACTGAACCAGGACTGAACCAGGACTGAACCAAGACTGAACCAGGACTGAACCAGGACTGAACCAAGACTGAACCAGGACTAAACCAAGACTGAACCAGGACTGAACCAGGACTGAACCAAGACTGAACCAAGACTGAACCAAGACTGAACCAGGACTGAACCAAGACTGAACCAGGACTGAACCAGGACTGAACCAGGGCTAAACCAGGGCTAAACCAGGACTGAACCAAGACTGAACCAGGACTAAACCAGGGCTAAACCAGGACTGAACCAGGACTAAACCAAGACTGAACCAAGACTGAACCAGGGCTAAACCAGGACTGAACCAGGACTGAACCGGGGCTAAACCAAGACTGAACCAGGACTAAACCAAGACTGAACCAAGACTTAACCAGGGCTAAACCAGGACTGAACCAGGGCTAAACCAGGACTGAACCAAGACTGAACCAGGGCTAAACCAGGACTGAACCAAGACTGAACCAGGGCTAAACCAGGACTGAACCAAGACTGAACCAGGGCTAAACCAGGACTGAACCAAGACTGAACCAAGACTGAACCAGGGCTAAACCAAGACTTAACCAAGACTGAACCAGGGCTAAACCAGGACTGAACCAAGACTGAACCAGGGCTAAACCAGGGCTAAACCAGGACTGAACCAAGACTGAACCAGGGCTAAACCAGGGCTAAACCAAGACTGAACCAAGACTGAACCAAGACTGAACCAGGGCTAAACCAGGGCTAAACCAAGACTGAACCAAGACTGAACCAGGGCTAAACCAGGACTGAACCAAGACTGAACCAGGGCTAAACCAGGGCTAAACCAGGACTGAACCAAGACTGAACCAGGGCTAAACCAGGACTGAACCAAGACTGAACCAAGACTGAACCAAGACTGAACCAAGACTGAACCAAGACTTAACCAAGACTGAACCAGGGCTAAACCAGGACTGAACCAAGACTGAACCAGGGCTAAACCAGGGCTAAACCAGGACTGAACCAAGACTGAACCAGGGCTAAACCAGGACTGAACCAAGACTGAACCAAGACTGAACCAAGACTGAACCAGGGCTAAACCAGGGCTAAACCAAGACTGAACCAAGACTGAACCAGGGCTAAACCAAGACTGAACCAAGACTGAACCATGACTGAACCAAGACTGAACCAGGGCTAAACCAGGACTGAACCAAGACTGAACCAGGACTAAACCAGGGCTAAACCAGGACTGAACCAGGGCTAAACCAGGACTGAACCAGGGCTAAACCAGGACTGAACCAAGACTGAACCAGGGCTAAACCAGGACTGAACCAAGACTGAACCAGGGCTAAACCAGGACTGAACCAGGACTGAAGTTGGACAGTAGTAGATGTTGGTCCAAGTCCTGCCAGGCTAAATAAGGATGAAAAAGAAGCAAAGACATGGAAAATCAAATGTTTGACCTCTGTTTAAAGCTCCGTTCCAGATCATTGTTAAAAACTGGATCTAAAACGAAAGAAAAGAAGAAAGTCTCTCAGCCTCACCTGGGCAGGTGAATAGGGAGCCAACGGAGAATGGGTTTCAGTCTTTATAATCAGCACAAAGTCTCTGGAGGATTGCTCCGCCTCTGAGACTCTGCCTCTGTCAAAGACCCAGTCTGCGCCGGGTCTGAGCCAGGAGCTGAGCCTGGGCCTTGAATGGGTCTGACCTGGGTCTGGACCTGTGCTTGAGATGCTCCTCTGTGGTGTTTTGGATGAAGCTTTAGTGAGCATAGACATGAACACACAAAGACAGGGATAGACAACATATTGGTGACTATTTGGCCCATTCTGTGTCTGTGCTCCCATAAAGCACCACTGGGCAAAGTAAAAAATATAGAGCCCTAGACAATCCCAACAAAGAAAATAACAAACGCGTATACCAAATCCCAACATTAAAGGCCCCATACTTGATTATTCAAACAATGAAAGAGAAAGCTACTAAATTCAAACTCATTTGTAACTTTCCTGACATACCTGTAGCTTTTATATTCTTATATATTTCAGGTCTCCTGCAAGTTCATGAAAGTGATACAAATTCTTTATAATTAGATGCTCACTGTTTTCCCCACAAATGAAGGAAAAAGGAGGACAAAGCAAATGTGGGTTTTGGTGCTTGTTTACGCTAACATTACCCAATCAATATATTACCAAACTGAAATAATCTTGGAAAAATAAGAATCTAGACTTAAAAACAGGTTTCGTCTCCTCATGTGCTAACCATCTGTGACTTTATATTTGGCACTGTCGCCTCACAGCAACAAGGTCCCAGACTCAAGTCCTTTAACTGAGGCCCAAGGGTTTGCTGCATTTGGATTTGATTTTCTGTGTGGCGTCTGCAGCGGACTGAGCTATGCCAACTACTTACTTGCCCTCGGATTTCTCTAAGACCACTGATTTGTCCCACTTTTTCACCGTCTTATTAATATTAGACTGTTTAAAGGAATAGGCCACCGTTTTTACATACTGAGATATGCTCTTACCTAACCTTAGCCGAGTTAATATATCCCCGTCTGGTCTTTGTCCGTGCGCTCACACATACGCAGCCTCTCCCACATGTCACATAGCTCCAAAAAAGCTCACGATAGAAGCTACCAAGCTCTTCCACGTGTTCCCTATTTAAATAAAGTTACGTGAAGTGTTTTCATGCGAAGTATATTTACACACAGAAATGTAGCATGTCGATTTTATAAGCAAATAAAAAGGGGGACTATATTGTGAGGCGTAATGATACGAGGAGCAAAACGTCCGCGCAGTAACTCCTAAAGACTTCCCTCGCTCACTTCCGTCAATAACCTTTAGGAGTTACTGCGCGGACGTTTTACTCCTCGTATCATTACGCCTCACAATATAGTCCCCCTTTTTATCTGCTTATAAAATCGACACGTTACATTTCTGTGTAAATATACTTCGCATGAAAACACTTCACGTAACTTTATTTAAATAGGGAACACGTGGAAGAGCTTGGTAGCTTCTATCGTGAGCTTTTTTGGAGCTATGTGACATGTGGGAGAGGCTGCGTATGTGCTCCGTTTGCCTGACAGAGCGCACGGACAAAGACCAGACGGGGATATATTAACTTGGCTAAAGTGAGGTAAGAGCATATCTCAGTATATAAAAACGGTGGCCTATTCCTTTAACAGTTCAACTTGGGAAAGTCACTTTTTAACTCTACAAATAATCTGAATGCCCATCTCGGGCCGTGTGTTGCATTACAGGTAAGATTTTTTTTGGCTACCAAACAAAGTTGATAGTCAACGTGAAGCACAGAAGAGAGCTATGATTTGGGCCATTTTAACCGCTGGAAAGTCAATGATTTTAAGTGTTTTTGTAGTCGCTGTGGAGCCTGTTACAAAATTAGCTTAACCTCTATGGTTACAACCAGGTCGATAGACAGAAACGTAAAGAACTGAACTACTGTTCATACAAAGAGAGAGGCTGTCAAAAGTGACCAGTCTGTGGTCACACAGTTGAAGAAAAAAATGTCTGACCCTTGAGTCCAGGGGCTGAAACTGTGGCCGATATTCAGAATATTTAAACAGGGAGGAGAAATAAAGACAACATAGAATCATTTTTTATTAAAAAGGAGGTGGACAGGAAAACACATTAATCTAAATGTATTTTATTTGTGTTTTTTGTGTCTCTCTACTCCTCTGCTCCCCTGTCCACTATGGTCCACTATGGTCCACTATGGTCCACTATGGTCCGCTATGGTCTGCTATGGTTTACTAAATACATTTTATTACCATAATACTATGGTCCACTATTGTCCGCTGTCGTCCACTATGGTCCACTATGGTCCGCTATGGTCCACTATGGTCTGCTGTGGCTCACTACGGTTCACTATGGTTTACTATGGTTTACTATGGTTTACTATGGTTCACTATGGTCCACTATGGTTTACTATGGTTTACTATGGTCCACTATGGTTTACTATGGTTCACTACGGTTTACTATGGTTTACTATGGTTTACTATGGTTCACTACGGTTCACTACGGTTTACTACGGTTTACTACGGTTTACTATGGTTTACTATAGTTCACTATGGTTCACTACGGTCCACTATGGTTTACTATGGTTCACTATGGTCCACTATGGTTCACTATGGTTTACTATGGGTCACTATGGTTACTATGGTCCACTATGGTTCACTATGGTTCATTATGGTTTACTATGGTTTACTATGGTTCACTATGGTTCACTATGGTTTACTATGGTTTACTATGGTTCACTATGGTTTACTATGGTTCACTACGGTCCACTACGGTTTACTATGGTTCACTATGGTTCACTATGGTTCACTACGGTTTACTACGGTTTACTACGGTTCACTACGGTTCACTACGGTTTACTACGGTTTACTACGGTTCACTATGGTTCACTATGGTTCACTACGGTCCACTACGGTTCACTGCGGTTCACTACGGTTTACTACGGTTCACTACGGTTCACTACGGTTCACTATGGTTCACTATGGTTTACTATGGTCCACTATGGTTCACTATGGTTTACTATGGTTTACTATGGTTTACTATGGTTCACTATGGTTTACTATGGTTTACTATGGTTCACAATGGTTTACTATGGTTTACTATGGTTTACTATGGTTTACTATGGTTTACTATGGTTCACTATGGTTTACTATGGTTCATTATGGTTCACTATGGTCCACTATGGTCTGCTATGGTCTGCTATGGTTTACTAAATCAATTTTATTACCATAATACTATGGTCCACTATTGTCCGCTGTCGTCCACTATGGTCCACTATGGTCCGCTATGGTCTGCTGTGGCTCACTACGGTTCACTATGGTTTACTATGGTTTACTATGGTTTACTATGGTCCACTATGGTTTACTATGGTCCACTATGGTTTACTATGGTTCACTACGGTTCACTACGGTTCACTATGGTTTACTATGGTTTACTACGGTTCACTACGGTTCACTACGGTTTACTACGGTTTACTATGGTTTACTACGGTTCACTACGGTTCACTACGGTCCACTACGGTTTACTACGGTTCACTATGGTCCACTATGGTTCACTATGGTTCACTATGGTTCACTATGGTTTACTATGGTTCATTATGGTTTACTATGGTTTACTATGGTTTACTATGGTTTACTATGGTTTACTATGGTTCACTATGGTTTACTATGGTTTACTATGGTTCACAATGGTTTACTATGGTTTACTATGGTTTACTATGGTTTACTATGGTTCACTATGGTTTACTATGGTTTACTATGGTTCACAATGGTTTACTATGGTTTACTATGGTTTACTATGGTTTACTATGGTTCACTATGGTTTACTATGGTTCACTATGGTTCACTATGGTTTACTATGGTTCACTATGGTCCACTATGGTTCACTATGGTTCACTATGGTTCACTATGGTTTACTATGGTTCACTATGGTTTACTATGGTTCACTATGTTTCACTACGGTTCACTATGGTTCACTATAGTTTACTATGGTTCACTATGGTTCACTACGGTTCACTATGGTTTACTACGGTTTACTATGGTTCACTACGGTCCACTATGGTTTACTATGGTTTACTATGGTCCACTATGGTTCACTATGGTTTACTATGGTTCACTATGGTTTACTATGGTTCATTATGGTTTACTATGGTTTACTATGGTTTACTATGGTTCACTATGGTTCACTACGGTTCACTACGGTTTACTACGGTTTACTACGGTTCACTACGGTTCACTACGGTTTACAACGGTTCACTACGGTTCACTACGGTTCACTACGGTCCACTACGGTTCACCACGGTTCACTACGGTTCACTACGGTTCACTATGGTTTACTATGGTTCACTATGGTTTACTATGGTTCACTATGGTTCACTAATGGTTCACTATGGTTCACTATGGTTTTCTATGGTCCACTATGGTCTACTATGGTCCACTATGGTTTACTATGGTTTACTATAGTTTACTATGGTTTACTATGGTTCACTATGGTTTACTATGGTTCACTATGGTTTACTATGGTCCACTATGGTTTACTATGGTTCACTATGGTTTACTATGGTTTACTATGGTTCACAATGGTTTACTATGGTTTACTATGGTTTACTATGGTTTACTATGGTTCACTATGGGTTACTATGGTTCACTATGGTTTACTATGGTTCACTATGGTTCACTATGGTTTACTATGGTTTACTATGGTTCACTATGGTTCACTACGGTTCACTACGGTTTACTACGGTTCACTACGGTTTACTATGGTCCACTATGGTTCACTATGGTTTACTATGGTTTACTATGGTTCACTATGGTTTACTATGGTTTACTATGGTTTACTATGGTTCACTATGGTTCACTATGGTTCACTATGGTTTGCTATGGTTCACTATGGTTCACTATGGTTTACTATGGTTTACTATGGTTCACTATGGTTCACTATGGTTTACTATGGTTTACTATGGTTCACTATGGTTTACTATGGTTTACTATGGTTTACTATGGTTCACTATGGTTCACTATGGTTCACTATGGTTTGCTATGGTTCACTATGGTTCACTATGGTTTACTATGGTTTACTATGGTTCACTATGGTTCACTATGGTTTACTATGGTTTACTATGGTTCACTATGGTTTACTATGGTTTACTATGGTTCACTATGGTTTACTATGGTCCACTATGGTTTACTATGGTTCACTATGGTTTACTATGGTTTACTATGGTTCACAATGGTTTACTATGGTTTACTATGGTTTACTATGGTTCACTATGGTTTACTATGTTTCACTATGGTTCACTATGGTTCACTACGGTTTACTACGGTTCACTACGGTTCACTACGGTTCACTACGGTTTACTACGGTTCACTACGGTTCACTATGGTTCACTATGGTTCACTATGGTTTACTATGGTCCACTATGGTTCACTATGGTTTACTATGGTTTACTATGGTTTACTATGGTTTACTATGGTTCACTATGGTTTACTATGGTTTACTATGGTTCACAATGGTTTACTATGGTTTACTATGGTTTACTATGGTTCACTATGGTTTACTATGGTTCACTATGGTTCACTATGGTTCACTATGGTTTACTATGGTTCACTATGGTTTACTATGGTTCACTACGTTTCACTACGGTTTACTACGGTCCACTATGGTTTACTATGGTTTACTATGGTTTACTATGGTTCACTATGGTTCACTATGGTTCACTATGGTTCACTATGGTTCACTATGGTTTACTATGGTTTACTATGGTTCACTATGGTTCACTATTGTCCACTATGGTTTACTATGGTTTACTATTGTTCACTATGGTTTACTATGGTTCACTATGGTTTACTACGGTTTACTACGGTCCACTATGGTTTACTATGGTTTACTATGGTTCACTATGGTTCACTATGGTTCACTATGGTTCACTATGGTTTACTATGGTTTACTATGGTTCACAATGGTTTACTATGGTTTACTATGGTTTACTATGGTTCACTATGGTTTACTATGTTTCACTATGGTTCACTATGGTTCACTATGGTTTACTATGGTTTACTATGGTTCACTATGGTTCACTACGGTTTACTACGGTTCACTACGGTTCACTACGGTTCACTACGGTTTACTACGGTTCACTACGGTTCACTATGGTTCACTATGGTTCACTATGGTTTACTATGGTCCACTATGGTTCACTATGGTTTACTATGGTTTACTATGGTTTACTATGGTTCACTATGGTTTACTATGGTTTACTATGGTTCACAATGGTTTACTATGGTTTACTATGGTTTACTATGGTTCACTATGGTTTACTATGGTTCACTATGGTTCACTATGGTTCACTATGGTTTACTTTGGTTCACTATGGTTTACTATGGTTCACTACGTTTCACTACGGTTTACTACGGTCCACTATGGTTTACTATGGTTTACTATGGTTTACTATGGTTCACTATGGTTCACTATGGTTCACTATGGTTCACTATGGTTCACTATGGTTTACTATGGTTTACTATGGTTCACTATGGTTCACTATTGTCCACTATGGTTTACTATGGTTTACTATTGTTCACTATGGTGTACTATGGTTCACTATGGTTTACTACGGTTTACTACGGTCCACTATGGTTTACTATGGTTTACTATGGTTCACTATGGTTCACTATGGTTCACTATGGTTCACTATGGTTTACTATGGTTCACTACGTTTCACTACGGTTTACTACGGTTCACTACGGTTTACTACGGTTTACTACGGTTCACTACGGTTCACTATGGTTTACCATGGTTTACTATGGTCTACTATGGTTCACTATGGTCCACTATGGTTCACTATGGTTTACTATGGTTCACTATGGTTCACTATGGTTCACTATGGTTTACTATGGTTTACTCTGGTTTACTATGGTTTACTATGGTCCAATATGGTTCACTATGGTTCACTATGGTTCACTATGGTTTACTATGGTTTACTATGGTTCACTATGGTCCACTATGGTCCACTATGGTCCACTATGGTTCACTATGGTTCACTATGGTTTACTATGGTTTACTATGGTTTACTATGATTCACTATGGTCCACTATGGTTCACTACGGTTTACTACGGTTCACTACGGTTTACTATGGTTTACTATGGTTCACTATGGTTCACTATGGTTCACTATGGTTTACTATGGGTCACTATGGTTCACTATGGTCCACTATGGTCCACTACGGTTTACTATGGTCCACTATGGTTTACTATGGTTTACTATGGTTCACTATGGTTCACTATGGTTTACTATGGGTCACTATGGTCCACTATGGTTCACTACGGTTTACTATGGTCCACTATGGTTCACTAAGGTTCACTATGGTTCACTATGGTCCACTATGGTCCACTATGGTCCACTATGGTTTACTATGGTTCACTATGGTCCACTATGGTTCACTATGGTTCACTATGGTTTACTATGGTTCACTATGGTTCACTATGGTTCACTATGGTTCACTATGGTTTACTATGGTTTACTATGGTTCACTATGGTTCACTATGGTTTACTATGGTCCACTATGGTCCACTATGGTCCACTATGGTTTACTATGGTTTACTATGGTTTACTATGGTCCACTATGGTTTACTATGGTTTACTATGGTTTACTATAGTTTACTATGGTTTACTATGGTTCACTATGGTTTACTATGGTTCACTATTGTCCACTATGGTTTACTATGGTTCACTATGGTTCACTATGGTTCACTATGGTCGACTATGGTTCACTATGGTTTACTATGGTTCTCTATAGTTCACTATGGTTCACTATGGTTCACTATGGTTTACTATGGTTTACTATGGTTCACTATGGTTCACTATGGTTCACTATAGTTTACTATGGTTCACTATTGTTCACTATGGTTCACTATGGTTTCCTATGGTTTACTATGGATCACTATGGTTTACTATGGTTTACTATGGTTTACTATGGTTCACTATGGTTTATTATGGTTCACTATGGTCCACTATGGTTTACTATGGTCCACTATGGTCCACTATGGTTTACTATGGTCCACTATGGTTTACTATGGTCCACTATGGTTTACTATGGTTTACTATGGTTTACTATAGTTTACTATGGTTTACTATGGTTCACTATGGTTTACTATGGTTCACTATGGTCCACTATGGTTTACTATGGTTCACTATGGTTCACTATAGTTCACTATGGTCGACTATGGTTCACTATGGTTTACTATGGTTCTCTATGGTTCACTATGGTTCACTATGGTTCACTATGGTTCACTATGGTTTACTATGGTTTACTATGGTTCACTATGGTTCACTATGGTTCACTATAGTTTACTATGGTTCACTATTGTTCACTATGGTTCACTATGGTTCACTATGGTTTACTATGGTTTACTATGGATCACTATGGTTTACTATGGTTCACTATGGTTTACTACGGTTTACTACGGTCCACTATGGTTTACTATGGTTTACTATGGTTCACTATGGTTCACTATGGTCCACTATGGTTCACTATGGTTTACTATGGTTCACTATGGTTTACTACGGTTTACTATGGTTCACTATGGTTCACTATGGTCCACTATGGTTCACTATGGTTTACTATGGTTTACTATGGTTTACTACGGTTTACTATGGTCCACTATGGTTCACTATGGTTCACTATGGTTCACTATGGTTTACTATGGTTTACTATGGTTCACTATGGTCCACTATGGTCCACTATTGTTCACTATGGTTCACTATGATTCACTATGGTTTACTATGGTTTACTATGGTTTACTATGATTTACTATGGTCCACTATGGTTCACTACGGTTTACTACGGTTCACTACGGTTTACTACGGTTTACTATGGTCCACTATGGTCCACTACGGTTCACTACGGTTTACTATGGTTTACTATGGTTCACTATGGTTCACTATGGTTCACTATGGTTCACTATGGTTCACTATGGTTTACTATGGTTTACTATGGTTCACTATGGTTCACTATGGTTTACTATGGTCCACTATGGTCCACTATGGTCCACTATGGTTTACTATGGTTTACTATGGTTTACTATGGTCCACTATGGTTTACTATGGTTTACTATGGTTTACTATAGTTTACTATGGTTTATTATGGTTCACTATGGTTTACTATGGTTCACTATGGTCCACTATGGTTTACTATGGTTTACTATGGTTCACTATGGTTCACTATGGTTCACTATGGTCGACTATGGTTCACTATGGTTTACTATGGTTCTCTATAGTTCACTATGGTTCACTATGGTTCACTATGGTTTACTATGGTTTACTATGGTTCCCTATGGTTCACTATGGTTCACTATAGTTTACTATGGTTCACTATGGTTCACTATGGTTCACTATGGTTCACTATGGTTTACTATGGTTTACTATGGATCACTATGGTTTACTATGGTTTACTATGGTTTACTATGGTTCACTATGGTTTATTATGGTTCACTATGGTCCACTATGGTTTACTATGGTCCACTATGGTCCACTATGGTTTACTATGGTCCACTATGGTTTACTATGGTTCACTATGGTTTACTATGGTTCATTATGGTTTACTATGGTTTACTATGGTTTACTATGGTTCACTATGGTTCACTACGGTTCACTACGGTTTACTACGGTTTACTACGGTTCACTACGGTTCACTACGGTTTACAACGGTTCACTACGGTTCACTACGGTTCACTACGGTCCACTACGGTTCACTACGGTTCACTACGGTTCACTACGGTTCACTATGGTTTACTATGGTTCACTATGGTTTACTATGGTTCACTATGGTTCACTATGGTTCACTATGGTTCACTATGGTTCACTATGGTTTTCTATGGTCCACTATGGTCTACTATGGTCCACTATGGTTTACTATGGTTTACTATAGTTTACTATGGTTTACTATGGTTCACTATGGTTTACTATGGTTCACTATGGTTTACTATGGTCCACTATGGTTTACTATGGTTCACTATGGTTTACTATGGTTTACTATGGTTCACAATGGTTTACTATGGTTTACTATGGTTTACTATGGTTTACTATGGTCCACTATGGTTCACTATGGGTTACTATGGTTCACTATGGTTTACTATGGTTCACTATGGTTCACTATGGTTTACTATGGTTTACTATGGTTCACTATGGTTCACTACGGTTCACTACGGTTTACTACGGTTCACTACGGTTTACTACGGTCCACTATGGTTCACTATGGTTTACTATGGTTTACTATGGTTCACTATGGTTTACTATGGTTTACTATGGTTTACTATGGTTCACTATGGTTCACTATGGTTCACTATGGTTTGCTATGGTTCACTATGGTTCACTATGGTTTACTATGGTTTACTATGGTTCACTATGGTTCACTATGGTTTACTATGGTTTACTATGGTTCACTATGGTTTACTATGGTTTACTATGGTTTACTATGGTTCACTATGGTTCACTATGGTTCACTATGGTTTGCTATGGTTCACTATGGTTCACTATGGTTTACTATGGTTTACTATGGTTCACTATGGTTCACTATGGTTTACTATGGTTTACTATGGTTTACTATGGTTCACTATGGTTTACTATGGTTTACTATGGTTCACTATGGTTTACTATGGTCCACTATGGTTTACTATGGTTCACTATGGTTCACTATGGTTTACTATGGTTCACAATGGTTTACTATGGTTTACTATGGTTTACTATGGTTTACTATGGTTCACTATGGTTTACTATGTTTCACTATGGTTCACTATGGTTCACTATGGTTTACTATGGTTTACTATGGTTCACTATGGTTCACTACGGTTTACTACGGTTCACTACGGTTCACTACGGTTCACTACGGTTTACTACGGTTCACTATGGTTCACTATGGTTCACTATGGTTCACTATGGTTTACTATGGTCCACTATGGTTCACTATGGTTCACTATGGTTTACTATGGTTTACTATGGTTTACTATGGTTTACTATGGTTCACTATGGTTTACTATGGTTTACTATGGTTCACAATGGTTTACTATGGTTTACTATGGTTTACTATGGTTCACTATGGTTTACTATGGTTCACTATGGTTCACTATGGTTCACTATGGTTTACTATGGTTCACTATGGTTTACTATGGTTCACTACGTTTCACTACGGTTTACTACGGTCCACTATGGTTTACTATGGTTTACTATGGTTCACTATGGTTCACTATGGTTCACTATGGTTCACTATGGTTCACTATGGTTTACTATGGTTTACTATGGTTCACTATGGTTCACTATTGTCCACTATGGTTTACTATGGTTTACTATTGTTCACTATGGTTTACTATGGTTCACTATGGTTTACTACGGTTTACTACGGTCCACTATGGTTTACTATGGTTTTACTATGGTTCACTATGGTTTACTATGGTTTACTATGGTTCACTATGGTCCACTATGGTCCACTATGGTCCACTATGGTTCACTATGGTTCACTATGGTTTACTATGGTTTACTATGGTTTACTATGATTCACTATGGTCCACTATGGTTCACTACGGTTTACTACGGTTCACTACGGTTTACTATGGTTTACTATGGTTCACTATGGTTCACTATGGTTCACTATGGTTTACTATGGGTCACTATGGTTCACTATGGTCCACTATGGTCCACTACGGTTTACTATGGTCCACTATGGTTTACTATGGTTCACTATGGTTTACTATGGGTCACTATGGTCCACTATGGTTCACTACGGTTTACTATGGTCCACTATGGTTCACTATGGTTCACTATGGTTCACTATGGTCCACTATGGTCCACTATGGTCCACTATGGTTTACTATGGTTCACTATGGTCCACTATGGTTCACTATGGTTCACTATGGTTTACTATGGTTCACTATGGTTCACTATGGTTCACTATGGTTCACTATGGTTTACTATGGTTTACTATGGTTCACTATGGTTCACTATGGTTTACTATGGTCCACTATGGTCCACTATGGTCCACTATGGTTTACTATGGTTTACTATGGTTTACTATGGTCCACTATGGTTTACTATGGTTTACTATGGTTTACTATAGTTTACTATGGTTTACTATGGTTCACTATGGTTTACTATGGTTCACTATGGTCCACTATGGTTTACTATGGTTCACTATGGTCCACTATGGTCCACTATGGTTCACTATGGTTCACTATGGTTCACTATGGTTTACTATGGTTTACTATGGTTTACTATGATTTACTATGGTCCACTATGGTTCACTACGGTTTACTACGGTTCACTACGGTTTACTACGGTTTACTATGGTCCACTATGGTCCACTACGGTTCACTATGGTTTACTATGGTTTACTATGGTTCACTATGGTTCACTATGGTTCACTATGGTTCACTATGGTTCACTATGGTTTACTATGGTTTACTATGGTTCACTATGGTTCACTATGGTTTACTATGGTCCACTATGGTCCACTATGGTCCACTATGGTTTACTATGGTTTACTATGGTTTACTATGGTCCACTATGGTTTACTATGGTTTACTATAGTTTACTATGGTTTATTATGGTTCACTATGGTTTACTATGGTTCACTATGGTCCACTATGGTTTACTATGGTTTACTATGGTTCACTATGGTTCACTATGGTTCACTATGGTCGACTATGGTTCACTATGGTTTACTATGGTTCTCTATAGTTCACTATGGTTCACTATGGTTCACTATGGTTTACTATGGTTTACTATGGTTCACTATGGTTCACTATGGTTCACTATAGTTTACTATGGTTCACTATTGTTCACTATGGTTCACTATGGTTCACTATGGTTTACTATGGTTTACTATGGATCACTATGGTTTACTATGGTTTACTATGGTTTACTATGGTTCACTATGGTTTATTATGGTTCACTATGGTCCACTATGGTTTACTATGGTCCACTATGGTCCACTATGGTTTACTATGGTCCACTATGGTTTACTATGGTCCACTATGGTTTACTATGGTTTACTATGGTTTACTATAGTTTACTATGGTTTCCTATGGTTCACTATGGTTTACTATGGTTCACTATGGTCCACTATGGTTTACTATGGTTCACTACGGTTCACTATGGTTCACTATGGTCGACTATGGTTCACTATGGTTTACTATGGTTCTCTATGGTTCACTATGGTTCACTATGGTTCAGTATGATTCACTATGGTTTACTATGGTTTACTATGGTTCACTATGGTTCACTATGGTTCACTATAGTTTACTATGGTTCACTATTGTTCACTATGGTTCACTATGGTTCACTATGGTTTCCTATGGTTTACTATGGATCACTATGGTTTACTATGGTTTACTATGGTTTACTATGGTTCACTATGGTTTATTATGGTTCACTATGGTCCACTATGGTTTACTATGGTCCACTATGGTCCACTATGGTTTACTATGGTCCACTATGGTTTACTATGGTCCACTATGGTTTACTATGGTTTACTATGGTTTACTATAGTTTACCATGGTTTACTATGGTTCACTATGGTTTACTATGGTTCACTATGGTCCACTATGGTTTACTATGGTTCACTATGGTTCACTATAGTTCACTATGGTCGACTATGGTTCACTATGGTTTACTATGGTTCTCTATGGTTCACTATGGTTCACTATGGTTCACTATGGTTCACTATGGTTTACTATGGTTTACTATGGTTCACTATGGTTCACTATGGTTCACTATAGTTTACTATGGTTCACTATTGTTCACTATGGTTCACTATGGTTCACTATGGTTTACTATGGTTTACTATGGATCACTATGGTTTACTATGGTTCACTATGGTTTACTACGGTTTACTACGGTCCACTATGGTTTACTATGGTTTACTATGGTTCACTATGGTTCACTATGGTCCACTATGGTTCACTATGGTTTACTATGGTTCACTATGGTTCACTATGGTTCACTATGGTTTACTATGGTTTACTATGGTTTACTACGGTTTACTATGGTCCACTATGGTTCACTATGGTTCACTATGGTTCACTATGGTTTACTATGGTTTACTATGGTTCACTATGGTCCACTATGGTCCACTATGGTTCACTATGGTTCACTATGATTCACTATGGTTTACTATGGTTTACTATGGTTTACTATGATTTACTATGGTCCACTATGGTTCACTACGGTTTACTACGGTTCACTACGGTTTACTACGGTTTACTATGGTCCACTATGGTCCACTACGGTTCACTACGGTTTACTATGGTTTACTATGGTTCACTATGGTTCACTATGGTTCACTATGGTTCACTATGGTTCACTATGGTTTACTATGGTTTACTATGGTTCACTATGGTTCACTATGGTTTACTATGGTCCACTATGGTCCACTATGGTCCACTATGGTTTACTATGGTTTACTATGGTTTACTATGGTCCACTATGGTTTACTATGGTTTACTATGGTTTACTATAGTTTACTATGGTTTATTATGGTTCACTATGGTTTACTATGGTTCACTATGGTCCACTATGGTTTACTATGGTTTACTATGGTTCACTATGGTTCACTATGGTTCACTATGGTCGACTATGGTTCACTATGGTTTACTATGGTTCTCTATAGTTCACTATGGTTCACTATGGTTCACTATGGTTTACTATGGTTTACTATGGTTCACTATGGTTCACTATGGTTCACTATAGTTTACTATGGTTCACTATTGTTCACTATGGTTCACTATGGTTCACTATGGTTTACTATGGTTTACTATGGATCACTATGGTTTACTATGGTTTACTATGGTTTACTATGGTTCACTATGGTTTATTATGGTTCACTATGGTCCACTATGGTTTACTATGGTCCACTATGGTCCACTATGGTTTACTATGGTGCACTATGGTTTACTATGGTTCACTATGGTTTACTATGGTTCATTATGGTTTACTATGGTTTACTATGGTTTACTATGGTTCACTATGGTTCACTACGGTTCACTACGGTTTACTACGGTTTACTACGGTTCACTACGGTTCACTACGGTTTACAACGGTTCACTACGGTTCACTACGGTTCACTACGGTCCACTACGGTTCACTACGGTTCACTACGGTTCACTACGGTTCACTATGGTTTACTATGGTTCACTATGGTTTACTATGGTTCACTATGGTTCACTATGGTTCACTATGGTTCACTATGGTTTTCTATGGTCCACTATGGTCTACTATGGTCCACTATGGTTTACTATGGTTTACTATAGTTTACTATGGTTTACTATGGTTCACTATGGTTTACTATGGTTCACTATGGTTTACTATGGTCCACTATGGTTTACTATGGTTCACTATGGTTTACTATGGTTTGCTATGGTTCACTATGGTTCACTATGGTTTACTATGGTTTACTATGGTTCACTATGGTTCACTATGGTTTACTATGGTTTACTATGGTTCACTATGGTTTACTATGGTTTACTATGGTTTACTATGGTTCACTATGGTTCACTATGGTTCACTATGGTTTGCTATGGTTCACTATGGTTCACTATGGTTTACTATGGTTTACTATGGTTCACTATGGTTCACTATGGTTTACTATGGTTTACTATGGTTCACTATGGTTTACTATGGTTTACTATGGTTCACTATGGTTTACTATGGTCCACTATGGTTTACTATGGTTCACTATGGTTTACTATGGTTTACTATGGTTCACAATGGTTTACTATGGTTTACTATGGTTTACTATGGTTTACTATGGTTCACTATGGTTTACTATGTTTCACTATGGTTCACTATGGTTCACTATGGTTTACTATGGTTTACTATGGTTCACTATGGTTCACTACGGTTTACTACGGTTCACTACGGTTCACTACGGTTCACTACGGTTTACTACGGTTCACTATGGTTCACTATGGTTCACTATGGTTCACTATGGTTTACTATGGTCCACTATGGTTCACTATGGTTTACTATGGTTTACTATGGTTTACTATGGTTTACTATGGTTCACTATGGTTTACTATGGTTTACTATGGTTCACAATGGTTTACTATGGTTTACTATGGTTTACTATGGTTCACTATGGTTTACTATGGTTCACTATGGTTCACTATGGTTCACTATGGTTTACTATGGTTCACTATGGTTTACTATGGTTCACTACGTTTCACTACGGTTTACTACGGTCCACTATGGTTTACTATGGTTTACTATGGTTTACTATGGTTCACTATGGTTCACTATGGTTCACTATGGTTCACTATGGTTCACTATGGTTTACTATGGTTTACTATGGTTTACTATGGTCCACTATGGTTCACTATGGTTTACTATGGTTTACTATGGTTTACTATGGTTTACTATGGTTCACTATGGTTTACTATGGTTTACTATGGTTCACAATGGTTTACTATGGTTTACTATGGTTTACTATGGTTCACTATGGTTTACTATGGTTCACTATGGTTCACTATGGTTCACTATGGTTTACTATGGTTCACTATGGTTTACTATGGTTCACTACGTTTCACTACGGTTTACTACGGTCCACTATGGTTTACTATGGTTTACTATGGTTTACTATGGTTCACTATGGTTCACTATGGTTCACTATGGTTCACTATGGTTCACTATGGTTTACTATGGTTTACTATGGTTCACTATGGTTCACTATTGTCCACTATGGTTTACTATGGTTTACTATTGTTCACTATGGTTTACTATGGTTCACTATGGTTTACTACGGTTTACTACGGTCCACTATGGTTTACTATGGTTTACTATGGTTCACTATGGTTCACTATGGTTCACTATGGTTCACTATGGTTTACTATGGTTTACTATGGTTCACAATGGTTTACTATGGTTTACTATGGTTTACTATGGTTCACTATGGTTTACTATGTTTCACTATGGTTCACTATGGTTCACTATGGTTTACTATGGTTTACTATGGTTCACTATGGTTCACTACGGTTTACTACGGTTCACTACGGTTCACTACGGTTCACTACGGTTTACTACGGTTCACTACGGTTCACTATGGTTCACTATGGTTCACTATGGTTTACTATGGTCCACTATGGTTCACTATGGTTTACTATGGTTTACTATGGTTTACTATGGTTCACTATGGTTTACTATGGTTTACTATGGTTCACTATGGTTTACTATGGTTTACTATGGTTTACTATGGTTCACTATGGTTTACTATGGTTCACTATGGTTCACTATGGTTCACTATGGTTTACTTTGGTTCACTATGGTTTACTATGGTTCACTACGTTTCACTACGTTTCACTACGGTTTACTACGGTCCACTATGGTTTACTATGGTTTACTATGGTTTACTATGGTTCACTATGGTTCACTATGGTTCACTATGGTTCACTATGGTTCACTATGGTTTACTATGGTTTACTATGGTTCACTATGGTTCACTATTGTCCACTATGGTTTACTATGGTTTACTATTGTTCACTATGGTGTACTATGGTTCACTATGGTTTACTACGGTTTACTACGGTCCACTATGGTTTACTATGGTTTACTATGGTTCACTATGGTTCACTATGGTTCACTATGGTTCACTATGGTTTACTATGGTTCACTACGTTTCACTACGGTTTACTACGGTTCACTACGGTTTACTACGGTTCACTACGGTTCACTACGGTTCACTATGGTTTACCATGGTTTACTATGGTCTACTATGGTTCACTATGGTCCACTATGGTTCACTATGGTTTACTATGGTTCACTATGGTTCACTATGGTTCACTATGGTTTACTATGGTTTACTATGGTTTACTATGGTTTACTATGGTCCAATATGGTTCACTATGGTTCACTATGGTTCACTATGGTTTACTATGGTTTACTATGGTTCACTATGGTCCACTATGGTCCACTATGGTCCACTATGGTTCACTATGGTTCACTATGGTTTACTATGGTTTACTATGGTTTACTATGATTCACTATGGTCCACTATGGTTCACTACGGTTTACTACGGTTCACTACGGTTTACTATGGTTTACTATGGTTCACTATGGTTCACTATGGTTCACTATGGTTTACTATGGGTCACTATGGTTCACTATGGTGTACTATGGTTCACTATGGTTTACTACGGTTTACTACGGTCCACTATGGTTTACTATGGTTTACTATGGTTCACTATGGTTCACTATGGTTCACTATGGTTCACTATGGTTTACTATGGTTCACTACGTTTCACTACGGTTTACTACGGTTCACTACGGTTTACTACGGTTCACTACGGTTCACTACGGTTCACTATGGTTTACCATGGTTTACTATGGTCTACTATGGTTCACTATGGTCCACTATGGTTCACTATGGTTTACTATGGTTCACTATGGTTCACTATGGTTCACTATGGTTTACTATGGTTTACTATGGTTTACTATGGTTTACTATGGTCCAATATGGTTCACTATGGTTCACTATGGTTCACTATGGTTTACTATGGTTTACTATGGTTCACTATGGTCCACTATGGTCCACTATGGTCCACTATGGTTCACTATGGTTCACTATGGTTTACTATGGTTTACTATGGTTTACTATGATTCACTATGGTCCACTATGGTTCACTACGGTTTACTACGGTTCACTACGGTTTACTATGGTTTACTATGGTTCACTATGGTTCACTATGGTTCACTATGGTTTACTATGGGTCACTATGGTTCACTATGGTCCACTATGGTCCACTACGGTTTACTATGGTCCACTATGGTTTACTATGGTTTACTATGGTTCACTATGGTTCACTATGGTTTACTATGGGTCACTATGGTCCACTATGGTTCACTACGGTTTACTATGGTCCACTATGGTTCACTAAGGTTCACTATGGTTCACTATGGTCCACTATGGTCCACTATGGTCCACTATGGTTTACTATGGTTCACTATGGTCCACTATGGTTCACTATGGTTCACTATGGTTTACTATGGTTCACTATGGTTCACTATGGTTCACTATGGTTCACTATGGTTTACTATGGTTTACTATGGTTCACTATGGTTCACTATGGTTTACTATGGTCCACTATGGTCCACTATGGTCCACTATGGTTTACTATGGTTTACTATGGTTTACTATGGTCCACTATGGTTTACTATGGTTTACTATGGTTTACTATAGTTTACTATGGTTTACTATGGTTCACTATGGTTTACTATGGTTCACTATTGTCCACTATGGTTTACTATGGTTCACTATGGTTCACTATGGTTCACTATGGTCGACTATGGTTCACTATGGTTTACTATGGTTCTCTATAGTTCACTGTGGTTCACTATGGTTCACTATGGTTTACTATGGTTTACTATGGTTCACTATGGTTCACTATGGTTCACTATAGTTTACTATGGTTCACTATTGTTCACTATGGTTCACTATGGTTTCCTATGGTTTACTATGGATCACTATGGTTTACTATGGTTTACTATGGTTTACTATGGTTCACTATGGTTTATTATGGTTCACTATGGTCCACTATGGTTTACTATGGTCCACTATGGTCCACTATGGTTTACTATGGTCCACTATGGTTTACTATGGTCCACTATGGTTTACTATGGTTTACTATGGTTTACTATAGTTTACTATGGTTTACTATGGTTCACTATGGTTTACTATGGTTCACTATGGTCCACTATGGTTTACTATGGTTCACTATGGTTCACTATAGTTCACTATGGTCGACTATGGTTCACTATGGTTTACTATGGTTCTCTATGGTTCACTATGGTTCACTATGGTTCACTATGGTTCACTATGGTTTACTATGGTTTACTATGGTTCACTATGGTTCACTATGGTTCACTATAGTTTACTATGGTTCACTATTGTTCACTATGGTTCACTATGGTTCACTATGGTTTACTATGGTTTACTATGGATCACTATGGTTTACTATGGTTCACTATGGTTTACTACGGTTTACTACGGTCCACTATGGTTTACTATGGTTTACTATGGTTCACTATGGTTCACTATGGTCCACTATGGTTCACTATGGTTTACTATGGTTCACTATGGTTTACTACGGTTTACTATGGTTCACTATGGTTCACTATGGTCCACTATGGTTCACTATGGTTTACTATGGTTTACTATGGTTTACTACGGTTTACTATGGTCCACTATGGTTCACTATGGTTCACTATGGTTCACTATGGTTTACTATGGTTTACTATGGTTCACTATGGTCCACTATGGTCCACTATTGTTCACTATGGTTCACTATGATTCACTATGGTTTACTATGGTTTACTATGGTTTACTATGATTTACTATGGTCCACTATGGTTCACTACGGTTTACTACGGTTCACTACGGTTTACTACGGTTTACTATGGTCCACTATGGTCCACTACGGTTCACTACGGTTTACTATGGTTTACTATGGTTCACTATGGTTCACTATGGTTCACTATGGTTCACTATGGTTCACTATGGTTTACTATGGTTTACTATGGTTCACTATGGTTCACTATGGTTTACTATGGTCCACTATGGTCCACTATGGTCCACTATGGTTTACTATGGTTTACTATGGTTTACTATGGTCCACTATGGTTTACTATGGTTTACTATGGTTTACTATAGTTTACTATGGTTTATTATGGTTCACTATGGTTTACTATGGGTCACTATGGTCCACTATGGTTTACTATGGTTTACTATGGTTCACTATGGTTCACTATGGTTCACTATGGTCGACTATGGTTCACTATGGTTTACTATGGTTCTCTATAGTTCACTATGGTTCACTATGGTTCACTATGGTTTACTATGGTTTACTATGGTTCACTATGGTTCACTATGGTTCACTATAGTTTACTATGGTTCACTATTGTTCACTATGGTTCACTATGGTTCACTATGGTTTACTATGGTTTACTATGGATCACTATGGTTTACTATGGTTTACTATGGTTTACTATGGTTCACTATGGTTTATTATGGTTCACTATGGTCCACTATGGTTTACTATGGTCCACTATGGTCCACTATGGTTTACTATGGTCCACTATGGTTTACTATGGTTCACTATGGTTTACTATGGTTCATTATGGTTTACTATGGTTTACTATGGTTTACTATGGTTCACTATGGTTCACTACGGTTCACTACGGTTTACTACGGTTTACTACGGTTCACTACGGTTCACTACGGTTTACAACGGTTCACTACGGTTCACTACGGTTCACTACGGTCCACTACGGTTCACTACGGTTCACTACGGTTCACTACGGTTCACTATGGTTTACTATGGTTCACTATGGTTTACTATGGTTCACTATGGTTCACTATGGTTCACTATGGTTCACTATGGTTCACTATGGTTTTCTATGGTCCACTATGGTCTACTATGGTCCACTATGGTTTACTATGGTTTACTATAGTTTACTATGGTTTACTATGGTTCACTATGGTTTACTATGGTTCACTATGGTTTACTATGGTCCACTATGGTTTACTATGGTTCACTATGGTTTACTATGGTTTACTATGGTTCACAATGGTTTACTATGGTTTACTATGGTTTACTATGGTTTACTATGGTTCACTATGGGTTACTATGGTTCACTATGGTTTACTATGGTTCACTATGGTTCACTATGGTTTACTATGGTTTACTATGGTTCACTATGGTTCACTACGGTTCACTACGGTTTACTACGGTTCACTACGGTTTACTACGGTCCACTATGGTTCACTATGGTTTACTATGGTTTACTATGGTTCACTATGGTTTACTATGGTTTACTATGGTTTACTATGGTTCACTATGGTTCACTATGGTTCACTATGGTTTGCTATGGTTCACTATGGTTCACTATGGTTTACTATGGTTTACTATGGTTCACTATGGTTCACTATGGTTTACTATGGTTTACTATGGTTCACTATGGTTTACTATGGTTTACTATGGTTTACTATGGTTCACTATGGTTCACTATGGTTCACTATGGTTTGCTATGGTTCACTATGGTTCACTATGGTTTACTATGGTTTACTATGGTTCACTATGGTTCACTATGGTTTACTATGGTTTACTATGGTTCACTATGGTTTACTATGGTTTACTATGGTTCACTATGGTTTACTATGGTCCACTATGGTTTACTATGGTTCACTATGGTTCACTATGGTTTACTATGGTTCACAATGGTTTACTATGGTTTACTATGGTTTACTATGGTTTACTATGGTTCACTATGGTTTACTATGTTTCACTATGGTTCACTATGGTTCACTATGGTTTACTATGGTTTACTATGGTTCACTATGGTTCACTACGGTTTACTACGGTTCACTACGGTTCACTACGGTTCACTACGGTTTACTACGGTTCACTATGGTTCACTATGGTTCACTATGGTTCACTATGGTTTACTATGGTCCACTATGGTTCACTATGGTTTACTATGGTTTACTATGGTTTACTATGGTTTACTATGGTTCACTATGGTTTACTATGGTTTACTATGGTTCACAATGGTTTACTATGGTTTACTATGGTTTACTATGGTTCACTATGGTTTACTATGGTTCACTATGGTTCACTATGGTTCACTATGGTTTACTATGGTTCACTATGGTTTACTATGGTTCACTACGTTTCACTACGGTTTACTACGGTCCACTATGGTTTACTATGGTTTACTATGGTTTACTATGGTTCACTATGGTTCACTATGGTTCACTATGGTTCACTATGGTTCACTATGGTTTACTATGGTTTACTATGGTTCACTATGGTTCACTATTGTCCACTATGGTTTACTATGGTTTACTATTGTTCACTATGGTTTACTATGGTTCACTATGGTTTACTACGGTTTACTACGGTCCACTATGGTTTACTATGGTTTACTATGGTTCACTATGGTTTACTATGGTTTACTATGGTTCACTATGGTCCACTATGGTCCACTATGGTCCACTATGGTTCACTATGGTTCACTATGGTTTACTATGGTTTACTATGGTTTACTATGATTCACTATGGTCCACTATGGTTCACTACGGTTTACTACGGTTCACTACGGTTTACTATGGTTTACTATGGTTCACTATGGTTCACTATGGTTCACTATGGTTTACTATGGGTCACTATGGTTCACTATGGTCCACTATGGTCCACTACGGTTTACTATGGTCCACTATGGTTTACTATGGTTTACTATGGTTCACTATGGTTTACTATGGGTCACTATGGTCCACTATGGTTCACTACGGTTTACTATGGTCCACTATGGTTCACTATGGTTCACTATGGTTCACTATGGTCCACTATGGTCCACTATGGTCCACTATGGTTTACTATGGTTCACTATGGTCCACTATGGTTCACTATGGTTCACTATGGTTTACTATGGTTCACTATGGTTCACTATGGTTCACTATGGTTCATTATGGTTTACTATGGTTTACTATGGTTCACTATGGTTCACTATGGTTTACTATGGTCCACTATGGTCCACTATGGTCCACTATGGTTTACTATGGTTTACTATGGTTTACTATGGTCCACTATGGTTTACTATGGTTTACTATGGTTTACTATAGTTTACTATGGTTTACTATGGTTCACTATGGTTTACTATGGTTCACTATGGTCCACTATGGTTTACTATGGTTCACTATGGTCCACTATGGTCCACTATGGTTCACTATGGTTCACTATGGTTCACTATGGTTTACTATGGTTTACTATGGTTTACTATGATTTACTATGGTCCACTATGGTTCACTACGGTTTACTACGGTTCACTACGGTTTACTACGGTTTACTATGGTCCACTATGGTCCACTACGGTTCACTATGGTTTACTATGGTTTACTATGGTTCACTATGGTTCACTATGGTTCACTATGGTTCACTATGGTTCACTATGGTTTACTATGGTTTACTATGGTTCACTATGGTTCACTATGGTTTACTATGGTCCACTATGGTCCACTATGGTCCACTATGGTTTACTATGGTTTACTATGGTTTACTATGGTCCACTATGGTTTACTATGGTTTACTATAGTTTACTATGGTTTATTATGGTTCACTATGGTTTACTATGGTTCACTATGGTCCACTATGGTTTACTATGGTTTACTATGGTTCACTATGGTTCACTATGGTTCACTATGGTCGACTATGGTTCACTATGGTTTACTATGGTTCTCTATAGTTCACTATGGTTCACTATGGTTCACTATGGTTTACTATGGTTTACTATGGTTCACTATGGTTCACTATGGTTCACTATAGTTTACTATGGTTCACTATTGTTCACTATGGTTCACTATGGTTCACTATGGTTTACTATGGTTTACTATGGATCACTATGGTTTACTATGGTTTACTATGGTTTACTATGGTTCACTATGGTTTATTATGGTTCACTATGGTCCACTATGGTTTACTATGGTCCACTATGGTCCACTATGGTTTACTATGGTCCACTATGGTTTACTATGGTCCACTATGGTTTACTATGGTTTACTATGGTTTACTATAGTTTACTATGGTTTACTATGGTTCACTATGGTTTACTATGGTTCACTATGGTCCACTATGGTTTACTATGGTTCACTATGGTTCACTATAGTTCACTATGGTCGACTATGGTTCACTATGGTTTACTATGGTTCTCTATGGTTCACTATGGTTCACTATGGTTCACTATGGTTCACTATGGTTTACTATGGTTTACTATGGTTCACTATGGTTCACTATGGTTCACTATAGTTTACTATGGTTCACTATTGTTCACTATGGTTCACTATGGTTCACTATGGTTTACTATGGTTTACTATGGATCACTATGGTTTACTATGGTTCACTATGGTTTACTACGGTTTACTACGGTCCACTATGGTTTACTATGGTTTACTATGGTTCACTATGGTTCACTATGGTCCACTATGGTTCACTATGGTTTACTATGGTTCACTATGGTTCACTATGGTTCACTATGGTTTACTATGGTTTACTATGGTTTACTACGGTTTACTATGGTCCACTATGGTTCACTATGGTTCACTATGGTTTACTATGGTTTACTATGGTTCACTATGGTCCACTATGGTCCACTATGGTTCACTATGGTTCACTATGATTCACTATGGTTTACTATGGTTTACTATGATTTACTATGGTCCACTATGGTTCACTACGGTTTACTACGGTTCACTACGGTTTACTACGGTTTACTATGGTCCACTATGGTCCACTACGGTTCACTACGGTTTACTATGGTTTACTATGGTTCACTATGGTTCACTATGGTTCACTATGGTTCACTATGGTTCACTATGGTTTACTATGGTTTACTATGGTTCACTATGGTTCACTATGGTTTACTATGGTCCACTATGGTCCACTATGGTCCACTATGGTTTACTATGGTTTACTATGGTTTACTATGGTCCACTATGGTTTACTATGGTTTACTATGGTTTACTATAGTTTACTATGGTTTATTATGGTTCACTATGGTTTACTATGGTTCACTATGGTCCACTATGGTTTACTATGGTTTACTATGGTTCACTATGGTTCACTATGGTTCACTATGGTCGACTATGGTTCACTATGGTTTACTATGGTTCTCTATAGTTCACTATGGTTCACTATGGTTCACTATGGTTTACTATGGTTTACTATGGTTCACTATGGTTCACTATGGTTCACTATAGTTTACTATGGTTCACTATTGTTCACTATGGTTCACTATGGTTCACTATGGTTTACTATGGTTTACTATGGATCACTATGGTTTACTATGGTTTACTATGGTTTACTATGGTTCACTATGGTTTATTATGGTTCACTATGGTCCACTATGGTTTACTATGGTCCACTATGGTCCACTATGGTTTACTATGGTGCACTATGGTTTACTATGGTTCACTATGGTTTACTATGGTTCATTATGGTTTACTATGGTTTACTATGGTTTACTATGGTTCACTATGGTTCACTACGGTTCACTACGGTTTACTACGGTTTACTACGGTTCACTACGGTTCACTACGGTTTACAACGGTTCACTACGGTTCACTACGGTTCACTACGGTCCACTACGGTTCACTACGGTTCACTACGGTTCACTACGGTTCACTACGGTTTACTATGGTTCACTATGGTTTACTATGGTTCACTATGGTTCACTATGGTTCACTATGGTTCACTATGGTTTTCTATGGTCCACTATGGTCTACTATGGTCCACTATGGTTTACTATGGTTTACTATAGTTTACTATGGTTTACTATGGTTCACTATGGTTTACTATGGTTCACTATGGTTTACTATGGTCCACTATGGTTTACTATGGTTCACTATGGTTTACTATGGTTTACTATGGTTCACAATGGTTTACTATGGTTTACTATGGTTTACTATGGTTTACTATGGTTTACTATGGTTCACTATGGGTTACTATGGTTCACTATGGTTTACTATGGTTCACTATGGTTCACTATGGTTTACTATGGTTTACTATGGTTCACTATGGTTCACTACGGTTCACTACGGTTTACTACGGTTCACTACGGTTTACTATGGTCCACTATGGTTCACTATGGTTTACTATGGTTTACTATGGTTCACTATGGTTTACTATGGTTTACTATGGTTTACTATGGTTCACTATGGTTCACTATGGTTCACTATGGTTTGCTATGGTTCACTATGGTTCACTATGGTTTACTATGGTTTACTATGGTTCACTATGGTTCACTATGGTTTACTATGGTTTACTATGGTTCACTATGGTTTACTATGGTTTACTATGGTTTACTATGGTTCACTATGGTTCACTATGGTTCACTATGGTTTGCTATGGTTCACTATGGTTCACTATGGTTTACTATGGTTTACTATGGTTTACTATGGTTCACTATGGTTCACTATGGTTTACTATGGTTTACTATGGTTCACTATGGTTTACTATGGTTTACTATGGTTCACTATGGTTTACTATGGTCCACTATGGTTTACTATGGTTCACTATGGTTTACTATGGTTTACTATGGTTCACAATGGTTTACTATGGTTTACTATGGTTTACTATGGTTTACTATGGTTCACTATGGTTTACTATGTTTCACTATGGTTCACTATGGTTCACTATGGTTTACTATGGTTTACTATGGTTCACTATGGTTCACTACGGTTTACTACGGTTCACTACGGTTCACTACGGTTCACTACGGTTTACTACGGTTCACTATGGTTCACTATGGTTCACTATGGTTCACTATGGTTTACTATGGTCCACTATGGTTCACTATGGTTTACTATGGTTTACTATGGTTTACTATGGTTTACTATGGTTCACTATGGTTTACTATGGTTTACTATGGTTCACAATGGTTTACTATGGTTTACTATGGTTTACTATGGTTCACTATGGTTTACTATGGTTCACTATGGTTCACTATGGTTCACTATGGTTTACTATGGTTCACTATGGTTTACTATGGTTCACTACGTTTCACTACGGTTTACTACGGTCCACTATGGTTTACTATGGTTTACTATGGTTTACTATGGTTCACTATGGTTCACTATGGTTCACTATGGTTCACTATGGTTTACTATGGTTTACTATGGTTCACTATGGTTCACTATTGTCCACTATGGTTTACTATGGTTTACTATTGTTCACTATGGTTTACTATGGTTCACTATGGTTTACTACGGTTTACTACGGTCCACTATGGTTTACTATGGTTTACTATGGTTCACTATGGTTCACTATGGTTCACTATGGTTCACTATGGTTTACTATGGTTCACTACGTTTCACTACGGTTTACTACGGTTCACTACGGTTTACTACGGTTCACTACGGTTCACTACGGTTCACTACGGTTCACTACGGTTTACTACGGTTTACTACGGTCTACTATGGTTCACTATGGTCCACTATGGTTCACTATGGTTTACTATGGTTCACTATGGTTCACTATGGTTCACTATGGTTTACTATGGTTTACTATGGTTTACTATGGTTTACTATGGTCCACTATGGTTCACTATGGTTCACTATGGTTCACTATGGTTTACTATGGTTCACTATGGTTTACTATGGTTTACTATGGTTCACTATGGTTCACTACGGTTTACTACGGTTCACTACGGTTCACTACGGTTCACTACGGTTCACTACGGTTTACTATGGTTCACTATTGTTCACTATGGTTCACAATGGTTCACTATGGTTTACTATGGTCCACTATGGTTCACTATGGTTTACTATGGTTTACTATGGTTTACTATGGTTTACTATGGTTCACTATGGTTTACTATGGTTTACTATGGTTCACAATGGTTTACTATGGTTTACTATGGTTTACTATGGTTCACTATGGTTTAATATGGTTCACTATGGTTCACTATGGTTTACTATGGTTCACTATGGTTTACTATGGTTCAATACGTTTCACTACGGTTTACTACGGTCCACTATGGTTTACTATGGTTTACTATGGTTTACTATGGTTCACTATGGTTCACTATGGTTCACTATGGTTCACTATGGTTTAGTATGGTTTACTATGGTTCACTATGGTTCACTATTGTCCACTATGGTTTACTATGGTTTACTATGGTTCACTATGGTTTACTATGGTTCACTATGGATTACTACGGTTTACTACGGTCCACTATGGTTTACTATGGTTCACTATGGTTCACTATGGTTTACTATGGTTTACTATGGTTCACTATGGTTCACTATTGTCCACTATGGTTTACTATGGTTTACTATGGTTCACTATGGTTTACTATGGTTCACTATGGTTTACTACGGTTTACTACGGTCCACTATGGTTTACTATGGTTTACTATGGTTCACTATGGTTCACTATGGTTCACTATGGTTTACTATGGTTCACTACGTTTCACTACGGTTTACTACGGTTCACTACGGTTTACTACGGTTCACTATGGTTCACTACGGTTCACTATGGTTTACCATGGTTTACTATGGTCTACTATGGTTCACTATGGTCCACTATGGTTCACTATGGTTTACTATGGTTCACTATGGTTCACTATGGTTCACTATGGTTTACTATGGTTTACTATGGTTTACTATGGTTTACTATGGTCCAATATGGTTCACTATGGTTCACTATGGTTCACTATGGTTTACTATGGTTTACTATGGTTCACTATGGTCCACTATGGTCCACTATGGTCCACTATGGTTCACTATGGTTCACTATGGTTTACTATGGTTTACTATGGTTTACTATGATTCACTATGGTCCACTATGGTTCACTACGGTTTACTACGGTTCACTACGGTTTACTATGGTTTACTATGGTTCACTATGGTTCACTATGGTTCACTATGGTTTACTATGGGTCACTATGGTTCACTATGGTCCACTATGGTCCACTACGGTTTACTATGGTCCACTATGGTTTACTATGGTTTACTATGGTTCACTATGGTTCACTATGGTTTACTATGGGTCACTATGGTCCACTATGGTTCACTACGGTTTACTATGGTCCACTATGGTTCACTATGGTTCACTATGGTTCACTATGGTCCACTATGGTCCACTATGGTCCACTATGGTTTACTATGGTTCACTATGGTCCACTATGGTTCACTATGGTTCACTATGGTTTACTATGGTTCACTATGGTTCACTATGGTTCACTATGGTTCACTATGGTTTACTATGGTTTACTATGGTTCACTATGGTTCACTATGGTTTACTATGGTCCACTATGGTCCACTATGGTCCACTATGGTTTACTATGGTTTACTATGGTTTACTATGGTCCACTATGGTTTACTATGGTTTACTATGGTTTACTATAGTTTACTATGGTTTACTATGGTTCACTATGGTTTACTATGGTTCACTATGGTCCACTATGGTTTACTATGGTTCACTATGGTTCACTATGGTTCACTATGGTCGACTATGGTTCACTATGGTTTACTATGGTTCTCTATAGTTCACTATGGTTCACTATGGTTCACTATGGTTTACTATGGTTTACTATGGTTCACTATGGTTCACTATGGTTCACTATAGTTTACTATGGTTCACTATTGTTCAATATGGTTCACTATGGTTTCCTATGGTTTACTATGGATCACTATGGTTTACTATGGTTTACTATGGTTTACTATGGTTCACTATGGTTTATTATGGTTCACTATGGTCCACTATGGTTTACTATGGTCCACTATGGTCCACTATGGTTTACTATGGTCCACTATGGTTTACTATGGTCCACTATGGTTTACTATGGTTTACTATGGTTTACTATGGTTTACTATAGTTTACTATGGTTTACTATGGTTCACTATGGTTTACTATGGTTCACTATGGTCCACTATGGTTTACTATGGTTCACTATGGTTCACTATAGTTCACTATGGTCGACTATGGTTCACTATGGTTTACTATGGTTCTCTATGGTTCACTATGGTTCACTATGGTTCACTATGGTTCACTATGGTTTACTATGGTTCACTATGGTTCACTATGGTTCACTATAGTTTACTATGGTTCACTATTGTTCACTATGGTTCACTATGGTTCACTATGGTTTACTATGGTTTACTATGGATCACTATGGTTTACTATGGTTCACTATGGTTTACTACGGTTTACTACGGTCCACTATGGTTTACTATGGTTTACTATGGTTCACTATGGTTCACTATGGTCCACTATGGTTCACTATGGTTTACTATGGTTCACTATGGTTCACTATGGTTCACTATGGCTTACTATGGTTTACTATGGTTTACTACGGTTTACTATGGTCCACTATGGTTCACTATGGTTCACTATGGTTCACTATGGTTTACTATGGTTCACTATGGTCCACTATGGTCCACTATGGTTCACTATGGTTCACTATGGTTCACTATGGTTTACTATGGTTTACTATGGTTTACTATGATTTACTATGGTCCACTATGGTTCACTACGGTTTACTACGGTTCACTACGGTTTACTACGGTTTACTATGGTCCACTATGGTCCACTACGGTTCACTACGGTTTACTATGGTTTACTATGGTTCACTATGGTTCACTATGGTTCACTATGGTTCACTATGGTTCACTATGGTTTACTATGGTTTACTATGGTTCACTATGGTTCACTATGGTTTACTATGGTCCACTATGGTCCACTATGGTCCACTATGGTTTACTATGGTTTACTATGGTTTACTATGGTCCACTATGGTTTACTATGGTTTACTATGGTTTACTATAGTTTACTATGGTTTATTATGGTTCACTATGGTTTACTATGGTTCACTATGGTCCACTATGGTTTACTATGGTTTACTATGGTTCACTATGGTTCACTATGGTTCACTATGGTCGACTATGGTTCACTATGGTTTACTATGGTTCTCTATAGTTCACTATGGTTCACTATGGTTCACTATGGTTTACTATGGTTTACTATGGTTCACTATGGTTCACTATGGTTCACTATAGTTTACTATGGTTCACTATTGTTCACTATGGTTCACTATGGTTCACTATGGTTTACTATGGTTTACTATGGATCACTATGGTTTACTATGGTTTACTATGGTTTACTATGGTTCACTATGGTTTATTATGGTTCACTATGGTCCACTATGGTTTACTATGGTCCACTATGGTCCACTATGGTTTACTATGGTCCACTATGGTTTACTATGGTCCACTATGGTTTACTATGGTTTACTATGGTTTACTATAGTTTACTATGGTTTCCTATGGTTCACTATGGTTTACTATGGTTCACTATGGTCCACTATGGTTTACTATGGTTCACTACGGTTCACTATGGTTCACTATGGTCGACTATGGTTCACTATGGTTTACTATGGTTCTCTATGGTTCACTATGGTTCACTATGGTTCACTATGATTCACTATGGTTTACTATGGTTTACTATGGTTCACTATGGTTCACTATGGTTCACTATAGTTTACTATGGTTCACTATTGTTCACTATGGTTCACTATGGTTCACTATGGTTTACTATGGTTTACTATGGATCACTATGGTTTACTATGGTTTACTATGGTTTACTATGGTTCACTATGGTTTATTATGGTTCACTATGGTCCATTATGGTTTACTATGGTCCACTATGGTCCACTATGGTTTACTATGGTCCACTATGGTTTACTATGGTTCACTATGGTTCACTTTGGTTCACTATGGTTCACTATGGTTCACTATGGTTCACTACGGTCCACTATGGTTTACTATGGTTTACTATGGTTCACTATGGTTCACTATGGTTTACTATGATTTACTATGGTTCACTATGGTTCACTATTGTCCACTATGGTTTACTATGGTTTACTATGGTTCACTATGGTTTACTATGGTTCACTATGGTTTACTATGGTTCACTACGGTTTACTACGGTCCACTATGGTTTACTATGGTTTACTATGGTTCACTATGGTTCACTATGGTTTACTATGGTTCACTACGTTTCACTACGGTTTACTACGGTTCACTACGGTTTACTACGGTTCACTACGGTTCACTACGGTTCACTACGGTTTACTACGGTTTACTATGGTCTACTATGGTTCACTATGGTCCACTATGGTTCACTATGGTTTACTATGGTTCACTATGGTCCACTATGGTTCACTATGGTTTACTATGGTTCACTATGGTTCACTATGGTTCACTATGGTTTACTATGGTTTACTATGGTTTACTATGGTCCACTATGGTTCACTATGGTTCACTATGGTTTACTATGGTTTACTATGGTTCACTATGGTCCACTATGGTCCACTATGGTTCACTATGGTTCACTATGGTTCACTATGGTTTACTATGGTTTACTATGATTGACTATGGTCCACTATGGTTCACTACGGTTTACTACGGTTCACTACGGTTTACTATGGTTTACTATGGTTCACTATGGTTTACTATGGGTCACTATGGTTCACTATGGTCCACTATGGTTTACTATGGTCCACTATGGTTTACTATGGTTTACTATGGTTCACTATGGTTCACTATGGTTTACTATGGGTCACTATGGTCCACTATGGTTCACTATGGTTCACTATGGTTTACTATGGGTCACTATGGTCCACTATGGTTCACTACGGTTTACTATGGTCCACTATGGTTTACTATGGTTCACTATGGTCCACTATGGTTTACTATGGTTCACTATGGTTTACTATGGTTCACTATGGTTCATTATGGTTCACTATAGTTCACTATGGTCCACTATGGTCCACTACGGTTTACTATGGTCCACTATGGTTTACTATGGTTTACTATGGTTTACTATAGTTTACTATGGTTTACTATGGTTCACTATGGTTTACTATGGGTCACTATGGTCCACTATGGTTCACTACGGTTTACTATGGTCCACTTTGGTTTACTATGGTTCACTATGGTTCACTATGGTTCACTATGGTCCACTATGGTCCACTATGGTCCACTATGGTTCACTATGGTTCACTATGGTTTACTATGGTTCACTATGGTTTACTATGGTTTGCTATGGTTCACTATGGTCCACTATGGTTCACTATGGTCCACTATGGTTCACTATGGTCCACTATGGTTTACTATGGTTCACTATGGTCCACTATGGTTCACTATGGTTCACTATGGTTTACTATGGTTCACTATGGTTCACTATGGTTCACTATGGTTCACTATGGTTTACTATGGTTTACTATGGTTCACTATGGTTCACTATGGTTTACTATGGTCCACTATGGTCCACTATGGTTTACTATGGTTCACTATGGTTTACTATGGTTTATTATGGTCCACTATGGTTCACTATGGTCCACTATGGTTTACTATGGTTCACTAGGGTTCACTATGGTCCACTTTGGTTTACTATGGTCCACTATGGTCCACTATGGTTTACTATGGTTTACTATGGTTTACTATGGTCCACTATGGTTTACTATGGTTTACTATGGTTCACTATGGTTCACTATGGTCCACTATGGTTTACTATGGTTTACTATAGTTTACTATGGTTTACTATGGTTCACTATGGTTTACTATGGTTCACTATGGTCCACTATGGTTTACTATGGTTCACTATGGTTCACTATGGTTCACTATGGTCCACTATGGTCCACTATGGTTCACTATGGTTCACTATGGTCCACTATGGTCCACTATGGTCCACTATGGTTCACTCTGGTCGACTATGGTTCACTATGGTTTACTATGGTTCTCTATGGTTCAATATGGTTCACTATAGTTTACTATGGTTCACTATTGTTCACTATGGTTCACTATGGTTCACTATGGTTTACTATGGTTTACTATGGCTTACTATGGTTTACTATGGTTCACTATGGTTCAATATGGTTCACTATAGTTTACTATGGTTCACTATTGTTCACTATGGTTCACTATGGTTCACTATGGTTTACTATGGTTTACTATGGTTCACTATGGTTTACTATGGTTTACTATGGTTCACTATGGTTTATTATGGTTCACTATGGTCGACTATGGTTTACTATGGTCCACTATGGTCCACTATGGTTTACTATGGTCCACTATGGTTTACTATGGTTTACTATGGTTCACTATGGTTTACTATGGTTTACTATGGTCGACTATGGTTTACTATGGTCCACTATGGTCCACTATGGTTTACTATGGTCCACTATGGTTTACTATGGTTTACTATGGTTCACTATGGTTTACTATGGTTTACTATGGTCGACTATGGTTTACTATGGTTCACTATTGTTCACTATGGTTTACTATGGTTCACTACGGTTTACTACGGTCCACTATGGTTTACTATGGTTTACTATGGTTCACTATGGTTCACTATGGTTTACTATGGTTCACTACGTTTCACTACGGTTTACTACGGTTCACTACGGTTTACTACGGTTCACTACGGTTCACTACGGTTCACTACGGTTTACTACGGTTTACTATGGTCTACTATGGTTCACTATGGTCCACTATGGTTCACTATGGTTTACTATGGTTCACTATGGTCCACTATGGTTCACTATGGTTTACTATGGTTCACTATGGTTCACTATGGTTCACTATGGTTTACTATGGTTTACTATGGTTTACTATGGTTTACTATGGTCCACTATGGTTCACTATGGTTCACTATGGTTTACTATGGTTTACTATGGTTCACTATGGTCCACTATGGTCCACTATGGTTCACTATGGTTCACTATGGTTCACTATGGTTTACTATGGTTTACTATGATTGACTATGGTCCACTATGGTTCACTACGGTTTACTACGGTTCACTACGGTTTACTATGGTTTACTATGGTTCACTATGGTTTACTATGGGTCACTATGGTTCACTATGGTCCACTATGGTTTACTATGGTCCACTATGGTTTACTATGGTTTACTATGGTTCACTATGGTTCACTATGGTTTACTATGGGTCACTATGGTCCACTATGGTTCACTATGGTTCACTATGGTTTACTATGGGTCACTATGGTCCACTATGGTTCACTACGGTTTACTATGGTCCACTATGGTTTACTATGGTTCACTATGGTCCACTATGGTTTACTATGGTTCACTATGGTTTACTATGGTTCACTATGGTTCATTATGGTTCACTATAGTTCACTATGGTCCACTATGGTCCACTACGGTTTACTATGGTCCACTATGGTTTACTATGGTTTACTATGGTTTACTATAGTTTACTATGGTTTACTATGGTTCACTATGGTTTACTATGGGTCACTATGGTCCACTATGGTTCACTACGGTTTACTATGGTCCACTATGGTTTACTATGGTTCACTATGGTTCACTATGGTTCACTATGGTCCACTATGGTCCACTATGGTCCACTATGGTTCACTATGGTTCACTATGGTTTACTATGGTTCACTATGGTTTACTATGGTTTGCTATGGTTCACTATGGTCCACTATGGTTCACTATGGTCCACTATGGTTCACTATGGTCCACTATGGTTTACTATGGTTCACTATGGTCCACTATGGTTCACTATGGTTCACTATGGTTTACTATGGTTCACTATGGTTCACTATGGTTCACTATGGTTCACTATGGTTTACTATGGTTTACTATGGTTCACTATGGTTCACTATGGTTTACTATGGTCCACTATGGTCCACTATGGTTTACTATGGTTCACTATGGTTTACTATGGTTTATTATGGTCCACTATGGTTCACTATGGTCCACTATGGTTTACTATGGTTCACTAGGGTTCACTATGGTCCACTTTGGTTTACTATGGTCCACTATGGTCCACTATGGTTTACTATGGTTTACTATGGTTTACTATGGTCCACTATGGTTTACTATGGTTTACTATGGTTCACTATGGTTCACTATGGTCCACTATGGTTTACTATGGTTTACTATAGTTTACTATGGTTTACTATGGTTCACTATGGTTTACTATGGTTCACTATGGTCCACTATGGTTTACTATGGTTCACTATGGTTCACTATGGTTCACTATGGTCCACTATGGTCCACTATGGTTCACTATGGTTCACTATGGTCCACTATGGTCCACTATGGTCCACTATGGTTCACTCTGGTCGACTATGGTTCACTATGGTTTACTATGGTTCTCTATGGTTCAATATGGTTCACTATAGTTTACTATGGTTCACTATTGTTCACTATGGTTCACTATGGTTCACTATGGTTTACTATGGTTTACTATGGCTTACTATGGTTTACTATGGTTCACTATGGTTCAATATGGTTCACTATAGTTTACTATGGTTCACTATTGTTCACTATGGTTCACTATGGTTCACTATGGTTTACTATGGTTTACTATGGTTCACTATGGTTTACTATGGTTTACTATGGTTCACTATGGTTTATTATGGTTCACTATGGTCGACTATGGTTTACTATGGTCCACTATGGTCCACTATGGTTTACTATGGTCCACTATGGTTTACTATGGTTTACTATGGTTCACTATGGTTTACTATGGTTTACTATGGTCGACTATGGTTTACTATGGTCCACTATGGTCCACTATGGTTTACTATGGTCCACTATGGTTTACTATGGTTTACTATGGTTCACTATGGTTTACTATGGTTTACTATGGTCGACTATGGTTTACTATGGTTCACTATTGTTCACTATGGTTCACTATGGTTCACTATGGTTTACTATGGTTTACTATGGTTCACTATGGTTTACTATGGTTTACTATGGTTCACTATGGTTTATTATGGTTCACTATGGTCCACTATGGTTTACTATGGTCCACTATGGTCCACTATGGTTTACTATGGTCCACTATGGTTTACTATGGTCCACTATGGTCCACTATGGTTTACTATGGTCCACTATGGTTTACTATGGTTCACTATGGTTCACTATGGTTCACTATGGTCCACTATGGTTTACTATGGTTCACTACGGTCCACCGCGAAGGCAGAGTTTCCTCTGCCTCTGCGTGTAGTAGGCCTCGTGGTGTTCGCTCCGGTAACTCGCGGGATCTGCGTAGCAGTGGGTGCTGGATCCGCCTCGCTCCGCTCGCGCTTCGGGGTCGCTCTCGTGGACAATCACAGGTCCCGATCTCTCCCTGCCCACAAAGTGACACAGCCAGCGCACAGCGCCACGTACCCGCCAGCCCACCGCCTAAGGCAGTTGAACACCACTAGCGATCCACAATATACACAACACTTACTGCGAAGGCAGAGTTTCCTCTGCCTCTGCGTGTAGCAGGCCTCGTGGTGTTCGCTCCGGCGGCTCGCGGGGTCCGCTGTGTACTAGAGGGGCTCCTATCCAGGGGCGTATGCGTCCGTCGTCCCACTTGGCACTCCCGTCCTCCTCCTGTCGTCTCCTCACTTTCCTCTTATACAAGAGTCCTGATTGGTTGATTGCAGACGGTAAGTGATTGGACAAGTGACAGGGCAGGGGTTGGTCGGGGCAACAAGCTAAAACATGCACTCTAAAAATATCATGCAAAAGGATAAAAACACTCTAAAAACATGCAATTAAAATACACAGCAGTAACAAAGAAAATCAAAAGCCCCTTGCGCCCCATCACAATTTGATCTGTAAAACAAATATGTGACGGCGGCGCAGTTGGTAGAGCGGGTCGTCTCATAAGCGGAAGGACGTGGGTTCGTATCCCAGCTCCCACAAATGCACACTGTCGTTGTATCCTTGGGCAAGACACTTCACCCTACTTGCCTCCAGTGTCTGTGTACATTGGTGTATGAATGAGAGACTGGATGGGTGATTGGTTCCTTACTGTAAAGCGCTTCATAAGCTGAGCATTACTGGATCTGATTTCATGATTTTCAAACATGCAATATTTTTGTGGTTTGTGGCTCAGGGCGGTTCTGAAAGAAAACCACCCAAAGAGCATTGGATTGTGGCGCTCCTATCACAAATGGAACAGTATTTGACTTAATCTGCTCCAAAAGCCTGAGTTATGCCAGATCTGTCCACTTTAACCTTCGTAAAGTTTGTCTTTACATAACTTCAGTTATGCAGCAATAACAGGATTATTAGAGCTCATTAGAGGATAATTAGAGTCTAGAGACCCCGCTCTGGGACTGAACCAGGACCACAACAGGTCCAGAGGGATCTGAGGGACGAGAGTGTATCAATAACAAAAACAAGTGTAACAGAAGAGCTAACGGCACGGCCCACAGGAGCAGAGGCTCCAGGTCTGAGCACAGAGGTGAAAGAAACAATGTTGAGAAATCCATCGGAAACTTTGGCCGTACATTGCTGACATTACTATAGTTTTCTGTTTGGAAAAGGGTCCTGTGCATTTGAGCCATCCTTCAGTATTAAAAATAAGTGAGTAATACACGTATATAAAGTTTTCAGATCTCAAGTCCAAGGATCCTCCTGAGACCTGAACATTTTCCTCAAAGTGGGGCCAAAACTTTGTGGTTCAACTAAGTGCCAAAACTGGAATGAAGTCTGTTCAACTGAAGAAAACCTAAAAAAAAACCTAAAAATACATGATACCACTAAAAACATGTACAATAGGTCAGGAAGAATGAGAGTGTGAGTGGGGGGACGACAGATGGAAATGAGCTCAAGGCTACAATCATGCACTGTCCCGACCACATAAACCAATAGAATAAACATACAATGATATATAATAGCCTATATTTATTATTAAAATATAATAAAATGATGAGTAACTATCCTCATCATTTTATTATATTGCACAGCCAACCTGACTAAGTCTATATGATTATAGCTTTAATATGGGCCTTTGAATAAGAGGTTTTCACCCTGTAGAAACCCATAACATAATAACTCGATAACGTAATAAGTTATTACGAGAAAATCGTTTGACAACGTAATAACTGCAGCCAATAATGTAATACAACATTAATCACGTTATTTGATGTATCAACACAATGTGGCTACTTTTTCATGTCTTCTTTTGGGTTTGTGCACTTTGCTAACAAGGAAAACACATGAGAAAATATTATTTTATATTTACTCAGACCGGTGAATGACACGTTGTGACGAGGGACACCAGCTCAGAGAGGCCATTTTTGGAAGGTCTCCTGCAGGGACCACTGTGACCGGACACAGCAGACACACACCTCTTCCCTGTTGCTGATTTGACGAGTGGTCCATCCATGGTACTGCAGATTAAAAAAAAAAATCCGGCTGTTTTTTGACTGGCATTAACCAACGGCGGGACAGCGCATGTTAATGATCACACATGCATATAAAGATGCCACAACGGTACCATCCGTCTCCCCCACTCACACTCTCAAACACACACTCATTCATCATGGTCCATTGTACATATTTTTAGTTTAGTTTATTTGTCAGGGACAATGTACAAAATGCATTAATGTTAAGAAAGATGCTTTGTACCAGATTTAGAAAATTTAGCAAAATGAGCAGGTTCTCATTGTATTAAAAAATGACATTATAAATAACTGTCAGTAGTACAAATACATGCAATATTAGCTGAACAGTAATCATTTAAAACTAATCACAGTCTAAGATCTATACAACATAGTAACAAAATGTTTGAGACAATATTCCACGTCTAAACTTTAACGGAACAGGCCACGGTTTTTCCATACTGAGATATGTTCTTACCTGAGCTTAGACGAGTTGATGCGTACCTGTCTGGTCAGTCACATAAAAAAACAAACATGTTGTTAGCATTAGCCTCTCCTCCTCTCCTCTATGGGGCCAAACGGGGGTGAAGTTAGAAGCGACCAAGCTCTTCCACGTTTTCCCTCTTTAAGGTTACATGACAAGATCCAAGTATAGTTACACAAAATGAAACGTGGATTTCTAGGTGGATAAAAAGGGTGCTATATTGTAAGGTGAAGTAATACCTTAGAAGCACTTCAACTTCACTGCGCAGGCATCCAAGTGCTCTTTTCTGTGTAACTATACTTGGATCATGTAACTACTCACGTAACCTTAAAGAGGGAAAACGTGGAAGAGCTTGGTGGTTTGGGTCCATAGAGGAGAGGAGGCTGATGCTGTGTTTACGTGACTGAGCGCACGTGTTCAGACCAAACAGGCTCAGGTAAGAACATGTCTCAGTATGCAAAAACGGTGGCCCAGTCCTTTATGTGCACTGATGCTGACACAGCTGGTTATTGAGGATGTATTAAGTCTCCAGAGAAATTATTCAGATCTACAGACAACTTCAGACTGTCAGGGAGTTTATTCCATTGTTTATTGGTTTTATATTAAAAAGGCTGTCTGTGCAAAGGCAGAGGATCTTTTCGGGATGGCACAGTTTCTAACAGGCCTGCAGTTGCTTGTTTTATTTTTGCTTCCATATTTGTAAATTGGGGTTATGACCGTTCCCTGTATGAGCAGCAGGAGCTTGGTTCATTGCCGGCAGTAAGTCAGACCTGTTCCCGGTGCGTGTTGGTCTCCTCAGGGCTGCCCTTTGTCACCGGTTCTGTTCATTACTTTTATGGACAGAATTTCTAGGAGCAGCCAGGGGCCGGAGGGTGTCCGGTTTGGGAGCCTCAGGGCCTCATCTCTGCTGTTTGCGGATGATGTTGTTCTGATGGCTTCAACAAACCAGGACCTTCAGCTGCTCTGGGGCGGTTTGCAGCCGAGTGTGTAGCGGCCGGGATGAGAATCAGCACCTCCAAATCTGAGGCCATGGTTCTCCACCGGAAAAAGGTGGTTTCCCCTCTTCAGGTCGGTGGGGAGTCCTTACCTCAAGTGGAGGAGTTCAAGTATCTCGGGGTTCACGAGTGAGGGGCGGATGGAGCGTGAGATGGACAGACAGATCGGTGCGGCGTCAGCAGTGATGCGGTCGCTGTATCGGTCTGTCGTGGTGAAGAGGGAGCTGAGTCGGGGCAAAGCTCTCGATTTACCGATCGATCTACGTTCCCACTCTCACCTATGGTCATGAGATTTGGGTAATGACAGAAAGGACGAGATCGCGAATACAAGCGGCCGAAATGAGTTTCCTCCGTAGGGTGGCTGGGCGCACCCTTCGAGATCGGGTGAGGAGCTCAGTTACCCGGGAGGAGCTCGGAGTAGAGTCACTGCTTCTTCACGTCGAAAGGAGCAGCTGAGGTGGCTCGGGCATCTGTTCCGGGCAGTGTTGTTTTTGGCAGCCCTTTTAGTTTTAGTCTTAGTCTTTTGGACGAAAATGCATTTAGGTTTAGTCACATTTTAGTCATTTCAAAATGTGATCGTTTTAGTCACGTTTTAGTCAGACGAAAATTAAAAAGGTTTTTGTCAAGTTTTCGTCTGTTTCATTATAAGAAGTTAAAATTAATTTCGATAAGCCTTGGAAATTGGGATAAATAATAGCTTTCTATTGGCTTTCAATAGCTTTTGACAAACAGATAGATGACACAACGTTAGGCACTGGCAGAAGTGGTAGGCCTAACTGTGAACAGTACTTTTCCCAAAAGCGCCCGCTCTCCTCGTCCTCTGATCGTCGCTTCGAGATTTATTTATTTTTACCAACAGCACCGTCTGCACATACATAGCCGACCTCAACGTGCTTTCTGCGTTCATACGCTACGGTATTGAAAACTGTCCTGAGAAACAATAAAGTCCCTGTGACCTGGACGTCAGACGCTCCGAGGAGGATGTAGGCGAGCAGTGACCGCACGCCACGGGGAGAGAGAGAGAGAAAGAGGCGCCGCTGCATCATGAGCAGCACGGCCCGGGTCATCATGAGCAGCACGGCCCGGGCGCATCATGAGCAGCACGCCGACGCTGCCCGGGCGCATCATGAGCAGCACGCCGCCGCTGCCCGGCGCATCATGAGCAGCACGCCGCCGCTGCCCGGCGCATCATGAGCAGCACGCCGCCGCTGCCCGGGCGCATCATGAGCAGCACGCCGCCGCTGCCCGGCGCATCATGAGCAGCACGCCGCCGCTCTGGGTCACGTTTACCGTGTGTTCTCTGGGTTAGCCTGGCATGAGCCAGACTGATCCTCCATGTTAAGAGATACATGGGGATACAGTCTGGAATTGTGCGATTTGAATCTCGCAGTCTCCGGCAAAACCAGGCAAAGCCAATCACAGCGCGGGAGGTGGGAATTAATGGTACTTCATCTTCAGCGCTAGGATGGCGGCCGCGACACAGCGATCTTTTACCAGTGCCCTTTCTTCTGTTTTAAATGAGCTGGACTTGTCCTTAAAGCCACAGCAGAAGCTGCTCTGAGGACTTTGACCGGAACATTTACTCCACTGCACGTGTGGATACAAACAATCATGGCGGAGAACGTGAACGTAAAGCGTAAGTCGCTTTGTGTTTGATTGGTTCTCTCGTTCAAACTGTGATCATTAGCCCCGCCTCCAGTCTCGATTTGGAAATTGCATCCTATTACCACAATTCCAGACTGTCTTTATATGTATTTATTAATACATAAAGTCAGTCTGGCTTTATGCCAGGCTAGAGACGGGTGTAGTACATGTCCTTAATAGAGGGGACAGGGCTCCACAGATCTTCTCCGCTGCTCTCACGATGCACTGGAGGCTCCTTCAGCAGGAGGCAGTGCTGGTGCCGTGCCACAGTGATGGAGCTGGTCAGGATGCTCTCTATAGTCCCTCTGTAGAAGAACCTCACAGTGATGGTCAGGATGCTCTCTATAGTCCCTCTGTAGAAGAACCACACAGTGATGGAGCTGGTCAGGATGCTCTCTATAGTCCCTCTGTAGAAGAACCTCACAGTGATGGAGCTGGTCAGGATGCTCTCCATAGTCCCTCTGTAGAAGAACCACACAGTGATGGTCAGGATGCTCTCTATAGTCCCTCTGTAGAAGAACCTCACAGTGATGGAGCTGGTCAGGATGCTCTCTATAGTCCCTCTGTAGAAGAACCTCACAGTGATGGAGCTGGTCAGGATGCTCTCTATAGTCCCTCTGTAGAAGTTGCACATAACGGAGGCTGGGACTCTGGCTCCTCTGAAGTTGTGGAGAAAGTAGAGATGCTGATTACTTTTCTTGACCAGTGATGTAGTGTGCATGGTCCAGGAGAGCTTCTCTGTGATGTCCACACCCAGGAACTTAGAGCTGGTCACCCTCTCCACTGCAGCACCGTTGATTGTTAAGGTGCGTGCACACCTAACCGCACGGACTGCGCTGTTGCTTCCATTTGGACACTTGAAAGTCTTGTAATCAGACGCTCATGTGTGTTCACTTCAGGTGGAGCTCCTGCTGTGTGACTCTGTAGGGAAAAACTTAAGAATTAAGATATAAATGAAAACTGTTTCCTGATTCTTTGTTTGTGCTTTAGATACAGTGGAATAGTTTAACTAGCCTACATTTCTCTGACACTTGAGGCAAATCTGGCCTCTTTCCTCTCTCCCTCTCCTGGATATTATTTCAATACATGTGGGTTTGAGTGTGTAGTATCTGTCTGTCCAGCGATCATGTCACGATAAAATCCCCTTTTAAACATGTTTGTAATCCAGTGCCTTGTTAAATGTGCCTGTGTTTTCATAAGTTTATTGAAGCGTATGATTCCTCTGATCCGAATGCCTGGGCTCAGGAAAGGCATTTCAAACCGCAGCTGCTGTGGTTTTTCCGCCTCTTTCAGACGGCGTTTTCGTTTCACTGGTGTCTTTATGATGTGGAAGACCTTGCTTCAAATTCAGATGATCAAAAAATGATTCCAGAATGTGTGTTTTTGCTCCTTCTGCCTCCTCACGCACCTGCCGCCACGCTCATCACCCACACACGTGCGCGCTCTTCCCACTGACAATACACAGGAATCAACCGCACCTGCCGTGTGGAACGTGAAACCCTTTATCATGCTGGACCTGTGCTCTTCGAAGGCCATGGCCAGACTGCTCACTCACTCCTGTAGTTTGACTCGTCTCTGTTGCTGATGAAGCCCACCACTGTTGTGTCGTCTGCAAACTTGATGAAGATGTTTGAGTCGTACTTTGGAGCTCAGTCAAGGGTCACCATGCCTTGCCGCTGACACGTACAGCCTGTGGTCAGAAAGTCCAGCAGCAGTTGCACAGTGATGTGTTGATCCCCGGGTGGAGCAGTTTGTGTATTCGCTGCTGTGGGATTATAGTGTGGAATGCTGAGCTAAAGTCTAAAAGGTTTCCAGGTGAGTGAGGGCTGTGTGAAGCGCAGTGGAGATAGCATCTTCAGTTGAGCGATTGGACCGATGAGCAAACTGGTCTGGGTCCAGGGTGGGAGGAGAACAGACTTGATGTGGTCCATGACGAGCCGCATGAAGCTCAGCCATTCCAAAGTGAAGTATAGGCATTTATATGATATATTGTACCTCTCCCACTATGGAGCACTCATTTTTGTGATAAATATAAGTGTTTTCTGGAGGTATTTTTCAAACACGGAAGACACAACGCTTCGATTCAGTTAACTCCGCCCCCTCTCTCCGCACATACAACTTTACTGTAATATAAATAAACAGCAATAAGTGAAGTTACTTCACAATGCAGTTATACAGAGTTGTCATCTGCAACACAGCTTCATAAATGGCTAACACACAAGCTGAAGGGCCAAAGTCGCCTTCACCTTCTGAGGAGACTGAGGTCCTTCTGAGGAGACTGAGGTCGTTCGGAGTGAGCAGGCCTCTGCTCAGGACTTTTTATGACTCTGTGGTGGCCTCTGCTCTCCACTACGCTGCCATGTGCTGGGCCCCGGGCCGCACAGAGCGGAACAAGAACAGACTGAACAGGCTGGTCAGGAGGGCCAGCTCCGTCCTGGGCTGCCCCCTGGACTCTGTGGAGGAGGTGAGGGACAGGAGGGTGTTAGCCAAGCTCACCTCCATCATGGACAACACCTCCCACCCACTGCACGGGACTGTAGAAGAGCTGAGCAGCTCTCTCAGTGGCAGACTGAGACACCCTCAGTGCAGGACGGAGCGCTACCGCAAAGCCTTCATCCCCACTGCTGTCAGACTGTACAATAAGACTGTGAAGTAACGCCGACTGTAACAAGTGAATTTCTCCTTTGTGAGATGAATAAAGGTTTATCTTATCTTATCTTATCTTATCTTATCTTATCTTAATATGCTAACACACACATGCTAATATGCTAACACACAAGCTAACCCGCGTTTGGATTGACTCACCCTCTGCTCCATCGCTGTTTACATTATGGGACTCGCGTTGGTTATAAAAGTTAATCCACTTTGATTCTGGCGAAGGTTCACCAAACATCCATCAGAGACAGTCACAGAAAAACAATATTTTGGTGAAAGTCGCTGAATCCCGGAGAAAAAAACAGCTGAGTGGCCTCTTCCTGAAAAAGGTTGAATAAACTCCTCGTCCTCGTAGCCAAACGCGCTTCTTTTTCTCCGTCCGTGACATTATCGTTAGGTAAGAATAAAGAACAGGTGTGTCCAAACATGACTGATCTGTTCAGACGCTCAGGGATGTGTTTGTTTTGGCCTCAGCTGACCTGGAAGCACCTCGGGCACATCCTTTTTTATTCTTTTAATTCTTTTTTTTTTATTTTTCTTCTCTTTGTTTTTTCTCTTACGACAGAAATAATGAAAACGCTGTTTTACAAATTAAAATCCGGCCGTAAGCATAGAATTAAGACATTACATAACAGACGTCGAGCACTTCCGTTCCGCTGTGACGACACAACTGAGCAGGTCAGTCGTTCACCAGGAGAGGGCGGAGCCTCAGAGAGCAGGAGGGCGGAGCCTCAGAGAGCAGGATTCAGGAGGATTACTGAGAGCTGCGTGAATGAAGCCACAAACCACTCTGGGGTGTTTTTGATAAGGAAATAGCATAAAAACATGGCTAAAAGCTCCAAAAAGTCGATTTTGCAGGATATAGGACCTGTAAAGCAGGAGGGTGGGGACTTCTTTGGCACTGGAATGATGGTCGTTGCTTTGAGGCACGTTGGGACCACAGCTGCTGCAGAGATGAGTTCAAAATGTCTGTGAAGACTTCAGTGAGTTCATCAGCGCAACCTTTCAGCACACGACCTGGTGTGCTGTCTGGACCCGGTGCTTTGCGTGCGTTGATCCTGCTCAGAGATAATCTCACACTTTCTGGAGATAGCTTCAGCACCTGGTCTTCTGGAGGGGGTGTTGATTTTCCATCAATTTCCATAGATCATCATTTCACCAAGGTAGAGGGATTATGCCATTAGCTTTACCTTTTTTTTTATAATGTTTAAAAACAAGCTGTTAAAACATCTTTATCAAGTCACTAGTAGCTGTATTACTGTCTTTATCATTTACCATTTCAAACCAATTTACCTTTCTTATTTCATGATCAAACATCTCGATACCCTTCCTGGGGATATCGAATAGTGTAGATTTCGGTAGTGTGCTTTTGACAGACACACAAAGGCCCCATCCAGGTGGGAATCGTCTGGATAATTCTGATAACGAATGAGTCCCCGGCATGCTAACTAGTTACTGCAGGTCATTTAACACATTTCGTTTTACCTACTGTCTTGCTAGAGACACTAGAACCTTAAAAGTGTTTGTTGTTCAAACAAGAAGACATAATGAATGTAATAAAAATTGTAATAACTGCGTTGTTTTTACTATGTCAATGTTCTTTTTGTTTTTTATCAGATTTTACTCTTCTGTTGTAGCACTTTGAGGTTTCGTTGAAATGTAAAGTGCAATATAAATAAAATGTATTATTATTATTATTATTATTATTAGTAAAAGGACAAAATAATATATATTAAAACTTTCACAAACTTCTCATTTCCACATCCTCTCCTGTTTCCACTGCGTGAGTCGTCCTGTTGTGTTGTGTTGCTGTTGACAGTGACACACCCTGAGGAATCCTATAAAAGAGAGGGGTGGAGCGGGGCAGTCCGGAGACGAGCGACATTCAAGACCGTATCCATGTCTTCGGAATCTTTGGATCAGCTCCTTAACATGAGAAATTCATACCCCGTCTGTGAGGACACGCATTTTCCTTCATATTTCCATGCACACCACGAACAGCAGGTTAAAGCAGCTGTAGCCTCTTTTCTATGACCTGCCACTGAGAGTCCAAACATCCTGTGCTGTGTGGAGGATTGTCGATGATGCAAAGAGATGATCGAAAGCGTTGGGTGGTAAATCTATGGACTTGATAGCTCCAGTTCTCCAGTTACTGAACATAAACTAAACCCTTTCCTGTCTTTTCCGACTGGTTTGAACATTTTTAACAGATTTCACGAGAGTAATACTGTGATTTCTGAATGTATTTTAGGTGCTTTATTTCCAACATGGTTAACACAATCTGCAAACATTGAAGTCAATATAGTACACAACATAACCACGACCATCAGACTGAGAAAACAAGAACAACTAATTTCCCCTTTCATATTTTAGCCTTGTTTTTTGGTCTGGATTTCGTTTTTTTAAAGTCTTGTTTGTGCTTACGCTTGTTTAAAATTTATGGTTGAAAATGTTTGTAAAAAAAAAAAACGTTTATTTGCACTCTACTCCACTGGATTTTGCACAACCGGGTCAAAGAAACAAGGTCAGCATTGTGTCAAAAAAATGAAAACAAAGACGAGACTTGCGGAAGTAGGTTTGATCACAATCAAATCCAAAGATGATTAAATGTGGGTCCACATGTTCTGAATAAAAGTCATTCTGGCATTAGTTCAACCATTTCTATTTTCTTGCAAATGCTGTAGTAACACTCAGAGGTAAATAGTAAGAAATCATTTTACTCAAGTAGAACTAAATACAAGTGAACCAAGTAGTTTCAATAATACTCCTTGAGTAACTCACGGATTAAGTTTGATTTGTGTAAACGTTTGTGTAGTGGTGATGTATAGGAACAGATTAAAATAACATATATATATACTTTTTTTTTTACAAAGATAGCACTTATGAAGACGTTCTGATTCAAGAAATAGTTTTTAAGATAGTAACATTTTTGGCGATTTACACTTGACGAGAAGCTCTCATTTTACTTGAAAATTCAAAAGTACTGTGTGATATAACTACTCCAACAAAGTACAGTTACTTAAAACCATGTAACTGAGTTCAGAATTTTATTTTTAAATGTGCACTAAATGTTAATACATGAATTGCACATCTAATCCTCAAAACAACACTGACTAAAATCCGTGTGTGTTTATAATATGATATAATGTAATAATGTATGCCTTTTATTACATGTTAGATCATCCTGTGTCTGTATGCACTTCTAAGGTCCGGTAAATATTGGATCCATCTTTCACCTGTGTCGGCGCCATCCCAGCCTCCCACTGCGTTAAACCTTCAGTCAGATCTGTGACTGAAAAGAACTGGGCTTTTTAGGAGCATGACTCTGACCGATAGAAGCGCCGTCTCCATTTGACAGAAGAACGCCGCCTCTGCATTGCTCTGACCAATGGATAACATGACGTGGGACCAGGATGTGTTGCTCCTGGAGGGTCTGAGTGTGGCTCCCCGGTACTCTCTGCCTGTGTTCGCTGCCCTGTTCCTGACCTACGTCTCCATCCTGGTGATGAACGTGGGGCTGGTTCTCCTGATCTTCACAGAGAGGAGCCTTAGGCAGCCCATGTATCTGCTCTTCTGTAACCTGATGCTGAACGATGTCTTTTTGGCGACCGCCACAGTGCCGCACACACTCCTGGACGTCTTTGCCGCCGCCGCGCAGAGGAAGATCTCCTTTGTGTTCTGCGCCCTCCAGGCCTTCTGTGTGAACTTCACCGGCTCCACTGTGCACACCGTCCTCATGGTCATGGCCTTCGACCGCTACGTGGCCATTTGCAACCCGCTGAGATACTTGTCCATCATGAGCACCCGCATGGTGGTGAAGCTGTCCCTGGCAGCCTGGGGGACCACCTTCGTCCTGGTGTCAATTCTGCTTGGTCAGTGCTGCGTCTTGAACTATGTGGATGAGATGTTGCAGACCGGTGAGTTTCCTAAAGGGCCTGTCACAATTGGCACACGGGCACTAGGCAATCGTTTGCGGCCACATAATATGACGGTCGTGCGAACACAATCTTTTGGTGCACGGGCATCTGCACGAGCCACCGCTATTGACCGCATGAAAAGGTGTGAATCGCAGTTGCATTGCTGAATGAACGATAGCTGGTCACTTCCCCGGAGCAGGGCCCGAGCTCAGGGTCTTGCTGAGCTTGGTGCGTAAAAGCAGTGATGCGCTAATGCCTCCAGCCATGTGTGGGGCGGCCAACACCGTACACTGCAGGCCCAGTTTATTTCTTTTCTACAAAAACGACCACTTAGTCACGTCAACTAAACAGGCCCATTTTAATTTTACACCAGTCTCATTTGTTTTAACGCGCTGATGTGTCCAAGTCCAAAAATGAGTTCTAAATATTTGTCCGAGTCCGACTGAACCCGTTGGGTTCTGACGTGTTCGGTCGGACTTCGGTCGGGTTGTGCACACCATCCAAATCAACCGCATCCAGTCGCTCTATTCTGACTGTGACTGCGATTTCTTAAAAGTCTACTTTGCGATCTTTGTGGCTGATGGCAATTTCAATTTTGGCGCTGAACAAATGGGGGACATCGCTGCGGTCAATATGCCAATTGTGACAGGCCCTTTACTCAGAGGTTCTCAACTTTCAGCTGGGACCCAAACGTGTAACACAGGACCATTTTCAGTAGCTCCAACCCTTTTTAAGAACGGAAGTTGTTAAATCCATTTTAAATCCACGCGGCAGGGCAAAAATGTTGAAAGTGAAAGCAATGAAAGTGTTTGTCATGAGGACAATCAGGGCTTGACTGTGGAGCCACAGTACAGACCCGAGCCACTTGACAACTCAACCCTTCAACAACAGTTATACAACAGCAGTGTCACCACTAAAAAGGTTGAGAACCACTGTGTTTGATGATGTGCCACAGCAGCTGCATTTTGGTGTGCTTTGGCCTTGTTTGTTGTTAGCAGCAGAATACACCGCATTCCAAATTATTATGCAAATGACGTTTTTCTCTGATTTTCTAAACTGTCAACTCAAATGAGAGTCAGCATCATTATCAAGTCTTTACCTGGTAGAGGATCATTTAAATGTGGTTGAAAAAAATCTCCCAGTGATAACAGTTTTTTTTTTCAAAAATAATGTAGTAAAAAACTGTATCTACAGTTCCAAATTATTCTGCAACTCATCGTTTCAATACATTTTAAAGCTTGTAATTAACTGAAAATGGTCATTTGTTGTAGCAATAGGAGGTCATATTTACTGAAATCAAAAGCTATTTCAATCAAAAACATCTTAACAGGTCGAGTTATATTTTACCATAGGAGCCCTTGTGTGAAAGCAGTTTCAAAATTCTCAAATCCATTAAACTTGTAAGTTTTTGGACAGTTTCTGCTTGGATTTCTTTGCAGGATGTCAGAATAACCTCCCAGAGCTGCTGTTTGGATGAAAACTGCCTCCCACCCTCATAGAAGTTTTTTTTGTTGAGGCTCCAAAGGTTCTCAATAGGGCTGAGGTCAGGGGAGGAGGGGGTCCACATCATGAGTTTCTCTCCTTTTATGCCCATAGCAGCCAGTGATGCAGAGGTTTTCTTCTGAGCCACTGCAGCCGTTTCGCTGTTCATGAGCTTCAATGAACAGTTTAGGGAGGCCCGGACAGAAGGTTTATGCACAACTGCAGCCTCTGGAGGGTCCTACACCTTCATGTTCGGGAGACTCCAGAGGCACCAGCAGCTTCAAATACCTGTCTGCTGCTTTGTAGCAGCTGTTCTATTCATCGGATGTATTTGTCTGGCTTTAACCGTCCTTATTGTGCCTTTATCTGCACAAACCCGTTTTCATATCTAGACAAAGGCATTCAACTATTTCACACTTTTCATCAGCAGAGAGATCCTTTTTCTTTCTCATATTGCTTGAAAATGATGATCTGCTTAATAATGTGGAATATCCTTTTTCAGTAGTTTTTCCCTTAACTGGACTTAACCTGACAACCATCACAGGCGTGAGACTGATGTCCCTGAGACACAAAACCATCCATGAGTTTCATTGAAAAACTTTTTTTTTAACTTTATGACACTGAAATACAGTTTGAATGATAATAATTTGGAATGCGGTGTAGTAGTAGTAGTAGTAGTAGTAGTAGTAGTAGTAGTTGTGATATAGTAATATTGTTTTTGGTAAACGAGGGGAACCAGAGTAAACCACCAGACATGAGGGGAAGTGATTCCTTGCAAACCCTAAATTATATGTTTACAGTCCTTTTAACAGAATATTTCATAATTTCGTACTTTTTTACTTATTGCTATGGATAACTCAGATTCAACCCTTTCTGTATAATTACTGTGTCTCTAGTGTTGTACCTTTGTACGTTATGCGCGTTTGGTTCTGTCTGTGTGTAAATGTGGGTTGTGTAAACTGAGCTTTATTTAATTCATGTGACTAACGAAGGATATTAGGGATTCGATTTCTTCATAAACGTCATTATGGATTCCTCATGGATGGACCTGATTTGTTTACTTGGCATCAGTGTTGTTGAATAAACTGAGAACGTTGTTAGATAATGAAAACATTTTTTTTTAAAGTAATGGTCATTAACATTGGTATCTCTCCCCTCAGGCCTAACTCTGCGCTTGTCCCGGTGCCGCCGCCACATCCCCAGCCAGTTTTGTGATAACGCGTCGCTGTTTCAGCTCTCCTGTGAGGACCTAACAGTGATCAACATCTTGGGACTGGCCTACACAGTGCTGCTGCTGAGCTCCTCGCTGCTCACCGTGGTGCTGACCTACTTTAAGATCGCCTGTGTGTGCATCCGCAGCCGCAGCCTGGCTCTGAACCGTAAAGCCCTGCACACCTGCGCCTCGCACCTCACCATCTACCTCTACCTGCTCCTGGCCTCCTTCGTCCATGTGGTCCTTCACCGGTACCCACAGCTCTCTGAGCACAAGAAGGTGATGGCTGCAGTGGCCGCGGTCCTGCAGCCTGTGCTCAACACGCTCATCTATGGACTGCAGATCCGACAGATCCGCAGCAGAGTCCAGGCTCTGTGCTGCAGAATCAAACGGGTCCAATGAAACAGAAAGCATCAGGAGCCTTTCACTAAAGCCAAAGACAGTTCAGGCTTAAGACACACACTTTGCTCTGTGAAATTTAAGAATAAAAATGTAACTACTGTTACTATTTTCAAAATGTCATTTACAAATAATATAAAATATCATAACAGAAACAGCAACCTACTTAATATTCATTGAATAATGGAAATGAAAATTAGCATAGGGAGGGATGTAGAGTTGCATTTTTTATACATTGCAATAACAGAAATGTACCTTTTAAACATAAGATGTGTATGTTTGATTGTGTCTAGATTACAAATAATACAAGTTTACACTTCCTGTAGTGAACCAGTCTGCCCCTTGGATTTACAGGAGAGATATATTGAATTGAATATTTTATTTTGAGCCATATAAACAAAACTATAGACAGTGTTCAAGAACAAATACAGATACAAAGGTACATGCTTTCTCTGTCCAAGATCTTTACCTTTAAGGAAAGAACATTTTAACTCGAAAAGGAATGGGAAGAAGACAAACCCCCATTCATATATTTGAATCAGTTCAATAATGTGGTTACTGCACTAACTTGGTAGCTTGTAGTAATGAAACAATGAAGTTACTTACATGTATACATGAAAAGAAACAATGCATGACATTAAGTCAACATTCACAAAATGCTACACTTTATAACAAGTATATAATTATTCATTCCTACACCCAATATATCAGCATGTTAGTATTAAAGTATAAAGTATAGTATTATTAGTATAAAGTCATCATCATCACAACACAGCATTTATATTGTATAACATAAGTGTTTATATATAACATAGCCCATACCTATTCATGAGAAGTATAGTAATAACAGACATATTCATTTAATATGATATTTCATATCAAAGTCACAGGAGTGATGGAACAGTGTTGGCCTGAACTTGTACCACCCACATTTGATCATGTTTTTATGGTATTCACAGGAGAGCGTGGGATAAGTAAGTACACCGCCTGACTGAATATCCTCCAAGAGCTAATCACACACATGTATGCAGACATTTAGAGTCAGGTGTGAGCCAACCTTAAAGCTGCCCTGGGCACTGAGAAACACACACTGGTTAAGAGCTGTCTGATGTGCACCGTGCCTCACTTCAAAGAGCGTCTGCGATCAAGAATTGTTGATTTGAATAAAGGTGTGAAAGGTGACAGAACCATCTGTAAAAGTCTGGATGTTCATAACTCCACGGTTAGAAAAGTGTCTATAAATGGAGACAGTTTGACTTCACTGTTGCCACCTCCACTCACTAGCTTTCTCTGACAACAACAATCCAAGTTGAATGGAAACCAATACAACAGACCTGCCACATTATTCTTTTCTACTGGACAACATCACGCTCATGTTTTTGAATATCGTCTCCACATTTGGACGCCTTCCAGAGAACATAATTGGACATTAGTTTATGTGTGCTGACGGAGAAGACAATGTTTCACGTGGATTCTCCCAGTAATAACTGAGATATTAGCCAAAATTTGAGACCAAAAAATCTGCAGTTAGCCAGTTGCCATAGTTACATTGTGAATGTCCAGTTGCCCTCCATTTCAATTTAAACTATAGGCTCTTCGGAATGTTGCGACATCATGTGTGTCAGTTCCTCCACCTCAGGCTGTTGAGAACGTTCTGATGTCAGTAACACCCAGGGCTTGACCTGAACCAGCCTCTCTGACGATAGAGCTTTGGAACTGACATCACGGCGCAATGCGCTGTGGGCGTGTGGCGCCATTTTCAAAGACCAAAAATATAAACGCAATTTGGCAAACTTGTGAATGCTGCCACCATGCTCAAAAGCAGCGCTAAAGAAAAGGGACTGTATCGAGACCGACTGCGCCCGGAGGCAAAACAACAGTACTTAGAAAAAATAGCCAGCATTGGAAATAATGATCCTTACGAAATGAAGGAATGGGGAAAAGATGCAAATGACTTGCCGCCCTTGACTTTTCCAGACATTTTTTCTTACCTTGTCTGCGGGGTTAGCGCATACACGGCTAACCAATTCAAAAACTACAAGTCTTTGGAGGCACACATGCAGTTTACAAATGGCTGGGTTCAGGATTTGCAGATTTTCAAGCCTCCTCTTTCAGATAAGGTCGTCATTCGCACGAAGTGAGTGAGAATTTATAGTCATGATTTATCTTAAAGCAGTACTAAGTAACTCTTCCCCCTAGAGGCCATAAGCGCAACTGCAGGTGTAGTAGCAAGTTACGATTTTTTAATTTATTAATTGTCTTGGAGAGTAAATACGAGGCTGACAGGAAAGGCGAAGGGAGAGAGGGTTACTGTGCATCCAATTATACAACGGAAATATTTTTTTTCACTCAAACTTGGCTGTAAATACTGTTTAAAGTGACGTTAGCCGCAGTTAGCTTTGCCCGTTAGCCTGTTAGCTTCTTCTTCGTGATTACATTAGTGTGTATTGCTTTCTCCGCACCGGGGGCAGTCAAGTTGCAAACATGGTTTTCTGGCCAGAGACACCAGGGGGAGATGAAAGACCCTCCAATCATCCCATAAACACTTGTATGACCCCCACAGGGACTACGGGGAGGATTTATTAAGGTAAATAAGTTACTTAGTACTGCTTTAAGTCTTATCCCATATTGAATACTGGTGGTAATATGTACGAGTTATTTTAATTCTATAAACACCTCCAGCATTCAGAATGATTAGTGCAAAAATAAATACATAACTATATATGTTTTATGAGTGAGGCTTTGTTTACTAATGTTGCTGCGAGAGCTAGCATGTTGGTGGCTAACGCAAGCTAGCAGAAGTAACGTTGCACATTCTTCTCTTCGGCCCAAAACAACAACTTCGTCCATCACATTTATTTTGAAACATATAACAAAGGGACAAAATGTTCAAAATGGATTCCGTAGTTCTTGATTTTGTAAAACAATGCAGATCTGTTGTCTTGCATTAATTAGTTTGTTCTCCCTCTGTGTCAGTAAAAACATTGTGGGCGATTTCACAGGAAATATTAAAACTCTAAATTTACATAAGATCTGACTCCATAAGATCATTTTAAACACATTTAAACAGTTAAGTTTAAATATTAAAGTATCAAAAAGGTCTCGCCAAGCGTGTTCGTTGATCCCAAGGTCCGAGCAGAAATCACCAGAATTCAGTAGCTTTAGTCAAAGAAGATTTATTCCCTATAACAATTACAATTCTAAACACAGATTCTCCGAGCGCTAAAGCCCTACACTAACACACACACACGGTGCTCGAGCGGGGCAGTCCCGGGAAAAGCACCGTCTAACTGCGCTCTTACAATATATATTATCAAAAATGTGACGTTCACGAAGAGATAGGAGATGAGTTGAGCTTAGGCCAAGGTCACCAAGCCTTTCTCTCAGTAGTTTTCCACTAGAAGTGTCTTCCTGATGCCTTATTTGGAGTAATTATTGTCCACACTGGTGTGGGCACCTGAACGTCTCCATAGATATGAGCAAAAGAATGCAAGAGCGAGAAATGGGGTATTGTTGCAGCAATGTGCGTGTGAAAAGATTGATTTTGAACTGAAACTTTAAAGCACATAGATTAAATTAATCAAAAACATTCAATAGCATTATAAAATATAACATTAGCTAAAAAACATCAATTTCCCACAACATCATTCCGATTTTATATATCATGTATATCATTATATAATCATTCCGATTTTATACATTGATGTACAGACTGTCGTTATATAGTTAATGAATTAATGTAATTAAGTGCTGCGTTGGCCCAGTAATTGTCTGTCTCCCTCATGTGGTGGTTTAATTTTGTGGTGGTGTCACTGGGGAATCAAAGTTCACCCCATCTCCAATCACCCCTGGCTCACTCACTGCCAAATGTTTCTATCTGTTCAATTATAGCTGGGCCTAAGCCCGAGTCCTGCATACTCGAGACACCTCACACTCAGACATCGCCCGGTCCAAGAATACCTTTATGTCTACAAATCAGTTGTTCAAAATAAATAATGAAATTCTGAACAGGATCTATGTGTCACTAAAAATTAGATTTGAATAGAGATTGTTTTTTGTGTGTTTTAGTCTCAGTCACGTTCATGTCTTTGAATTCACCTGGCTTTTGCGTGTTTACAGGTTATGCATTCTCAACGATTGAATGAACCAGCATTGCAGCCATGGGCCATTGTGAGCATTACAGGCACAGTTGAATCTGCCCACTGCACATGTATGGCCGGAGTCGCAGAGAGCAGCACCCATGTCGCTGCGCTTTTGTTTAAAGTGGAAGCCACTGCACGGATCCCAGGCTCAAAGACTGTAACTGATGAGCCAGCTTATTGGGTTTTGCCGGGTAATCTGACCAAGATACAGCCTGAGGTTGGACATAAAATTGACTTCACCTCCTCAGCTGCTCAAAAAAAGGCTCTTGACCACCAAATAGATACGCAGTCCATAAAGCCAGCTAAAAGAAGCCGTCCACAAAAAATACAAATTCCACCTGCTAATTTGGAGGACTTGTCGCCCCTATTAGATACTCTGCTGGAACACAATAATGCAGTGGGTTTGTCGGGACTAGAAAATGATTACACACTATACACTGTGTAACGAATCACCTGTCTCTTCCAAGGCGTGAACGCTACTACGCACTATCAGGCAACGGGCGGATCTGTATACCAGCAGGGGTGAACAACCAATAAACAAACAAATGATTTCGCTTTGGCTCAATTTTATATGTACAGCCACATCCCACCCCAACGCTCGAGCGTAAAACCCGTTGAACACAAAACAACGCACTAAGGCGCGTGAAAACAAAAGGGTATAGTCCAAAATAAGTCCTTAAATACAGGTCCAGACCGGGAAGCCTTGAAACCCACCGCAGGCCCGGTTTCTATGGGACAGAATAAACGCGGTTATAGCAACAGGTAGCCGGCTATGTGGCCATCGGCAGCCAAGTTACTCACAACCCGAGCGGCTGCCCTCCCGTGCACCCCAAGTCGGACCAGACTCTCCCAGCAGCTCCGCGAAGCGTAAATCCACCTCCGTCCTGGATGGTTAGTTCCAAAAAACTCGTATACATCCACGAAAGGTTAGCTCCCGGCAGCGCAACACTGGCAAAGAGTCCCAAGTCGGCGTGTGACGTCACTTTTCTCGCGCGCCCCCGTGCGCGTGACCCGTTACCCAGATATACCGGTAACCCAGGTTAACACAGGAACCCCACCGGCTTGCAACAATACGACAAAAATACAATAAACATAGTCAATGCCTACTGTGACCAGGTTCTAAACATTGAACAACATTCTAGAGGGATTTGGTTCACCCCTGCTGGGTGACTCCCATGTAGGGACCTAGGTGGTCCTTACAGTCCCCCCCCCCCCCCAGCCAGCGGCTTATCGGGACCAAAGAAGGGCTTCATGTCGACCACGTTAATAGTGTCCACCTTCCCCTTATCTGTCATCCAACGAACTTGGTAGTTCACAGGGCCTAATTTCTTCTCTACTCTAGCAGGCCCATTCCATCTAGGCGCAAGTTTAGCAGAGAACTTAACAGAAGCTTTGGACAGCGGGTGCGACCTAACCCAGACCAGACTACCAACGGCAAAGTGTACATCCCTGCGTCGTGCGTTGTAGTATCTGGCTTGTCTAGCTTTGGACGCGCCCACATGTTTTTCAACATCCTCTCGCAACTGTGTATGTATCTGAAGGGTCCGATATGCAGACGCTTGCGGTGTAGGGGCACTGTGCACTAGTCTCTCAAGCGGCCCCTTCAACTCCCTTCCCAGTGTCAGCATGGCCGGTGTGGCACCTGTGGTCTCGTGCACGGCGGTGTTGAGGGCCATTCGGAACTCCGGCAGCCATTTGTCCCAATCCTGGTGGTGGTTTCCAACATAGGAGGCGATCATGTTCTTCAAAGTGCGGTTGACTCTTTCCGTCATGTTGGTCTGGGGGTGATAGGCTGTGGTAAGTTTTTGTGTCACACCCCATGTATCACACATTTGGGCCATCAGATGACTCGTAAACTGGGGTCCCCGATCAGACACCATGAACTTAGGAATTCCCCAGCGCGTAAAGATCTCATTTTTGAGGATCTTGCAGACCTTGGGTGTCTTTGCGTCTTTCATGGCGAATGCTTCAATCCATCTGCTGTAGTAGTCCACCACCACCATGAGTATGGAGTTCCGATCCTTGCTGAGGGGAAATGGACCCATGAAGTCCACCCCAATCATCTCTCCTGGTACCGTCACCTCTGTTGATTGGAGGAGTCCAGCTGGTTTTTCATTTGGACTTTTGTACTGCTGACATGTCCGGCACATGCGGACGTGATTCCAGACGTCTCTTCGGACCGTCGGCCACCAGGCCACCTGAAGAACCTTTAACAACGTCTTCATTCTCCCTAGATGGCCTCCAAAGGGACTATCGTGGTAATATGCCAGGAACTGTGGCACCAGCGCTGCAGGCACTACGAGCTGGTAGTTGTAGCCCCCGTGCTTGGACGGTACCCCCCTGTGCCACACACCCTGCTGGAGTTGACAATGAATACGGCCCGGACTGGGTTGGTCAGCGGAGGGTCCTAGCTCCTGACAAGTTTGGTCCAACTTTTGTGCGTCGGCTATTTCTTGAAGAGAGGTTGGTAGGTCGGCCCAGTAGGTCTTGGGAACAGCTAGGAGGACTTGCCCTCCAAAAGCTGGGGGAGCACGCGACAAAGCATCCGGTACAATATTACAGCAGCCTTTCTTATAGTGCACCCTAAAGGTAAACGCCTGGAGACGCAGGGTCCATCGTGTCAATCGCGACGATGTCTTAGGACAGTTGAACGCCCAGGCCAGAGCACTGTGGTCAGTGTAGACATCGAATGTGGTCCCTTCGAGGAAATGTTTCCACTTTTCAACAGCCCACACCACGGCTAAGCATTCCTTTTCTGCTGTGGAATACCGAACTTCAGCACCTTGGAGAGCTCTGGAGGCAAAAGCTATGGGTCGCTCCTCTCCATCGATGTTCTGCATGAGCACAGCTCCCAGGCCCACGTCACTAGCATCACAGTGAACCTGGAAACCATGATGAAGCCGCGGCTGTGCGAGGACTGGTGGTGAGTGCAATAGGACTTTGAGGTGGTCGAACGCAGCTTGGCAGGCCGAGGACCATTCCCAAGGTACATCTTTCTTTTTTAGATTGTTCAGGGGCGCTGTGATGTCAGCCAGCCTGGGGATGAACTTGTGATACCAGCCGACCATTCCGAGGAACCTCTGTAGGGTTTTCAGGTCGGATGGAGGGGGATAGTCGGTAATAGCCGAGATCTTCGCTGGATCCACCTCGACTCCTTTGCCTGACACAAGATGTCCAAGGAAGGTGAGCTGGCTTTGGAGCAGGTGACATTTTTTCACATTCAGTGTCAGATTTGCTTGGTGGAGCTTGGCAAATACTGCTTCGAGATCACGCAGATGTTGTTCTTGTGTCTTCGAGAATACGATTATGTCATCGATATACACGAAACAGACTTTACCCTTGAGGTCACCCAACACGATCTCCATCAGTCGCTGGAATGTCGCTCCGGCGTTGCGTAGACCAAAAGGCATGACCTTGAATTGGAACAGGCCAAGGTGCGTGGTCACCGCAGTGCGGAGTTTGCTTTCTTCATCCATAGCCACCTGCCAATATCCACTCTGGAGGTCCAGCGAGCTAAAATACTGGGCGCCCTGAAGGGATTCCAATATTTCGTGTATTAGGGGCATCGGATAGGCATCATGCTGCGTTTTAGCGTTTAGGCCTCTATAGTCCACACAGAACCGAGGAGTACCATCCTTCCTTGGTGTGAGGACCACAGGAGAAGCCCAGGGTGAGTTGGATGGTTCGATTACGTCGTTCTTGAGCATCTTCTTTATCTGCTCCTCGATGACGGTTTGTTTCTCCGGAGACACCCTATAAGCTCTCCGCCGCACAGGCATCTCATCTGTTGTTAGTATCTTGTGCTTGATCACCTTAGTGGCCCCAGTGAGCTCAGTCCAAACTGTTGGCCACTTCTGCAGCAGTGGCCGCACCACCTCAGGCTGAGCGTCAAGGAGGGGTGCAACAGGACTGTCAACCCTCGTCACAGCCACATAGAAGTGCACTGACGGTGTCCTGTGACTCCACCGTAGATTCATCCTTGACTTGGGGAGAAACGTGTACTCCTTTCCTCCTGGCATGATGTACTTTCTGATGTGTGGTTTCAGGGTGATCTGAGACATGGTCATAAAGTCAAGTCCGAGTAGCAATGGCATACACAGGTGGTCATCAGCCAGAACGTGGACAGGGAGTGTACCGCGGAACTCGTTTAGGGTGAGGAGTAGGGTGGTTTTTCCAATAGGTTTGTTCTCCTGTCCGTTAGCCATGACGAACTTAGGGATTTCACTCGGAGCCAGAACCTCTCCTTCCTTCCTCACAGCCTTCCACAAGGAGTAGCACATCAGGGAGTAGGTGCATCCTGAATCTAGGACTGCGTCACCTCTGGACCCCCGGACGTTGATTGGCACTACCAGTAGGGTCTGTTCGCCCATGGCTGTGGCGAGGTCCGCCGCAGCATTCCGACCTGGTCCCTGGTCCGATTTCTTTGCAGTCCTTTTCGGTGGATGCGTTTGCTGAACCCGGCTCCAGTAGTCCTTGGTGTTGCTCCAGTCCTTTTCAATGAGAGAGCCCACCTTGACCAACTGCTCCACCGTGCTCACTGTACCTCGTAAACCGCTGGCCAGCCTTGGGTTGCATGCACTGAGGATACGATTCACAATCTCCCCCTCCAACATGTCTGGCCTCCACTTCAAACAGAGGGCACGATGGTCGTATGCAAAATCCCTAAGACATTGGTTTGGGGCCTGAACGTTTGCTCGGAGCTGTTCCTCTATTTCTGATTGATAGTCCGAGGGCAGGAAGGCCTCGAGAAAAGACTTCTTGAACTGTTCCCAGCTATCTATGGTGTTACGTGCTGCGACCCACCAACTCCGTGCCGGACCCTTTAAAACAGCATTGAGAGTACCCAATAGCTCAGCGTCACACAAAGGCCGAAGGGACAGGAAGTTCTCACATTGTTCAATGAAGTCCATAATATCTGCAGAGCTCCGGGATTCACCAAACTGGGGAAATTCCATCCGGATGGGTTGACAGGCCGGTGCCGATGGAGGTATGGAGAATGTCACATCCGCGGGTGTTCTATGTCTGGAAGACGTAGCCTCGACAGGTGTAGAGTAACTGGCAGGTTTCCACGATAGTCGGCTTTTGGCGAGAGTCTGTTTCAGCTCTTCGCTCCACTTTTCATCCCTGCGTCGCAGGCACGCTGTCACCACCCCATCGAACCGTACCAGCTTGGCATCTACATACTCCTTTAACTCTGCCCCCAATCTCTCCATACCCGCTCTCAGACCGTCCTCTCTGCTGAGGGTGCTGTCCACTGCATCCGTAAGCCGGACCCCCAGAGAATCCACTGACTGTTGTAGTGCCTGAAGCTGCTCCATTACAGCCTCCATCTCCTCGGAGTCTCCATCTTCTGCTGTAACCGTGTTTTGGTCTTGCCCAAGGGACTCATCTAAATACATAGACTCTAGTTGGCTGGTGAGTTCTGCAACCACATTCTCGGTTTGCCTAACTGTGACATGGCGGAGAGGGTCCAGTACTGGGCCGGTGCCTTCCCCGTGTTCCACTCCGGTCTCTTCCACGTGTTCCACTCCGGTCTCTTCCACGTCCACCAATGCCCCTTCTGGTACCTGGCCGTCCATTATTCAGTATGAACCCGCCAGACGAATACTGTTGCGTGACTTGTATTCTACTTTTTTTTTTCTTTTTTTTTTTTCCTTTAATATTTTATTGTTTTTAGTGTTCTCATTTATTTATTTTCTTTGGTTTATGTAGCCCTCTACACCCAGGCGCGTGTAACTGTGCGCATACGCAGGTAAAACCCTATGCGTAAAGGGTGCGTAAAATAACCCAAACCGGGCTGTAGTCCAACCCCGGACAATAAGTCTAACTTTATATACGTCGCTGATGACTAGAGCAGCACGAGGAGACGATCCGTTTATAAGTCATCTACGGCTGACCGATGTACGCGAGATAGACAAATCGCTGATATGGTTGTGCGTCAGATCCGCGTTCCCCGTACGGGCCACCACTCTGTAACGAATCACCTGTCTCTTCCAAGGCGTGAACGCTACTACGCACTATCAGGCAACGGGCGGATCTGTATACCAGCAGGGGTGAACAACCAATAAACAAACAAATGATTTCGCTTTGGCTCAATTTTATATGTACAGCCACATCCCACCCCAACGCTCGAGCGTAAAACCCGTTGAACACAAAACAACGCACTAAGGCGCGTGAAAACAAAAGGGTATAGTCCAAAATAAGTCCTTAAATACAGGTCCAGACCGGGAAGCCTTGAAACCCACCGCAGGCCCGGTTTCTATGGGACAGAATAAACGCGGTTATAGCAACAGGTAGCCGGCTATGTGGCCATCGGCAGCCAAGTTACTCACAACCCGAGCGGCTGCCCTCCCGTGCACCCCAAGTCGGACCAGACTCTCCCAGCAGCTCCGCGAAGCGTAAATCCACCTCCGTCCTGGATGGTTAGTTCCAAAAAACTCGTATACATCCACGAAAGGTTAGCTCCCGGCAGCGCAACACTGGCAAAGAGTCCCAAGTCGGCGTGTGACGTCACTTTTCTCGCGCGCCCCCGTGCGCGTGACCCGTTACCCAGATATACCGGTAACCCAGGTTAACACAGGAACCCCACCGGCTTGCAACAATACGACAAAAATACAATAAACATAGTCAATGCCTACTGTGACCAGGTTCTAAACATTGAACAACATTCTAGAGGGATTTGGTTCACCCCTGCTGGGTGACTCCCATGTAGGGACCTAGGTGGTCCTTACAACTGTACTGTCACCTACATTGCCCCAGTCTCTTACATCTCTAAAGAAGAAAAGCACACTGTTCCCTGACCTGACAACTCTACTGCTGTGTTGCGAAAAGCACGTTACTGCTGCTACAGTGACTGGAGAGCAGGCTGAAGCAATTGAGAAGCTCACAAGACTTCAACACAAGACCCCTGACTGGTATAAATGGCGTGCTGGGAGAGTTACAGATTCAGTGTAAAAACACCAGCCTTAAGTGTGGTCAATCGCGTGTGCTACCCCAACAACTCTGTGTCTGTTCCACAAACAAGATGGGGAGTGGAGAAGGAAGGGGACGTACGGAAGGCCTACGCTGAAAAAGTGGCTGCACATCACACCAATTTCCAGGTCCGACAATGTGGCTTCATTGTGAACCCCGGCTTCCCTGAACTTGGAGCATCTCCAGATGGACTCACAATGTGTGACTGTTGTGGGAAGGGGTGCTTGGAGATAAAGTACCCTTTCAAATACAGAATGAGCATTATCCAGGAAGCCTTGGATTCACAAGACAAAGACTTCTGCTTGGAGTCGGCTGCAAATGGACTTCACTTGAAGAAGGCCCACCCTTACTACAAATCATCACTACATGCAGTACAAAATGAACAACAGCAGGTTTCATTTTCCCATGGTTTTACTACCACACTGGGACACATGTTCACCAAAATGCAGCACACTTTGACAGTCTTGTCTAGAAGGGTCATAGCTTCACCCTCACATGGTAGAAGTAGTCTGATTGGTATTGTGGTATGCAGTATTTTGAATTTGTTGCGCAGGCATCCAATAACCCTTTCGCCATGTATTCTTAGGTGAGCAATAGCTCTTGTGTCTTCTGTGTCTTTGACATCAAGTTGACAGAGGCCTTTTGTGAATGAAGGGATCTTAACTTCAGCACACTTCATTCCCACAGCATCTCTGATGTCAAAGCCCCTGCCAGCCAACACTACATCCCTGGTAACAGTTTGTGTGATATGTTTGTCTGAAGCCCGCCCGCCCCATCCATTAGAAATGAATGAGATTGACCCCTGTGGTGTGATCCCGATGAGGTATTTCATGGTATGTGTGCCTTTATAGTGAGAGTATGTTTGTGCACGTGCTTTTAAATTGGATGGTCTTTCAGTACGAATTTCAAAACAGTCAATTATGATAGCTACTCGTTTTCCACTGTCAGGACGGGAAATGCACGGGATACGTTTCAAAATAAAATCGCGAACGCACTTCAGGTTGAATCTCTTTCCTCCCAGAAGTATTAATTAGTACAAAAAATATCACGTAAAATCTATCTCCGCGGTCCGGCCGTTTATAGTTAATACTAACACTCTTAACTTTCGCCTTTCATTCTCTCTCTGTAATGCCTTGCAGTACGGATGCAGTACACTTTTGGGCCACCAGCGTCAAATTGGCGGCGCTGTTTCGCTCCTCCCGCAAAGTTAAGGAAACAAAGTTATTGCCCTTTGTTTTCAGTCACAGAGCGTCGTAGCACATCGACTTCCCAGTTTTCCAGGGCAGAAACAGTGTGAAAATATAAATGAATAAAGCCCAGTGTGCCCTAACCCCACACACTCAGATCATATCAGCTGATGTCTGGACTCTCGCGCCTGCGCAGCCCACATACACAACCCCCTGCGCGCTGCTTTGTGGAGAAGGACTTGTTTTTGGACAATGTTTTGAATGAAGGGGAGCGCGTGGCTCGGTCAGCGCTGTAGGCGGGGCGCATCCACTTTACAGACTCTTTCAATCCTTCAGCGACAGCTCCAGAGTCCGAATGTAAAACGCACTTCAGCGCTTTGTTGTAAAACACAGACTGGCCCGCACCTGTCACTGCCTTTGCCCAATGCTGCTGTCACGAGCCCCTGCAGAGACTGAGAAATGCGCATAGATGGGCGACATGGAGGACTCTCAGAGCGGGGATGAACAGGGAAGGTGGCGTAGACAGAGGAGACGCTGAGCTGACTCCTCCAGCGCCATGAGGATCGTTAATAAGCCTCTATCACTATCAGCTATTCTCAGGGTTTTATTTTATACCCAGACAACACGGGAGCACGAGCGCAGCCTAGAGGGAACCGTGTCTGTCTGCAGAGACGGAGAAAGAGAGAGAGGGATGAGAAGTCGAGGAAATTGTTGTCAAGTTTGGGCTGGTGTCTAATTGGACAGAGAGAAAATAACACTGCGCACGTGAGTGATAAACGTAGTGGTTACACGGTAATGCTGCAGGTTTTCTAGTGGTTATACAGCGTATACCTGCGTTACACGTACACTACACCACTGGTTATACAGCGTATACCTGCGTTACACGTACACTACACCACTGGTTATACAGCGTATACCTGCGTTACACGTACTACACCACTGGTTATACAGCGTATACCTGCGTTACACGTACACTACACCACTGGTTATACAGGTATACCTGCGTTACACGAACACTACACCACTGGTTATACAGCGTATACCTGCGTTACACGTACACTACACCACTGGTTATACAGCGTATACCTGCGTTACACGTACACTACACCACTGGTTATACAGCGTATACCTGCGTTACACGTACACTACACCACTGGTTATACAGCGTATACCTGCGTTACACGTATACTACACCACTGGTTATACAGCGTATACCTGCGTTACACGTACACTACACCACTGGTTATACAGCGTATACCTGCGTTACACGTATACTACACCACTGGTTATACAGCGTATACCTGCGTTACACGTACACTACACCACTGGTTATACAGCGTATACCTGCGTTACACGTACACTACACCACTGGTTATACAGCGTATACCTGCGTTACGCGTACACTACACCACTGGTTATACAGCGTATACCTGCGTTACACGTACACTACACCACTGGTTATACAGCGTATACCTGCGTTACACGTACACTACACCACTGGTTATACAGGTATACCTGCGTTACACGTACACTACACCACTGGTTATACAGCGTATACCTGCGTTACACGTACACTACACCACTGGTTATACAGCGTATACCTGCGTTACACGTACACTACACCACTGGTTATACAGCGTATACCTGCGTTACGCGTACACTACACCACTGGTTATACAGCGTATACCTGCGTTACGCGTACACTACACCACTGGTTATACAGCGTATACCTGCGTTACGCGTACACTACACCACTGGTTATACAGCATATACCTGCGTTACACGTACACTACACCACTGGTTATACAGGTATACCTGCGTTACACGTACACTACACCACTGGTTATACAGCGTATACCTGCGTTACACGTACACTACACCACTGGTTATACAGCGTATACCTGCGTTACACGTACACTACACCACTGGTTATACAGCGTATACCTGCGTTACACGTACACTACACCACTGGTTATACAGCGTATACCTGCGTTACACGTACACTACACCACTGGTTATACAGCGTATACCTGCGTTACACGTACACTACACCACTGGTTATACAGGTATACCTGCGTTACACGTACACTACACCACTGGTTATACAGCGTATACATGCGTTACACGTACACTACACCACTGGTTATACAGCGTATACCTGCGTTACACGTACACTACACCACTGGTTATACAGGTATACCTGCGTTACACGTACACTACACCACTGGTTATACAGCGTATACCTGCGTTACACGTACACTACACCACTGTTTATACAGCGTATACCTGCGTTACATGTACACTACACCACTGGTTATACAGCGTATACCTGTGTTACACGTACACTACACCACTGGTTATACAGCGTATACCTGCGTTACACGTACACTACACCACTGTTTATACAGCGTATACCTGTGTTACACGTACACTACACCACTGGTTATACAGGTATACCTGCGTTACACGTACACTACACCACTGGTTATACAGGTATACCTGCGTTACACGTACACTACACCACTGGTTATACAGCGTATACCTGCGTTACACGTACACTACACCACTGGTTATACAGCGTATACCTGCGTTACACGTACACTACACCACTGGTTATACAGCGTATACCTGCGTTACACGTACACTACACCACTGGTTATACAGCGTATACCTGCGTTACACGTACACTACACCACTGGTTATACAGGTATACCTGCGTTACACGTACACTACACCACTGGTTATACAGCGTATACATGCGTTACACGTACACTACACCACTGGTTATACAGGTATACCTGCGTTACACGTACACTACACCACTGGTTATACAGGTATACCTGCGTTACACGTACACTACACCACTGGTTATACAGCGTATACCTGCGTTACACGTACACTACACCACTGGTTATACAGCGTATACCTGCGTTACACATACACTACACCACTGGTTATACAGCGTATACCTGCGTTACACGTACACTACACCACTGGTTATACAGGTATACCTGCGTTACACATACACTACACCACTGGTTATACAGCGTATACCTGCGTTACACGTACACTACACCACTGGTTATACAGGTATACCTGCGTTACACATACACTACACCACTGGTTATACAGCGTATACCTGCGTTACACGTACACTACACCACTGGTTATACAGGTATACCTGCGTTACACATACACTACACCACTGGTTATACAGCGTATACCTGCGTTACGCGTACACTACACCACTGGTTATACAGCGTATACCTGCGTTACACGTACACTACACCACTGGTTATACAGCGTATACCTGCGTTACACGTACACTACACCACTGGTTATACAGCGTATACCTGCGTTACACATACACTACACCACTGGTTATACAGCGTATACCTGCGTTACGCGTACACTACACCACTGGTTATACAGCATATACCTGCGTTACACGTACACTACACCACTGGTTATACAGGTATACCTGCGTTACACGTACACTACACCACTGGTTATACAGCGTATACCTGCGTTACACGTACACTACACCACTGGTTATACAGGTATACCTGTGTTACACGTACACTACACCACTGGTTATACAGCGTATACCTGCGTTACACGTACACTACACCACTGTTTATACAGCGTATACCTGCGTTACATGTACACTACACCACTGGTTATACAGCGTATACCTGCGTTACACGTACACTACACCACTGGTTATACAGCGTATACCTGCGTTACACGTACACTACACCACTGGTTATACAGCGTATACCTGCGTTACACGTACACTACACCACTGGTTATACAGCGTATACCTGTGTTACACGTACACTACACCACTGGTTATACAGGTATACCTGCGTTACACGTACACTACACCACTGGTTATACAGGTATACCTGCGTTACACGTACACTACACCACTGGTTATACAGCGTATACCTGCGTTACACGTACACTACACCACTGGTTATACAGCGTATACCTGCGTTACACGTACACTACACCACTGGTTATACAGCGTATACCTGCGTTACACGTACACTACACCACTGGTTATACAGCGTATACCTGCGTTACACGTACACTACACCACTGGTTATACAGGTATACCTGCGTTACACGTACACTACACCACTGGTTATACAGCGTATACCTGCGTTACACATACACTACACCACTGGTTATACAGGTATACCTGCGTTACACATACACTACACCACTGGTTATACAGCGTATACCTGCGTTACACGTACACTACACCACTGGTTATACAGGTATACCTGCGTTACACGTACACTACACCACTGGTTATACAGCGTATACCTGCGTTACACATACACTACACCACTGGTTATACAGCGTATACCTGCGTTACACGTACACTACACCACTGGTTATACAGGTATACCTGCGTTACACATACACTACACCACTGGTTATACAGCGTATACCTGCGTTACACGTACACTACACCACTGGTTAGAGTTGTGGCGGTTGAGTCCAACGTAGTTGTGAGTTGCAAAATCAGCAACTCACCGCTACTCTGGACATACGCTGACTCGCCGGCCTCCCTCGAATTAAAAGGCAGGTAAAATCGGCATTTAAACGCACTCATTCCCCCGCCCCCACCCAAAAAAAGTACGCACTTCCCGTCCTGACAGTGGAGGCGTCCTGACAGTGGAGCCTGCAACGGAAGCGACCTCACAGTGGAGGTCTGCAGGCAGCACGTCGTGAAGATGTTGGACAGGAAGATCAAGTCTCAGACGCATGAGTGTAAGTAAAAGCATTTGGAAAGGTGACAGTTTCTTTGCAGCTGGCATGAAATATTTCACATTGTTAAACAAAGAAAGTAAAACGGCAAAACAATGAAGTCCTGTATAATATCTGACTTTTTCTGTGTCATCCTTTACAAAACCTTCATCCAGCTTTGTCTTGTTCAACTCTGACCTGAGCTTTCTGTTCGCCTCTAACAATCGGTTTATTTCTGTTCTGCTCTGTTCACAGAACTCACATTCCATCTTCAGTCTTTTAGCTTGTGGTTCTCTTTCTGGCTGATCTTCATTCTCTAAATTTGCCACTTCAACCGTAGCTTCCATAGGTCCAACAAACCCTCGGCCTTCAGCCTCCATTACATGGTGATAATGGTGTTGGTCCTCAGTGATGTCCATCTCTGCAAGCCCTTCATCTCCAGCCTTTGCTGTGTGGCCTCACCTCCATCTTCTGCTGCTCCAGCCTGTCCCAATCAAATTATAAATTATATTTTGATATACTGCAGGAAATATGATAAATTAAACTCTATGTGTCAATGCAAACCTTTGGAAAGATTATTCAATTATACTACAAATAGCAAATTAGCAATATAATACTTAAAAGTACAGGGGGAGGGAATATGATAATAAAAAAGTAAAACCATAAAATTGTACAATGTTTTGTATTTATTTATTATTTATTTATTTATTGTATTTAAATGATTCTATTTTCCGAAATATTGAAAAGTGAACAATGATTGGGCAAATGGTGATTATTATTATTATTATTATTATTATTATTATTATTATTATTATTATTATGGTTTTAATCTGGACTACTTTACTGCAGCTTTTAGATCAATACATATTTATGCTTTTTGTTGCTTTCGTCGCAATGTCTTTGGAGTGTCCCATGTTTAGTGATGGAGCCCAATCAGGATTGGTTTCAGCCATTTCATATGCAGGTTTACCTGCAAAAATGCAAAAATAATCACTATCTTAATAAACAAACAATGTAGTTCTTAAATAAAAAAGAACATTGTCAATTGGTTGTTCCAATACAATATGATGTTAGCCGTAGCAGTTTGTTATGTGCTGCAATGCTTCTGGTAAATCTCACAAAGCATATTAAGTATAGAGGCTATGCATGTGCTAAATATGAAATAATAAACTTATTACACATATTCAGGTTGCCTCCAATATCTACAGTTAATGTTTAAAGTTGAGCATGCATAATTAGCCATGTGGACATCTTACTGTTCACACATGGACAAAACTAGGACTAGAAAAGACAATTGGCAAAACAACTTTGAGAACTTACCGGAATGAAAATGTCTGGAACACACAAGTAGATATGTAGGGATGTTGGAGAACTGAATATCTGTCCGTCTCATGGCTGCTGTCCAAGCCAGCCGCCTCCTTTTCGTAATTTCTGATGTTTGGGCTCCCTCACGCTGCTTCCAGGTAGGGAAACCATAAAAAGACAGCCCATTCTCCTGTTTGTTTCCTTGACGGTCATACGACCTAACATTACAACCAACTACACAACAAGTCCGAACCATCTTGATGTTGTTTATCTATCTCACAGCTCTTACTCTACAGCTGTTCTGTTCGTGGTGCGCAGCTTTGGCCCTTGCAAATGGCGCCCCTGCTGCGGTAGCCAAGTGACGTCACCTTCCAAAGCTCTATAGTGGCTTTCCAAAGTTACTCACCAACTGATTTCACTAGCCACAGGGCCACATTTGATACATTTCTGACTCATTTTTCAATGTAATCATTTTGTAAGGAAGCATTGAGGCCCTCCCCACAGTGCTTCTGTTGGCCCGGCCCCCACTTTGTCTGGGACAAAGTCCTTTTTTCAGATGTTAACACACAGCTGCTTCATTCCTGTGACACTCAATAATCATTGTTTAAGAATAAGATAAGATAAGATAAACCTTTATTGATCTCACAAAGGAGAAATTCACTTTTTACAGTCGGCGTTCAAGAAGAAGAGTTGATAGAGTGCAGCTGATACAGAGATTATTGCACTTGTTACTTCACAGTCTTATTGCACAGTCTGACAGCAGTGGGGATGAAGGCTTTGCGGTACCGCTCCGTCCTGCACTGAGGGTGTCTCAGTCTGCCACTGAGAGAGCTGCTCAGCTCTTCTACAGTCCCGTGCAGTGGGTGGGAGGTGTTGACCCTCCTGTCCCTCACCTCCTCCACAGAGTCCAGGGGCCCCAGGACGGAGCTGGCCCTCCTGACCAGCTTGTTCAGTCTGTTATTGTCCCGCTTGTGCGGCCCGGGGCCCAGCACACGGCAGCGTAGTGGAGAGCAGAGGCCACCACAGAGTCATAAAAAGTCCTGAGCAGAGGCCTGCTCACTCCGAACGACCTCAGCCTCCTCAGAAGGACCTCAGTCTCCTCAGAAGGACCTCAGTCTCCTCAGAACGACCTCAGCCTCCTCAGAAGGTGGAGGCGACTTTGGCCCTTCTTGTACAGGGAGTTGGTGTTGTGGGACCAGTCCAGTTTATTGTTGAGGTGAACACCCAGGTACTTGAAACTGTCCACCTCCTCAATGTCCTCCCCCTGGATGTTCAGCGGTGTGTGCGGTAGTGGCTTCCTCGTGAAGTCGATCACCATCTCCTTCGTCTTACTGATGTTCAAGCACAGGTGGTTGCGCTAGTTGTGCTAGAGGAAGTCCATATGGTGGGGGCTGGAGACGTGGGTGCAGGGGGGCTGGAGGCAGGTGAAGGTGGTCGGGGGAGGGGGGCAGTGTCCACTGGGCTGGAGACGTGTGAAGAGGAGGGAGTGGGGGGAGAATCAAACCGGTTGAAATGTTGGTTGAATTCATCCGCCCCGCGCTGGTCTCCATCAGCTGTCCCTCTGGCACTCTGTCCAAAACCGGAGATGTTCTTCAGTCCCCTCCACATGTCCCGTGCGTTGCCCTGCGCCAGCTTCTGCTCCAGCTTCTCGCCATAGTCCTTCTTGGCCTTCCTGATCCTCCACTGGAGTTCATGCTGGACTCTCATAAGTCATAAAAGTCATAAAAGGCTAAACTAAGGCTGATCCTCAAATTAAGACGGTGTCATGTAAAATCCAGTTCCGGTGAAAGGCCCAGTGGAGTCAGAGACACAGAGTCTGCGTTTCCGAGGACTCAAAGCTCCTATTCACCTTATTCCGGAGGTTCCCGTGGGCGCCGCCATGAATTGTGCCCGCCCTTTTCTCCTACACTGCGTTTCAAATTATTATGCAAATGACATTTTTCTAAGATTTTCTAAATTGTCAACTCAAATGAGAGTCAGCATCATTTTCAAGTCTTTAACTGGTAGAGGATCATTTAAATGTGGTGGAAAAAATCTCCCAGTGATAACAGTATTTTTTTCAAAAATAAATATAGTTAAAAACTCAAAATCTACTGTTCCAAATTATTATGCAACTCATCGTTTCAATACATTTTAAAGCTTGTAATTAACTGAAAATGGTCATTTGTTGAATTTGTAGCATTAGGAGGTCATATTTACTGAAATCAAAAGTATTAAAAATATTAACAGGTCAAGTTATATTTTACCATAGGAGCCCTTGTGTGAAGCAGCTTCAAAATTCTTAAATCCATTAAACTTGTGAGTTTTTGGTCAGTTTCTGCTTGGATTTCTTTGCAGGATGTTAGAATAGCCTCCCAGAGCTGCTGTTTGGATGAAAACTGCCTCCCACCCTCATGGAAGTTTTTTTTGTTGAGGCTCCAAAGGTTCTCAATAGGGTTGAGGTCAGGGGAGGAGGGGGTCCACATCATGAGTTTCTCTCCTTTCATGCCCATAGCAGCCAGTGATGCAGAGGTTTTCTTTACAGCATGACATGGTGCGTTGTCATGCATGAAGAGGATTTTGTTTGGGAAAACACGGCTCTTCTTTTTGTAGCATAGAAGACAGTGGTCAGTCAGAAACTCCACATATTTTTCAAAGGTCATTTTCACACCTTCAGGGAGCCTAAAAGGGCCTAAAGGGACTGACCAGCTCTCTCCCTTATGATTGTTGACGTCGCAGCCTTGTTGGGACATTGTGGCCATTCACCAAACATCCACTACTCCATCCATCTGACCATCCAGGGCTACACGGCCTCATCAGTGAACAAGACTGTTTGAAAATGAGTCTTCATGTATTTCTGAGCCACTGCAGCCGTTTCTGCTTCAGCTTCAATGAACAGTTTAGGGGAGGCCGGATAGAAGGTTTATGCACAACTGCAGCCTCTGGAGGGTCCTACACCTTCATGTTTGGGGGACTCCAGAGGCACCAGCAGCTTCAAATACCGGTTTGCTGCTTTGTAGCATCTGTTTTCCTAATCTGATGTGTTTGTCTCGCAGAAACCGTCCATATTGTGCCTTTATCTGCACAAAACGGAGTGTGCTCTGAATCATCCACAAATCTCTTATCAGTTCGAGGATTACGCTTAAAGGTCCTGTATCATGCAAAATCGACTTTTTGTTGCTTTTAGCCATGTTGTTCTGCTATTTCCTTATCAAAAACACCCCCAGAGTGGTTTGTGGCTTCATTCACGCAGCTCCCAGTAATCCTCCTGAATCCTGCTCTCTGAGGCTCCGCCCTCTCCTGGTGAACGACTGAGTGTTCAGTTGTGTCGTAACAGCGGAACGGAAGTGCTCGACGTCTGTAATGTAATGTCTTAATTCTATGCTTACGGACGGATTTTAATTTGTAAAACAGCGTTTTCATTATTTCTGTCGTAAGAGAGAAACAAAGAGTAAAAAAAAAAGAAAAAAAAAAAAAAAAAAAGGATGTGCCCGAAGTGCTTCCAGGTCAGCTGTGGCCAAAACAAACACATCGCGTCTGAACAGATCAGTCATGTTTGCGCTGCAGCTGAAGATGGAGCTCGTTACCTACTCTTGACACACCTGTTTTTTATTCTTAACTAACGATAATGTCACGGAGAAAAAGAAGCGCGTTTGGCTACGAGGACGAGGAGTTTATATTCAACCCTTTTCAGGAAGAGGCCACTCAGCTGATTTTTTCTCCTGGATTCAGCGACTATCACCAAAATATTGTTTTTCTGTGACTGTCTCTGATGGATGTTTGGTGAACCTTCACCAGAATCAAAGTGGATTAACTTTTATAACCAACGCGAGTCCCATAATGTAAACAGCGATGGAGCAGAGGGTGAGTCAGTCCAAACGCGGGTTAGCTTGTGTGTTAGCATATTAGCATGTGTGTTAGCCATTTATGAAGCTGTGTTGCAGATGTCAACTCCGTATAACTGCATCGTGAAGTGACTTCACTTATTGTTGTTTATTTATATTACGGTAAAGTTGTATGTGTGGAGAGAGGGGGCGGAGTTAACTGAATCGAAGCGTTGTGTCTTCCGGGTTTGAAAAATACCTCCAGAAAACACTTATATTTATCACAAAAATGAGTGCTCCATAGTGGTAGAGGTACAATATATCATATAAATGCCTATACTTAACTTTGGAATGGCTAAAATAGCATGATATAGCTCCTTTAATCTTTCATGAAATATCGAAGGTTTTCATACCTAGACCAAGGCATTCAACTATTTCACTCTTTTCATCAGCAGAAAGATCCTTTTTCTGTCCCATATTGCTTGAAAATGATGATCTGCTTACTAAAGTGGAACACCCTTTTTCAGTAGTTTTTCCCTTAACTGGGCTTAACCTGAAAACTTTTTTTTTACCTTTCTGACACAAAAATCCAATTTGCATAATAATTTGGAACGCAGTGTATGTGTTAACATGGGACTGGAGAAGTCCACATAAAATCAGTCACTCCACGTAAACAAAGCCGTTTTTCGGCCGCTCTGAGAAACTCTGCAGTGTTGACTTGTTGGTGCAAATGAACATCGGCCATTTTACACAAATCAATCGACTAAACATCAGATTTGAGCGGAGAATATTTTCCCTCGTTCTCCGTTTAAATGAACGGGCTTCGCGCTTGACCGGAAGTGTCTGTACAGCGGAAGTGCCGAGACAACGCAAAAAGTGGCAAAAGTGGGCGGGGCGGAATAAGGTGAATAAAAACAGCCCAGACTGAGCTGAGTTTGCTGAGACCTGGCGACTCAGACTCCAGGTAGCCTTCTCTCCCCTATACTCGTGGGTTAGGTGAAGATGTTTCAGTGCTCATGTTAATATAAATGCTACTGGAAAACCAAAGTGGATTTTCCTGTTGGAGATTTGGCTCCTGCTTTGTTTGTGGTGTTGTTGTTTTTGAGACCAAGTTTGTACTGAAACCGTCAGAAAGGACGCCTGATCCCAAACTCTGCATCTGTGTAGGCGACTTTGTGTTTTTTCTCCTTTTTACAAAGCTGTGCCTGAAACTGTAGATGAAAGGTCATTCTGCCTCATTACGCTGGTCCAGCAGAAGTCTTTATAGATATTAATCAGTGACATAAGGCCCAGACAGGATTTAGGGATAGTTAAAACTACTTTAGTCCTAGTTTACATCTGGTTTAGTCCTGCTTTTGCCCCTTTTTTACGGGTGAAATGTCAAAGGAATTTGCCACTTGATCAATGCCGTGTTGAATGAACCATTTGCTGAATAGAAACTCACACAGAGGCTTGTACTTGAGTGACTTTTTGAAGAAATTGTACTTCTTTGAGTAGTTTAATCATACGGTACTTGTAGTAAAATCATAAGGAAGTACTTGTACTCTTACTTGAGTAAGAATAACTTTTCCATTGTGAGTACATTTTTAAGCAGCAAATGCTTCTTTACAATTGTTTTGTTTTTCTGTATTTCCTTAATTTTCTTGGAGTTTTCTTTGGAAATGTCAGGATTTTTTTTGTTTCACACAATTTATGGACCATTGAAAAGTACTTTATTACTTTTAGTGAAGTAAAATGATTTCAAAGTAATGTTATTCTTACTTGAGTAAATATATCCACCCACCTCTGCACATAATGTAAACAAAACACATTATTGTTTGGCCAGTGTACCTATATTTATTTCATTTCATTGTATTTGCACTCATCTGCCGTTCTCTTATCCCTGTGGAAGTGCTTTATTCCACATCTGCGGGGGAAGACGTGCAGCAGCAGCCTGTGCACGAGGAGATAAGCTGAAGTTCACACAAAATCAACAACTGTCACTTTAGAGTTTGGATGATTTTAGGCTCTTTTCATTTTAATTGGCTCATATTTAAGTCAACGAAAATAACTCGACATTTAAGTGATAGCTAGAGTCTCATAAACAACTTGTAATTTGGTTTTAGTCTCATTTTAGTCAGCAAAAATAATACTTGGATTAAAATGATATTATATAATTAATATTTGAGTTTGTGAAATGAGCAGCAGAGGGGCTTCACTAAAACAAAAGTGCACACATAAAAGTAATGCCAGCAGTAAAAGTGCGCGCTGCTCTGATAAACAATGGTTCCACCGCCTGCCAAAGTCAAGTTGAAGACACAAACAACAACACAGACCAGTGTCAGACCAGTGACAGCCATGACTAAAGGAAATCTTCTCTTCTTGTTTTCATCTCCTACTCGATTCTAGTTGTTGTTTTGTGCAGGAGAATGGCTCATTTCAAAATGTGTCTGAAATATAATCTGTATAGGATTTGAAATCCCTTCACTCTGCTGCTTTACGGCCGGAGTCATCAAAGTGGTCTGTTGCTCATGTTACGAGCTCGTCACACAGGACCGGAACGGACCGGAGCGGTTTGAAGGTGTTTCCACAGCCAAAGTGACCCGCTCCAGTCCCAGACCACTTCAGCCATGGGGTCCTGACCTGGTCCTAACTGTCTGTCTGTCCTGACCTGGAGGCTCTCTGTCCTGACCCGGAGGCTCTGGGTCCTGACCCGGAGGCTCTCTGTCCTCACCCGGAGGCTCTCTGTCCTGACCCGGAGGCTCTCTGTCCTGACTCGGAGGCTCTGGGTCCTGACCCGGAGGTTCTCTGTCCTGACTCGGAGGCTCTGGGTCCTGACCCGGAGGCTCTCTGTCATGACTCGGAGGCTCTGGGTCCTGACCCGGAGGCTCTGGGTCCTGACCCGGAGGCTCTCTGTCCTGACCCGGAGGCTCTCTGTCCTCACCCGGAGGCTCTGGGTCCTGACCCGGAGGCTCTCTGTCCTGACCCGGAGGCTCTCTGTCCTGACCCGGAGGCTCTCTGTCCTGACCCGGAGGCTCTCTGTCCTGACTCGGAGGCTCTGGGTCCTGACCCGGAGGCTCTGGGTCCTGACCCGGAGGCTCTGGGTCCTGACCCGGAGGCTCTCTGTCCTGACCCGGAGGCTCTCTGTCCTGACCCAGAGGCTCTCTGTCCTGACCCGGAGGCTCTGGGTCCTGACCCGGAGGCTCTCTGTCATGACTCGGAGGCTCTGGGTCCTGACCCGGAGGCTCTCTGTCCTGACCCGGAGGCTCTCTGTCCTGACCCGGAGGCTCTGGGTCCTGACCCGGAGGCTCTCTGTCCTGACCCGGAGGCTCTCTGTCCTGACCCGGAGGCTCTCTGTCCTGACTGTTGCAGCTGAATGAGTCTGTGGTGTTTTGCAGGTGGATGGAGCGCTTGGAGCAGAACCACAGTGAGATGGGGCGGTGGCTGCAGTTGGAGGGCTTCCTTCTGTCCCACAGCGACTCATACGCAGCGTTCAGCTGTTTCCTGCTGCTGTATGTGGTGGTGCTGGCAGCTAACGGCAGCCTGGCGCTGGTGGTGGTCTGTCGGCAGAGCCTGCAGACGCCCATGTATCTCCTGTTAGTGCAGATGACTCTGAATGACATGGTGGGCAGCTCGGCAGTGATCCCGCGGGTGTTGGCCGACCTGCTGCGTCCGCCGGAGCTGCGGTCCGTGCACCTGTACGAGTGTGTGGTGCAGGGCTTCCTTGTGCACTTGTGCAGCACAGCGTCTCACACCATCCTCATGATTATGGCCTTCGACCGTTACGTGGCCATCTGTGACCCACTGAAGTACTCCTCCATCATGAGCGGCCGCATGCTGCTGAAGCTAACGCTGTTAGCATGGGGCGGGGCCTTTCTGCTCATATTCATTCTGTTTGTACTGACCATGAAGCTAACGCGCTGCCGCTCCTTTATAACGGGACTGTACTGCTCCAACGCGGCGCTCTTTAGGCTCTCCTGTGAAAACACCATTGTGCAGAACATCCTGGGTCTGCTGTCCACCAGTGTAGTGTTAGCCATGTCCATCGGGATGATTCTGCTGACCTACACACGCATTACTCTGGTGTGTGTGACCAGCCACAGCTCTTCTCTGAACCGCCGCGCGCTGCAGACCTGCTCCACCCACCTGACCGCATACATACTGCTGCTGGCCAGTGGGCTCTCCATCGTGGCCATGCAGAGGTTCTCTGTGACGGTGGAGGTCCGGAAGGTGCTGGCTCTGCTCAAAGACCTGGTTCCTGGGAGTCTGAACCCCATCATCTATGGCCTGCAGTCCAAAGACATCCGCCGCACCTTCCTCTGGCGCCGACACAAGCGCAGTCCTGCAGAGAGACTGCAGTAGAGATGTTTGTTTCTGTGCTCTATCTCACTCTTCATGATCATCGCTTATACAAACTCTCATTGCTTTCCAATAAAAGTCAGCCCCATGTTTCATCCTGCTGCTTTTTGCTTCCACGACAACACAACCTGCTCATGAGGAGGTGCCTTTTGTTAAACAGAAAAAATTTGAATCAAATCAAACTTTATTTAGCGCTTTTCATACAAGATGCAACACAAAGTGCTTTACAATGCTTAAAAATCATTCAAATCATCCCCACCAGCAAATATACCGTAAATAACAGACTGAACAAGGAGAGCACTGGTAAGAAATGCAACCAAGTGCCCCAAGATAACTCTGGAGGAGCTGAGGGCCGTAATGTTGGAAAGACGCCTCACCGTGAGTCTTTTTGTTGACTTTAGGAATAACTAGGAGGCCCCTGCCGGAGGAGCGAAGGGGCCGTGAAGGTTCATTAGGTAAAAGCAGTTCTGAAAGATAAGAAGGACCAAGACCATTAACACATTTAAAAACCATTAAAAGAACTTTAAAATCAATCCTGAAACACACGGGGCCAATGCAGCGATTCTCAAACCGGTGTAATGTGGTCCCGCCTCCTGGTCTTCGTCAGGACACGAGCTGCTGAATTTTGTAAAAGTTGTAAACCTGAGATCCTCTTTTTGGGAAGACCAGAGAACAGGGCATTACAGTAGTCGATACGACTGGTGATAAAAGCATGCATGAGCGTCTCTGTGTTGGCCCGAGAGAGAATGGGGCGACTCTGGCTATGTTCTTTAGATGGTAAAAACCTATCTTTGTGATATTCTTAATGTGTGGAATAAAAGTCAGCTCAGAGTCAAAGATCACACCCAGGTTCTTCACCTGTGAGGAAGGATTAAAGACAGTGACTGTAGTTTGGGTAAAAGTTCATAAAGTGCAGTGTCTCATTCTGACCACATAGAAGCGATACATCCTCCTCTGAACTGCAGTCAGTCCTGTCGACAATTCAAGCTTCACTACGCTTTACAGTCACAAGTCAAAAGTCTCGGCTTGTCTTTCATTTGAACACTATTTCCATTGTGTGATTGTCGTTGATGATGAGTGAACACATGGGACTATGGAGGTCGTATATTTAATACCATTTATTCTTGGCCTTTTCTCCATCAGCTTCATAAGGTTGGTTTTGGATCCAGCACACAGCTTTACTTACCTTTGGAGCTGCATATTTGTTTTTACTTAGCCAACCTTATTTTTTAAATAAAACATAATTCCATATGAATGCCTTCAATGAGAATCTACAATGGACATGGAAAAGAAGAAACAACACATAAAAAAGTCTTTCCATAGTGTAATCATAATCTATTTTAACTCCAAAGCACCACCAAGAACACAAAAAAAACAAATAAACAAAAAGGAAACTTTTGCCAGGGCCAGCTCTTACCTAAAACTAAAAAATATAAAAATAAGTTTCAGCAATATATAAACAACAGATACAAGACAAGTTATATATAATAAAAAGAAGAAAAAGATGCAGTTACGTCCAGTCTGGTCTTCAGTCAATTGTCTTTGCTTCCAAACGAATCTTCAGTGTGGATCCAAAGTTTCAGTTTTTCAGGATCCCCTTCTTAATGAAGAACTAACTAAGGTGTGTACCTTAATGAATCATTTTCGTAGTCCCTCTGGGGGTTATACTAGTGTTAATGAGATGATACATAGCGCCTTTGCTATGCCTGATCCCGTCAGACCTCAGAAGCTAAGCAGGGAAGGTCCTGGCAGGACTTGGATGGGAGACCGTTTGGGAACACCATGAGCCTGGTGAAAGGAGTGAGTGGTTGTGGCTGATGTGCACAGACTTGCACCAGCCAGCTGTGGCTACAATAGGAGCTCAACACCACTGAGTATGGGGTGAATGAATAATGCACGACATTGTAAAACGACTTTGAGCGTCTGGAAAAGCACTATATAAGACTAATGCACGATTATTATCATTATTATAATGATTGGGAGGTCTCAGATCTCCCCCCATCTCCTCGGCTCTGCCCCGGGCCTCATCCTCTACCACCACCAGAGTCCAGACTCCAGGGGAAGGTTCTGTCAATCATTCATCAACACCTTGTATTTCATATGGTTAATTCATTCTAAGTCCTAATCGTGATTCATGTCCAATAAAATGCTCCTGACGCCATTCTGTTTCTGTGAGTCTTTTCAGGTTGATATCTTTTTGGACATTTAGTATCACTTGACCACATATTGCTAATGTCAGAAATTGGCTAGAAAATAGAAAGTACTTGATTACTGTTGCAAATGTTGATAAGATGGCAATTAGCACCATTTTAGCATGGCGTTACATTTTAAGGTGCTGCTCAAAGCTAAAGGGGGCCATAGAGAAGTGACGTAATGGAGAAGCTCCTTATAAAACCCACACACAGTAAAAGCATTCAACAGTAGATTGAAGAAATGATCTTCCAGCACGTTTCCTTCTGAAGGACAGTCTCGGATTTCAACAAGGGGGTCACGATGTCCCAGACTTTCACTACAGTGGACAGATGTTTTCTCCTGTATGAATGAGTTTTAATGTCACAGTTCAGTCACGACAGTGGACACTAGTGTCATACACTGCCCCCCACGGGTCAGCTTTAGGGAAAGGAGCCTCTATGCTTCCTCTTATTTCAACCTGATCCTCATTATTGGGCTCAGACCCCGGTGGAAGATTGAACGAATGTTTTGGAATGCATGGCGTTGATGAATGATAGCCAGGATCTTCCCTGGAGCCTGGACCCTGAAGGTGAAGGTGACCTCACTGACCTCACTGACCTCACTGTGTGTTAATGACCTTACTATGTGTTAATGACCTCACTGTGTGTTAATGACCTCACTGTGTGTTAGTGACCTCACTGTGTGTTAATGACCTCACTGTGTGTTAATGACCTCACTGTGTGTTAGTGACCTCACTGTGTGTTAGTGACCTCACTGTGTGTTAATGACCTCACTGTGTGTTAATGACCTCACTGTGTGTTAATGACCTCACTGTGTGTTAATGACCTCATGTGTGTTAATAACCTCACTGTGTGTTAATGACCTCACTGTGTGTTAGTGACCTCACTGTGTGTTAATGACCTCACTGTGTGTTAGTGACCTCACTGTGTGTTAATGACCTCACTGTGTGTTAATGACCTCACTGTGTGTTAATGACCTCACTGTGTGTTAATGACCTCACTGTGTGTTAGTGACCTCACTGTGTGTTAATGGCTGCAGTAGGAGTGTTATTCGTAGGATATAGTTTTTATGAAACACCTGTTAATAGATGTCACTTCCGCTGTTGTTTCTGGCACTGGGTGAGGATGGTCGGATTGTGCAGACGCAGCTGAAGCTCCAGTTCCTAACTGCATAGGGATCTAACGGTTGAACTTATCACGTGACGAGGGAATAGGGGCTAGGATCAGCACATTGGAGCTATTTTTTGAGAAATTCGTAAGCAGCCGAGGAGACTCTAGCCTGGTTTTAGCCATACCCTATACCAGTGGTTCTCAACCTTTTGGAGCTGCGACCCCCATTATAACAGTAAAAGGGGTTTGTGACCCCCCGCCCGGGTCACACTGTGAGAAATCGGAACATTAGCCTACATGATTCTTCAAAAACAAAGAAATAAACAAATAAAATAATAAAATAAAATATTATAATATACGCTAAAAAAAGTATTTAGGCTATATTTTATCTAAATGATCTGGTGACCCCCAAAATTTGTCTCGCGACCCCCCTGGGGGTCCCAACCCCCAGGTTGAGAACCACTGCCCTATACTCATTGCATTTCATACAAGGGTCGTGACCTTCGCAATTGAGCTCTGTTATCAGGTGGGAGGGGTGAACTCCTTTGAAACGATTGGATCGGATTTTCATTGCCGTTTGGTCGTCATCATGACTGATAATAACTCTATCATAACTCTGTCATAACTCTGTCAAAACTGTATCATAACTCTGTCATAACTCTGTCATAACTCTATCACAACTCTATCATAACTCTATCATAGCTCTATCATAACTCTATCATAACTCTATCATAGCTCTATCATAACTCTATCATAACTCTATCACAACTCTATCATAACTCTATGATAGCTCTGTCATAACTGTATCATAACTGTATCATAACTCTGTCATAACTCTATCACAACTCTATCATAACTCTATCATAACTCTATCATAACTCTATCATAACTCTATCACAACTCTATCATAACTATCATAATTCTATCATAACTCTGTCATAACTCTATCATAACTCTATCATAACTCTGTCATAACTCTATCATAACTCTATCATAACTCTGTCATAACTCTATCACAACTCTATCATAACTCTATCACAACTCTATCATAACTCTATCATAACTCTATCATGACTCTATCATAATTCTATCATAATTCTATCACAACTCTATCATAACTCTATCATAACTCTATCATAGCTCTGTCATAACTCTATCACTGTTAAGGATTGCAGAGGAGGAACCCATAAAGCGGAGACTGAGGCAGGTAAGGTTTACCAATGTATTTCCAAAAAACAAAACAAAAACTGAAGAGGCTGAGGCGACGGGGAGAGGCAGGCAGCAAGTAGAACCAGGACGGAGCAGAGGTAACCCAGAACGAGAACCAACCGACTGAAACGGAATTATCTGGCAGTGTGGAGAGGACTGAGCAGAGTGTTTGTAGGCTGGTTCCTAATCAAGTCCAGGTGTGCCTCATTGCTGCATGTGCCAGCCACGCCCCCGTCAACCACCAGCTCTGCACAGAAGGAAAGAAAAAACACAAAGAGGAGGGGAACAAAACACAAACCATAACAGGGCCCCCCCCTCAAGGGACGCCACCTGGCGGTCTACCAGGCTTAGAGGGATGCAGGGCATAAAAGTCACGAAAGAGCGACGGATCCAAGACGAGGGACCGGGAAACCCATGAGCGGTCCTCAGGGCCGTAACCCTCCCAGTCCACCAGATACTGGAAGCCGCGGCCCCGCCTCCGAACATCCAGCAGCCGCCGCACAGTAAACGCAGGGTGACCGTCGACCACCCGGGGGGGCGGAGGGGGCTCGGCCGGAGGGCTAAGAGGACTCGTCAAAAAAGGCTTCAGCAGGGAGACATGGAAGGCTGGGTGGACATTTAGAGAAGGAGGCAATTTAAGCCTCACCACAGCAGGATTGATAACCCGTTCTATGACGTAAGGGCCAATGTACCTGGGAGAGAGTTTTTTGGATTCAGTTTGTAGGGGAAGGTCACGTGCGGAAAGCCAGACCGTCTGACCAGGCTCATACTCCGGAGCAGGAGAGCGGCGGCGGTCTGCAAGCTGCTGGTTCCTAGCAGCAGTGCGGGAAAGAGCTGCTCTGACTTCATGCTAGATCTTACGAGCACGTTGAAGATGCTGCTGGATGGACGGAACTGCAACTCGAGTCTCCTGGCTGGGAAAGAGGGGAGGTTGAAAACCAATAGCAGCCATGAAAGGAGACATACCAGTAGCAGAGGAAACGAGGGAGTTGTGAGAGTATTCAATCCAAGGGAGATGCAGGGACCAGGAAACCGGATGGTGTGCAGTGACACATCGGAGGGCCGGTTCCAGGTCTTGGTTCGCCCGCTCCGTCTGGCCATTAGTTTGTGGATGGTATCCAGACGATAAACTGGCTGTAGCCCCCACTGCACGACAGAAGGCCTTCCAAACTTGAGAAGTGAACTCGGGGCCTCGGTCTGACACAATATCCTGTGGTATGCCATGGAGTTTGAAGACATGTTGAACCAGCAAATTAGCAGTCTCGAAGGCAGAGGGCAACTTTGGTAATGGGACAAAATGTACACACTTCGAAAATCAATCCACAATGGTCAAGATTACAGAGTTACCTTCAGATGGTGGAAGGCCAGTTACAAAGTCCACAGCGATGTGGGACCAGGGACGGTGTGGAATCGGGAGTGGACGAAGCAGACCAGCAGGAGCACGGTGGGATGCTTTACTGCGGGCACAGACCGAGCAAGCAGAAACAAATCCCTTGATATCAGCGGACATTGTGGGCCACCAGAAGCGCTGCTGGATTAAGGTAAGGGTTCGATGAAATCCAGGATGGCAGGAGACTCTGGAGGAATGGCCCCACTGCAAAACCACAGATCTGGCTGATGGCGGCACAAACAAGCAGCCTGGAGGACATCCTGGAGGTGAGGGATGATTGACAAGGGCCTCCTGGACAGATTTCTCCACCTCCCAACAGACTGCCCCTACCACACAGGTGGGAGGCAAGATATTTTCAGTAGGAGGTTCTTCATTAGGAGGCGCAAACTGGCGGGACAAGGCATCCGGCTTGAGGTTCCTGGACCCCGGACGGTAAGTGAGCGTGAAGTTGAACCGGCCAAGGAATAGTGCCCAGCGAGCCTGGCGGGAATTTAGCCTGCGAGCAGAACGTAGATAGGATAAATTCTTATGATCTGTCCATACCATGAATGGCTGTGCCGAGCCCTCCAACCAGTGCCTCCACTCCTTTAGTGCGACGATGACTGCCAGCAGCTCCCTGTTGCCAACATCATAGTTCCTCTCCGCAGGAGTTAGACGACGGGAGAAGAAGGCGCATGGATACAACTTCTGGTCAGTGGCATTGCGCTGAGAAAGGACGGCTCCAACACCAGAGTCAGAGGCATCCACTTCAATGATGAACTGGGCAGAAGGATCTGGGTGAGACAATACTGGAGCAGAACAAAAAAGGTCCTTTAGTTTCACAAAAGCTGCCTCTGCTTCAGCAGGCCAGTCAAAAGGCACTTTAACAGAAGTAAGTTTGGTAAGAGGTGCCGCAACTTTACTATAGTCACGAATAAAGCGTCTATAGAAGTTTGCAAATCCCAAAAATCTTTGGAGTTGCTTCCTATTGGAAGGGGTTGGCCAATCAGCAACCGCCTGTACCTTGGCTGGGTCCGTCCTGATCTGCCCCTTTTCAATCACAAAACCAAGGAAGCCAACAGAACTCTCATGAAATTCACACTTCTCTGCTTTTACATAAAGTCTGTTTTCGAGAAGGCGTTGTAGAACAAGTCTGACATGTTGTACATGTTCTTGAAGAGAGCGAGAAAAAATCAAAATGTCGTCAATGTATACAAACACAAATCTATTCAACATATCCCGCAACACATCATTAATAAGGGCCTGGAACACAGCTGGAGCATTTGTTAAACCAAATGGCATTACCAGGTACTCAAAGTGTCCGAGTGGGGTGTTGAACGCCGTCTTCCATTCATCTCCCTCCTTTATACGGACTAGATGATAGGCACTCCGAAGGTCAAGTTTGGTAAAAATGGTGGCCTCTTGGAGTGAGCAAAACGCTGAATTAATCAGTGGAAGGGGATACTTGTTTTTGACAGTAATATCATTGAGTCCCCTGTAATCAATGCAAGGGCGAAGTGTACGGTCCTTTTTATCAACAAAAAAGAAACCGGCCCCTACAGGGGATGAGGAGGGGCGAATGAGCCCAGCAGCTAGGGAATCGGTGATATAAGTCTCCATGGCCCCCCTCTCAGGATTGGAAAGATTGTAGAGCTTGCTGGTTGGTAATGGTGCGCCAGGGATCAATTCAATGCTATAATCATAAGGTCTGTGAGGAGGCAATGATGAGGCATTGTCCTTAGAGAACACCTCCTGTAGGTCATGGTACTCAGCTGGCACAAGAGACAAATCTATGGGCTTGGGATTAGTAGGTGTGCATCTGTCAAGAGAGGGAACTGCCGAATGTAGACAGTGGCTGTGACAAAATAGGCTCCAATTAATTATGGATAGCTGTGACCAGTCAATGTGTGGATTATGTAGTTTAAGCCAGGGGAGGCCTAAAACTAGAGGAGTGGAAGGAGAGTTAACAATGTACAAAGAAATGGTCTCGTGATGATTGCCAGATAGGAGTAATGAAACTGGGGTGGTACGATGCGTAACGCTGGCAAGAAGTTTCCCATCAAGAGCATAAACATTCTTGGGCTCAGGAAGGGCATCAGAAGAAATGTTACATTGGGAAACAAACATGGAGTCAATAAAGTTGTCATCTGCTCCTGAATCCACTAAAGAAAGGATTTCTTTGCGTAGGACACAGTACCTTTAAGCTGGATACGTCCGCAGGAGGGATCAGTCGGTGTGTGGCTCACCAGCGCCCCTCCGCTGGCTGCTGAGCCTGCTCTTTTGGCAGAGCAGGGCAGTGATCAACGATGTGTCCAGCTTTACCGCAGTACATGCAGAGCCCAAGGCGAAGGCGACGCTGGCGTTCTTGTTGGCTGAGTCTCATCCTTCCCAACTGCATGGGTTCCTCAGAACTTGGAACAGGAGTTGGAGCAGCTGGTGATGATTCAGTCGGCAGGTGAGTGGCAGGTGCAGGCTGACGAGGTTGATGAGAGTAGAGAGTGGGAGGGGGAATGCTCTTCCTAACTGCTCTCTCCCTACGTCTTTCAGATAGACGATTGTCTAAACGTATGGCTAAGAAAATTAATTCTTCCAATGTAGAAGTCTCATCACGAGCTGCCAGCTGGTCCTTGAGTTCCTCACTTAAACCACTGAAAAACACCCCCTGCAAAGCTTTCTCATCCCACCCGGTCTCTGCAGCTAGAATGCGGAAATCTATAGAGTAGGAGGAAACAGAACCACTACCCTGGCGTAGGGAAAGCAGCCGGCTACTGGCCTCCTTTGTTTGTAACGGGTGGTCAAACACTCTTCTAATCTCATTGGTAAATGTATCCATAGCATTACAAACTGGGGAACTACTATTCACTAAAGCTACGGCCCAGGCAGAAGCCTTACCAGAGAGCAAACTCATAATAAAGGCTACCTTAGCTTTATCAGTGGAGTAAGTTAGCGGCTGTTGGTTGAAGACTAGCATACACTGGTGTAGAAACTGTCCACATAACCCTATTTCACCTGAATATCTGGCGGGAGGGGAATGAAGGGCTCTCGAGGTAGGGCATGTTGATGGTCCGGAGGAGCAGAAGCCGCAACAGGAGCAGGTGGAACTTGAACTGGTGGAGGATTGGCTGCCAGGTGACTAGCGAGTTGGTCAAAACGAGCACTTAACTCAGAAAAATTTGGTTAAGTTGGCGGAGTGAGTCCATAAGTTCTTTTATGGTCCTCTCATGCTGGCCCACACGGGATGCTTGTAGGGCGAGAGCCTGCTTAAATCTTTCAATCTCTGCGGGGTCCATGTTGGCCAGATAATTCTGTTAAGGATTGCAGAGGAGGAACCCCAAAGCGGAGACTGAGGCAGGTAAGGTTTACCAATGTATTTCCAAAAACAAAACAAAAAACTGAAGAGGCTGAGGCGACGGGGAGAGGCAGGCAGCAAGTAGAACCAGGACGGAGCAGAGGTAACCCAGAACGAGAACCAACCGACTGAGACGGAATTATCTGGCAGTGTGGAGAGGACTGAGCAGAGTGTTTGTAGGCTGGTTCCTAATCAAGTCCAGGTGTGCCTCATTGCTGCATGTGCCAGCCACGCCCCCGTCAACCACCAGCTCTGCACAGAAGGAAAGAAAAAACACAAAGAGGAGGGGAACAAAACACAAACCATAACAATCACAACTCTATCATAACTCTATCATAACTCTATCACAACTCTATCATAACTCTGTCATAACTCTATCACAACTCTATCATAACTCTATCACAACTCTATCATAACTCTGTCATAACTCTATCACAACTCTATCATAACTCTATCACAACTCTATCATAACTCTATCACAACTCTATCATAACTCTATCATAACTCTGTCATAACTCTATCACAACTCTATCATAACTCTATCACAACTCTATCATAACTCTATCACAACTCTATCATAACTCTATCATAACTCTATCACAACTCTATCATAACTGTATCATAATTCTATCATAACTGTATCATAACTGTATCATAATTCTATCATAACTCTATCATAGCTCTATCATAGCTCTGTCATAACTGTATCATAACTGTATCATAACTTTATCATAACTCTGTCATAACTGTATCATAACTCTGTCATAACTCTGTCATAACTCTGTCATAATTCTATCATAACTGTATCATAACTCTGTCATAACTCTGTCATAATTCTATCATAACTGTATCATAACTCTGTCATAACTGTATCATAACTCTGTCATAACTGTCATAACTCTGTCATAACTCTGTCATAACTCTGTCATAACTGTATCATAACTCTGTCATAACTGTATCATAACTGTATCATAACTCTGTCATAACTCTTAGGGACATTCCTTGCACATTCCAAGGCTTTTTTTTAAATTTCTGGATATTTTGGAGCTGAGCCAGAACAGATTGAAGAGATTGTGTGTTAGTGACCTCACTGTATGTTAGATTGACATATACATGACATATACCTATACATATACATATTGACATATACATGATATATACCTATACATATACATATTGACATGTACATGACATATACCTATACATATACATATTGACATGTACATGATATATACCTATACATATACAGATTGACATATACATGACATATACATGATATATACCTATACATACACATATTGACATATACATGATATATACCTATACATATACAGATTGACATATACATATACATGATATATACCTATACATATACAGATTGACATATACATGACATATACCTATACATATACAGATTGACATATACATGATATATACCTATACATATACAGATTGACATATACATGACATATACCTATACATATACAGATTGACATATACATGATATATACCTATACATATACAGATTGACATATACATGATATATACCTATACATATACATATTGACATATACATATACATGACATATACCTATACATATACAGATTGACATATACATGACATATACCTATACATATACATATTGACATGTACATGACATATACCTATACATATACATATTGACATATACATGACATATACCTATACATATACAGATTGACATATACATGACATATACCTATACATATACAGATTGACATATACATGACATATACCTATACATATACAGATTGACATATACATGACATATACCTATACATATACAGATTGACATATACATGATATATACCTATACATATACATATTGACATATACATATACATGACATATACCTATACATATACATATTGACATATACATGTTTCCATTGCTGACCCACAGCTCTTTAAAAGTGCACACAAATGCAAAACGCCCCGGCGAGCAGAAAAGGTGGTTACAACTCCCTGTTTTGTAAATTGATTAAAATTTCATCCAAATCTGAGAGGGTCACCTGGGAAGCTGTGAGTGAAACCACACCAAATTCAAATTTTATAATTTTTTAATCAGGAAAAGCTTGACAAATGAATTATTCCCTGGTTTACAACATAAAAATGATATCCTAAACAAATTTGATATAGAGACAGTTTCCAAGAACTATGTACTTATCTTTCCCTAAAGCTAAAGAAACACACTTCAAAATGATGAATAATATTTACCCATCCAAAGAACTACTTTGATAACGTTATAACATACAAGAAAATCTGCAATACTAATGTGGAGACAACTGACCATTTGTTTTTTTTTATTGTGACTCTGTTCAATTATTTTGGAGAGATTTACAAAGTTGGATCATTTTTTTCCTTCAACGCCAGTCATTTCAAGAGACAATATAATGTTTGGTGTGCTAACAGACAACAAAAAAGTAGAACTCTGTATTAATGTGAATTTATGCTAAATTTTGTATACACAAAAGCAAATGTCAAAAATGCCCCCCCACTTTTTCTTTTTTTCAAAATGATTTTAAAATGTACATTCATTCCCTGGAGTGAATGAAAGAACCGAAAGCCATGGAACTGTATTCTTGGTTAAGTGAAATCCCCCTGGACTCAGCCTGACTATGAACCTTATGAACTCAATCTAAGCAATCTAAGTCCACCATTGTTGACATTGGTACAGTTCCAATGTTCCAGGCGTCAGGCTCACTGAAAGCTACGGCCACAAAGTTGCCTACTTGGGCATCCGCAGCCTTTAGGAGTTTGCAGCTGATTTCTTTGTCACTTTGTTCTGAGATCTTCCGTTTACGCCTCGGCATGTCTCCAACACTTTCAAACTTTTTACGTTCTTCATTTTTCTGAGCAGTCCTGTGTTTGCTACGGAGCAAAATTCCATTTCCCCTTGCCTGGATCCAGAGTTGTTGTTGTTCTTGTGCAGGCTTTGAAAGAATCCAGTTCACTAAATCTTTGCTGTTTTGCTTCAGCATTTCAACACTTGAGTGATAATGGAATGAAGCATTTCAATCCAATCCAATCCACTTTATTTGTATAGCACATTTAACCAACTAAATGTTTCCAAAGTGCTGCACATGAGATCCTAAAAACAGATACAATACTTATTAGCTCTACCAGAAAATAAATAAATAAAAATAATAATAATAATTAAAAAACAAATAAATGAACTAAAACCTGCATAAAACAATAAATAGTTCGTAAATGACATTAATAAAAATAAAATAGATAAAACAATAAAATAATTAAAAACATTGAATAAAAAAATAAAATCAACAAGATAAAATAAATAAAAGACACAGGGACCATACAACTCACGCGGTGTTAAAAGCCTGAGAATAAAAATGGGTCTTAAGACGAGATTTAAAACACTCCACTGTGGGGGCCGTTCGAACGTGGAGGGGCAGAGCGTTCCACAGCTTTGGGCCGACAACGGAGAACGCTCTGTCCCCTCTGGTTTTCCGCTTTGTTTTAGGAACCACAAGCTGTAGCCGGGCCTCAGACCTCAGAGCGCGCCGGAGTATAGATTGGGATGAGGTCTACAATATACTGAGGGGCCAGTCCATTCAAAGCTTTAAAAACAAACAACAAAATTTTAAAATCGATTCTAAAACGTACAGGTAGCCAGTGCAAAGAAGCTAAAATAGGGGTGATGTGCTTGCGTTTTCTGGCTCCTGTTAAAAGTCGTGCTGCTGAGTTCTGGACTCACTGCAATCAGGAAAGTGCTTTGAGGCCAATGCCTGAATAAAGGGCATTGCAGTAGTCCAGGCGAGAAGAAATAAAAGCCTGCACGACCTGTTCAAGCAAATTAAAAGATAAAAAAAAACGAAGCTGATAAAAACTTGATTTTAAAACGCCATTGACCTGCTTGTCTAGTTTAAAATCGCTGTCTATGGTGACGCCAAGGCTGGTGACTTTGGGACGCACATAATGCTCTAGGGGTCCCAAGTCAGAGAGGGCATTTCCAAACAGAACAATTTCTGTCTTTCCCTCATTTAATTTTAAGACATTTTGGGATAACCAAGCCTTGACGTCACCTAGACAGTCGAGCAGGGGTGTCAGGGGGCAGTGGCTGTTTTTGGTGATTGGCATATAAATTTGACAGTCGTCCGCATAAAAATGATAGGACATGCCATGTTTATTAAAAATCTCCCTGAGTGGGAGGAGGTACAGGGCAAAAGAATTGGCCCAAGGATTGAACCCTGGGGGACTCCACAGTGCAGGGAAGCAGAGGATGAGGTGGAGTCTCCCAGCCTGACCGAGAAGGACCTCCCACCCAGGTAAGACTGAAACCACTTGAGGGCAGTCCCCCTGACACCCACACAGTTTTCTAGACGAGATAAAAGAGTTGCATGGTCAACCGTGTCAAAAGCAGCCGTCAGATCTAAAAGCACTAAAATGGCAGAGCTACCAGAATCGGTTGTTAAAAACAGGTCATTAAAAACCTTAAGAAGTGCAGACTCTGTGCTGTGAAACGCTTTGTAGCCCGACTGGAACGGATCTAAAGTGCCATTTGCGTCTAAAAACGGTTGCAATTGAGCAAAAACACATTTTTCCAAGATCTTGGATACCAGTGGGAGCTTAGAAATAGGCCGATAATTTGCTAAAACCATAGGGTCAAGGCCAGGTTTTTTAATCAGCGGTTCAACAATAGCTTTTTTACAAAAACTGGGAACAGTTCCAGTAAACAAGCTACAGTTGACTATTTCCCTGACAATGGAGCCAATGGTGTCCCAAACCTCTTTTAAAAAGCGAGGTGGGACTGGGTCCGTGTAACAGGACGAGGGTTTAAGTTTGTCAACTATCCCCGTAAGCACAGATAGTGACACAGGCTCAAACTGATTACAAACAGCCGAGCACTGAGTTGCCACTGAACACAAAGAAATGGGAGACAAACTGGCCCTAAGAGCAACAACTTTTTCCTGAAAAAAGGAGAGGAATTTTCCACAGTTTTCCTCTGTCAACTCCAGTGAAGTGGAGGAAATTGGGTTAAAAACAGAATTAATAGTGTTAAAAAGAACACGTGGCTTGCTGACACTATTCGAAATCAAGTCTGAAAGATATTTAGTTTTTTCAGATTTCACCACGCATTGATAATATCTCCAGCTTTCTTTAAGAATCTGGTAAGAAACCTCCAAATTGTCTTTCTTCCACCTACGCTCCACCTTGCGACACTCACGGTGAGCTGCGCGTGTAATGTCATTGAGCCAAACCTCTTTTTGTGCCCTCGGCCGCTTGGCTTTGAGCGGAGCTATACAATCTAGCACGTCAGAGCAAGCAGAAATAAAAGAGTTCATCAATTGCTCTGTGTCTGTGGATGCAATGGAGTTCATGAGTTCCTGCGTTGTTGCATTAAAGAGAGGGATAAAAGTATTAGCCGTGCTAGGCTTAATAACACGGCCGTGGCGCACGGAAGGCAGCTTCACCTCCATATCCAAATTCACATCAAATAAGACAGGGCTGTGGTCAGAGAACACGGCGTCGCACACGGCAACATTGTCCACAGGAAAACCAAACGACAATACAAGGTCCAGCGTATGCCCATGTACTTGTGTTGGGCCAGTGACATGTTGCGTCAAATTAAAAGCTTCGACCAAGTCCAAAAACTCGCTGGCCATGGGTTTAGACGGACAGCATACGTGCACATTAAAATCTCCGACAGTTAAAATCCTGTAATAACGTGTCAGCACACAAGCAACAAATTCATAGAAGTCTTTGATAAAATCTTTGTTATTCTTCGGTGGTCTGTAAATGACGGCGCACAGTACCAGATCAGCCTGTCGCATCTCGAAACAGCTCAGTTCAAAAGAGGAGAAAGACCACTCCAATATCACCTTGTGATATATGCCGCTCTTTAAAACAGTAGCTATACCTCCGCCACGACCTGTGGTTCTTGGGGTGTTAACACAAGTGCAGTCTGGAGGTAATAGCTCCGAAAAGGCAGTGGACTCACCGGCGTTGATCCAGGTTTTGGTTAAAAACAGTATATCCAACGCGTGCGATGTGAAGAAATCCCGTAGAATGAAAGTCTTGTTCACGATAGATCGCGCATTCACGACCGCGCACCTCGTAGCAGCTGCCACCCTGTTAGCCGCATGAGCTACCCTGCTCAGCGGCCTGAGGTTAGCCGGGGACACACCACCGGATCCCCAGAAAGAAGAGCTGCGAGGGCGCAGAGCGCAGATGTCCTCCCGCTGTCCAATAATGGGCACCAGCCACGCACCAACTGGAGTGACCGTGCGTCGGGATAAATGCCGGCGGAGACGGTCCGTGTAGTCTCCAGAAAGGGAAGAGGACCATACCCCGACTGGATCAAGGGCCAGCCAGGCTTTCAGCTTCACGAGGCAGCCGGCTCGCACTCCTCTGCGTTTACACTTCCTGGGCAGCGGCGCACACACCCTGAGAAGGTTTGCAGGCAGGTCGGCCAGGTAAAAGGAATCTGATTTGTTTGCTTCATAAATCGCACATGATTGCACCGATTCCCTGATATTCAATAATTCCAGACGTTCATACGCCAACAGTGAGTCAATGGTCCTTGTGACAGAGGTCAAAAACACCAAAAAATGAACAAAACTGAGCAGAGCCAAGCGGCGAACCAGACACACCGGCGCCATCTTCAGCTCAAGGCTTTGGGCGCCTACACTGACTAGCGTCAAGGCTACCAAGATGTCTTTCACACGATAAGTCGTCCAGGCGGCTGAACCTGTTCTTTCCGTCAGACAACTGATTTTGAAACGTTCTCACAAAAGCCTCACAAAGCAGCTTCAATGTACTCCGAATTAGTTCTTCCTCGTTTGGGAATAGTAAAGTGAAGACAGCTGGGTGAAGGTCATGGTTGACCATGTCCATGCATTTGTAAGGATTATAACGAAATCTGAACAAACCTCTGACTCAAGCTTTGCTCACACGCTACAGAACAAGAAGACCATGTCACTGATGAGCTGATAGACCATGGTCCACACCATAATCATTCTGAACATAACGAGAAGTACAGATAATATACAAACACATAGACACAAACAACTGACTCACTGATAGGCCTCATCCTCTCTATGTAGAGAAGTGCAAGACTAGGATAAAAGGAGACTGTCAACGGAGGTCTGGACTTCACTTCTTCTCTTTCTCTGAAGTCACCAGCTGGTTAGACTGCTTTGTATCTGGAACAATGGCAATAAAAGCCTTATCTTTGAGACGACTTCTATCTCCAGTGTCTGCTTTGGCTGTATCCAAAAACTGTTCTCGCGTGATACAAAAGAACCAGGTCCTAACACATTCATAACACACATTCTTCTCTACATCAGTTAGAGGCTTGGTATCATGCTGACATCCTTTTAGGAAGTCATTGAGTTCCTGCACTGGTCCATATAGTCTCAAGTAAGGGACTTTGTTGCTTGTTATCAGGGCATGTTATGGACCAGTTACTTTTATGTACATAACAGCCAATGCTTGAGCTAGAGTCATTAGTCTGAGACAGCAGGTCAAGGTAAATGGAAACCAACTTTTGATTAGCCTTTTAATTACTACCCTTCACTTTCAGTTCCAAGAGTTGAATTAGGTCTGCGTTATGGGGGATAATTTGAGCAGCTGTGGCAAATAATGCATTAAAGTGATTGTCCCGGTAGTTGCTGATATGCGACTTTATCCCTTTGTCCTTACAAACCTCCGTCCAAATATCTTTTAGACCCAAATGATCACCAGACAGGCCAAAAGTCTCTGCCACCATGCGAACAACCCGCTCTGCTGCAACTGTTTTTCCTAACTTGAAAAATTGGCCACTAGCATCGCGACCAAATTTTCCATTCGTTTCTAGCTCGGACTGTTGGATCTGAAGCTCTCTGAAATCAAAAAGTACCGTTAAGTTAAGTTTTAATTTACAACTAGGTTATTGTATGTTGATGGTAAATACTTCATATTCCAATTAGGTTTTTTTAATACATTGTATGTACAGTTTTGGAGCCCATATGAGTAGATTATTAGTTAAAAAATTAAGTCTAGTATCTGGGATGATTATGGATGATTGTGGATCTGTGAGGGGACTTTTCTGAAACCGCATCCTCCTTATGATCCATGTTTGAAGTTTTGACCAGGCTAACTTTTGGTACAAGATGCATCGCCTCAGTTCAAGAATCAAGCCATTTGTGAAATGGTTGTTATCTAGCCTTGTATGACTGCCACTAAGAAGAGACTTGAGTGGTAGATTAGTTCTTCGAGAAATTCTCCCAGGTACTCTTGATCCTTGTCAGCCATGAGGAATCAAACATGCTCTAAAAGAAAAAAAGACAACATTTACATACCCAATAATATCTATTTATTAAACCTCAATATTTATTTCATTTTTTACTAGGGTGACTGTTCATATAATATAATATAGTGAACATGTAATCAAAATCTATTCACACAGCGTGAAATCTGTGTGTGGGCACCAAGTTTAGTTCATATATGCAGTAGTACATTTATGTAGTCAATAGGTGTGTTTGAGATGAGCCAGACGGACGCAGTTTTACAGCGACTGCAGACTCCCGGTGCCGGTTAGATTTCTGTTCTTGCTCCAGAGGCTCTGACGTCACGGGCACGTGGGGCACGGAAAGATCTGAGACCCCAACGAGAGCAGCCGACTGGATCAGCCGCTGCATCTCTCCAGAGGAACTGCAGCGGCTCCACGGCCCTGTGCATGATGGGAAAACACCCACCTGTCCTCACGCGCAGGTGATTGGATACGAGTCTGTGTGATCAGAAACGTGCTCCTCCCCCTCCTCTCTCCTCTTTAGATCTGAACAAATAAACTATGACTGAAACTATTACAGTTCTGTATCGCCCCCTAAATAGAGCTCATGTTTGATGCTCTTACAGAACAACTCATGATTTAAAAGGACGTATTTATCTCACAAACTTGAACAAACAAACAAATGGGAAAGTTTCCTCTGATGAAGAATGATGTCTCTGGAGTAAAGGAAACAGAGCAGGAGGTGAATGACTTTTATTTAGGATAAACTTTAAATGAACGTGATATCTGAACGAGACGCTGCGTGATCTGAGGCCGCTCTCGCATGTGGAGCGGTCACATGGGCTTCAGACTTTTTTCTCCGCCCCCGTTGCGCCGGCTACTCTCGCCGATCATCCAGGCGAGCCGCAACGGCATCTTAAACACACCTATTATTTATTGACTAGGTTCAGGAGCAGGACCTCGCCTCAGCCAATCACCTTCTGCATACCAACCACTCCTGCTTTCACCTTGCCACGCCTCTAATTACCCACAAGCCTTATATATACACCAGGCCAAGCCTCTTCATTCATGTTTGCCCGAAACTGTCCACCCCACCCTCCCTCCCTCTACGTCTGTTTTATCTTTCAGCCCTGATTCTTCTGCTTGGAGGGGGTCCTGAAGAGCTGGGTTCAATCGAGACGGAGCCCCCACCCACAGTCTCACCCAGCTCCACTCTGCACATTTAAACATCAAAAAATTCTTCAACTGCAATTTGTTGTGGCGTGGTCCTTGCTAGTGAAGCTAATCATATTTCTTCTTGTTTATAAGTAACTTAATTGGTAATTTCATAGTGGAAAATTAAGCTAAAATTATTCTATTGCATGTGTGTTAATTGGGAAAATTAATAATGTGAATAAGTTTATTGAAAGAGCTCATTTGTATTTCAAAAACTTCGCATTGTGGCTTTATGCAAATAAGTGCGCGCTGCAGTTTTGAACTGACAGAAGTTATCCAAGAGAATCTAGCTACATTACTGGGGCAAGGGCGGTCAGGGCCATAAACAGCCCATTACTATGACTTATTGTCACAGGTAAGGCTGGATACGTGGATATGTTTTTTTTGTGTTGATTTAATAGAGGCTCAACTCAAAGGACCAATCCTGCCGACAACGCCACTTTCTGTCACGGGGCTTTCGCAATGAGTGGCACTAAAGGGGCTTTACCTTGGGGTCCGGGCTTGTGCAATACGCAGGCTTGCAGCCAGATGTTGATCGTGTCTTCCATTTGTGGCCAGTAGAAACTCCTCCGTAGCAGGCCCAGTGACTTCTCCAGCCCTGGATGTCCCATCTGCTCGTGGTACATAGTCCACAGGAGCTGTGCCTGCGATGCTGGAACAATAATCTGGTAGAGAGTCTCTAGTGTTTGCGGATCTTGCACAGTCCTACACACAACCCCATCTCTCAGCTCTAACTTCTTCCAGTGTCTTAGCAGTCTTAGCTGGCTGCCCCAATGCTTGCCTTTCTGCAGCGCTTGGTAGCATACCTCTCTCAATGTGTGTCTTGATCTTGGATAAATCCAGGTCTTCTCCTTGTAGGCTCCTCCATCTTGCCACATCCCATCCCCAGCTGCTGGCCAAGGCGGATGGAGAAATGGCGGTCTCCACTACTCCCACAAGTTGCTCCCGGTCGTCCGGGGCCTGAGTTGGAGGGACAGTAGGGAATCTAGAGAGGACGTCAGCATTAATATTTTCCTTCCCTGGGCGATATCTGATGGAATAGTCAAAGTTGGCCAACTGAGCAACCCACCTTTGTTCAACAGCCCCTAACTTAGCAGTGTGCAGATGTACAAGTGGATTGTTGTCACAAACCAACATCTGTAAAAGGACTACCATGCACCTCTTTAAAAGTGAAATTGGTAAGATCCAGACTACAGTCGGCCTTTTTTTATTCACAAAGCTGTGATCTAAAGTATACATCTTAAATGCTATGTTTATGATGAAGGCTTTCGAAAAACATTGTTAACTTACTGTCAAAATAGTGGAGACTTTCATCCAAAGTATCTCAGCTGCCACGGCAGCTACGATGATGTCTTTTGCATTGAGGGACTCTTCAACACTCAGTCTAATTGACTGGGAAATATCACAGAGCGGGAACAAGATTTAGTGCCGCGGAAATCGAGAGGAAAAAAGTGTTTTTTTCGAGCGCGGTCTACACTACTAAACCAAGATTTTGATGCTGGAAGTGGACTTTATTCATTCATATCTCAAGAACTAATTAGCCTACCAAAGAAATAAAAAACGTGTAGATTCCTTGATTCAAACTGCGTTCAATGATGCTCGTCTTATAAATATCCACCAAATATTGTAACCACTAGATGGCGCTAATTCAGGAGGAGTGCTGAGAACTGCGTGAATGAAGCCACAAACCACTCTGGGGGTGTTTTTGATAAGGAAATAGCATAACAACATGGCTAAAAGCTCTAAAAAGTCGATTTAGCATGATATAGGACCTTTAAATAACGCCCTCTCCCTAGTGGCGGAGCCTTGAGCGCAAAACCTGCGCCACATGCAAGATCACGCGTGTACCATGTTGCGTTTAGAGTTGCGCACGGACAGCGCCAGTCACAAGATCTGGCCCTACGTCTCTGAGCTGGGTTAGGAAGAAAATAGATGGCTGGATGATAAGACATTTAACTATGGATGAACACATGGGATTATGTAGGAAACAAAAAAAGGGTGAACTAACTCCAAATACTTTCTATAATTTAAATTCTTCCACCCTTTATTCTAGGACTTTTCTCCATGAGCTTCTTGTCCTCCTTGTCCCTGAAATGGTTGAACAGGACCGCCGTCCCTGATCAGGGACTGACTCCAGTTCCATTTACTTGCATATTTAGTCAAATTATATTTCGACCAATATAGACATGTGGCACAGAACAGGCACTTCTCCCCAAAACATCTATTCCAGTCATGGATCACCATCACATAAATCAAAACATTAATTAAGTACAGAAAAATAAACAAATATCGAGCATTAAAATTAAGCATTTCTTATCCATATTACATTATTTGTGGTCCAATCATAGGCTGACTGCTTTTTTTTTTGGTCCAAAATAATCAAGTAAAATATAATTTCAACAAAATACTCTTTTGGGAAAAATTGGCTCATTACTATCAATTTTCACGGTCAGAAATTACCTAAAATTACTCCACAAATGAGAAAATCTTCTTGTGAACAAACTTTTAGGACATTCCACTTATGTTCCCTTTTTCCCAATGACTGTTCTCTTCAAAATGAGCCATTTCCCAAAGAAATCCATTGATATTTGAGCTGGCAGTGCTCAGTGCAGGCCAGAAGCACATGTTAGCCACACGTTAGCCACACGTTAGCCACATGTTAGCCACATGTTAGCCACATTAGCATTTAGGCACAAACTTGTCTAAAATGTCCAGAGGGCCATTGATTTCCCAGGTGACAGTGGTACATCTGAGTAGAGGTCCATTGTCTCTGTCCAACAATCTGCCATAGTCCAGATCCACAGTGAAAGAAGGTATGGTGTATGGGGCTCTTTTCTGAGTAAACAAGGCGGCCATTTTGTTTCGGGGGAAGGGTGTGACTGACGCACCTTTGTGCACTGAAATGACCCACTTCATTTTGCTTTGATTTAGTCCATTTCTGGGAGGTTTGTTGTTGCTGCTGCACTTTGTTTGACACATTTGTGAAAATATTTTTGCTTTTATAGCATTTGGCACTTTGGAGATGTTTGTGCACAATGCTAATGAGATGCTAATGCTAATGATGTGCTATAGCACCAAAACATTGAAAAGTTTACAAATCCAACATACTTGGACCTAGACTTCTGAAATTTTGCACACATTCTGAGTACCAGTAAGGTCACAACTGTACTCAATTTGGAGTGTGTGCTATGAAGTCTATTTTCAGGAAAGACATTTCAGTTTATGTGTAATTTTTGATATATAAAAAAGCTATATTTTTTATTAATTTTAGAACTGCAGAACCTTTTTACATGTTTTTTGTCACAATGTCCTTCTAAATTTACATAGAAGCTACTCCAATGATGGTTCACATGAGCAATTTGGACAAAGTATGTTGTTTTAATAGTAATTTCCATATGGAAAGGTTACTGTTTAATTTAGCCAGGCGAGAGTACATCAAAATAGATGGTCCTTAACAAGTTAAGAAGTCCGAACCATTTCTGTCACGACATTGTGAAGCTCAATGCGAAAATGACAAAAGTTAAACGCAGTAATCAAAGTGAAAGACGGCTATTTATTTCAGCTGTTTTTCCCATAAACGCCTTCAGTGAGAACCAATGGAAATCAAAAAAGTGTTTCCAAACTTTTGACAGTACTGTACATTTATCTCAAACTAAAATCAATGTTTAATGACAAAGCAGTCATTTCAAAATGACATATTTGATTAAAAGTTAACCTCAGACTGATAATGGAGAGTAGAGTTTGGTGGATGCAGCTCTGGTCTGTGGAGAGGGGGTCTCCACTGGGACTACTGCGACTCACTGCTCCATATAAGACCCAGGTCCAGCCCAAGATCTAAACTGGGCCGCGCTCCGTCTGGTGCATGGCTCTGCTGCCTCCATCCGTAAGAACAACTTTATTCCAACTTTTGTATTGATCATTGGAGTTCTATCTGTTCTAAGCCTGTGAGGGAGGGGCTGAGAGTGTTCCCAGCTCCCACCCTGCTATACTTCTCTGTGTTAGATGCCCTTCCATGCTCTTAACTCAAGCTTTGCTCTGTACAAAAACACTGATATTCTCCATGTACAGGACCTGCCAAAAATTGGGGAACACTTTTTTATGTGTTGTTTTTTCTTTTATTTCGAGACTATTTACATTGTAGATTCTCACTCTTTGATAGTGATGTCTATCGATACCTTGTTTTGTAAATCGGATTAAGGTGGTTGACATGCAAATTTAAAGCAGTTGCTCAGTTGCATAAACCTCGGGCCGAACAGTGCATGACGGGGATGTCTCCAACCATCTCTTCAGCCCTTTCTCAGTCGCTCACTAACATAAGCGTGTAGATGTATTTATGTGAGTTTCTGAACAAAAAGGAACAGAATCTGCAAATGTGTAGGTACTTAAAGCAGAGCATGAGGAGCTCTCTGTCGCCATTGTTCCAGAAAAGTAACTCATCATGTGTTAAGGTTGGTGAAAGGTTGAAGACCCCTGGTTTACAATATGTAGTTAATACAAGTATAATGTGTGTGTCCGATACAGGATTGAGTTTGGTCAAAACACATCATACGATTAATTTGTGATTCATTCATTACTGTGTTTTGATTGATCGTGTGTTAAAGCTTTGACAGCCCCAGTTTTGAACAAAAATGTTGACATTAAGCCTTTTGCTTTGATTACTGCTTTGAACTTTGAACATTTTCTCATTGAGCTTTACGATGTCGTCACAGAAATGGTTTGGACTTCACAGACTGTTTTCAGGGACAAGGAACTGATGAAGCTCATGAAGAAAAGGTCTAGAATAAAGGGCGGCCATGATGAGGAATGTATAATATAAAACATATTTCAAATCAACTTTTGCTCCGTGATTTGCTAAGACAGAGACAAAGTATCAAAGAGAACAAAGTCATCCTATTACATTGTTGTAACTGTTCTAATGTTCCTACACATGGGAGAGATTGATAATGACCTTACTATCTCACCGGAGAGAGTTGCAGACTGCTGGAACGCAACGTCAGATAGATTGCGCACCTACAAGGGTCTATCTGACTGGGCTGGGGACGAGTTGGAGACTAGAGTGGCCACTGCTAATAGAGATATCTCCGAGAGGTCCCCTGGAGATAAGGTGACTCTCGGTGAAAATGAACAGGTCCGATTTCAGCAGAGTCTTTGTGTGGTCTCTGATAGGTCAACGCGGTCGGTCTCAAGCAGCTGTGGCAACTTTGTGAACACCATTTGTTGTCCTCAACTTGTAAGATGTTTCTGTGACATCCTTGAAATGTTTCCGAGACCTGTCGGATACCAAGGTGATCTCAAAGAGACGCATCGTGACCTCGCAGAGAATTCATGTCGACATGTTCACAAGAAGAAGAACTTCAGCAGCAAGATGTAGGAAGTAGAAAATGTCAGAGCCCAAATGTCTCTGAAATGTCATCTCAGTTGAAGAGGTGTCTCTGTGACTTCTCTGTGATGTCACTGATACGTCTCTTTGAGATCTCCAAGTCTCGGACACATTGCAGGGACGTTGAGGACAAAAAATAGTATTTGCACTGAGACGTCTCAGAGACCACACAGAGACTGCACAAAGCCAACTTGTCTCCAGGTCGTCTCTAGGGCCAGTGAGATAGGCCTTTTAGATTCAACTTGTCCTCTGCGTACAGCAGTGGCAGCTGGTGGTCTTTTGAACAGGGGAAGCTTGTGATATTTTCTATTTATTGTCATAGACCTACATAATAAAATGTTAAAATCCAACAACTGACTTGATTGAGACCTAATATTTTGGTGCAGTTTTCCTACATCCACGATTAAATTAACTCCAAACAGTTCTACAACGATCACAAGGTTTAACTGGAACAAAACAAAACTTAGACTAAACAAAGAAACCAGGCCCACATTAGGGCTAACTCTGAGCAGTTTGTGTCATTATGTAGCTATATGTGGCTAATAGCTGCTAAAGCAGGAGGAGATAACACCAGAAAACACTTTTGACTCTCCACAGAAGTCTCTAATCCACAAAAGGACATTCTTTATAAAGCTTCATAAGCATAAGCTTCATGACTGAAATAAAGTCCATCCCTGTCATGTTCTTCTCAACAGCTTCAATTTCCTCTTGTTGCGTCACAGAGACAGCAAGTAATGCTAATGCTAATGCTACTCTCACAGACACAGAGCAGGAGCATCAAGAGAAGGAGCTGTCAGTCAGAGCAGAGGCAGCCAATCAGCATTCAGCTGGGGGTGTTACATCGGCCCCTGCTTTGAAGCCGAGCTTCGGAGTTAGCACAATAAGCCGATCATCAATATCTGACCTTTATTTAACCAGGAATGTCCCACTGAGATTAAGAATCCCTTTTTCAGGGGAATGGATTGTACAACAGAGAAGTGCTCAACATCTGTAATGTAATGCCCGACATGTCCCCCTGCGGAGTAAACAAACTCAGAGCGTCTGAACAAAGGGATTTTTGTGCCAAAGTTGTGAAGAAGTGGGTCCTTTCTAACCTACTCTAGACACTGTCTGTTGTTTTTTCTTACCGAATGATAATGTCTCGTTACAGGACTTTATTCAACCTTCCTAAAGAAGAATCCACTTGCCAGAAGTTGGAATTTCTCTCCAGGATCCTGCAACCAGCCAGAATATGTCACTTCACCAATGGATGCTTAGTGAAACTTGACCCGAACCAAAGTGGATTAACTTATAACCAGCGCGATTTCCACAAGAAAAACACCCGATGGAGAGGTGAGGCCAGAGCAGTAAGTCAAACAAAATGCATGCTAATGGTAAAAATGTATGTACTGTTCGCCATTTATGAAGCTGTGTTGCAACTGCATTGTGAAGTAACTTCACTTATTGCTGCAATATTTATTTCTACTACTTGTAATGATGCATGGGCGGACAGAGGGGCGGAGTTAACTGAATCCAAGCGCCTTGACTTCCGGGTTGGAAAAATACCCCCAAAAAATGAGTACTGAAAAGTGGTAGAGGTACAATATATCATGAATACCCATAGTTTACTTTCGAATGGCTAGAATAGCATGATATAGGCCCTTTAAAATAACAAGGCACATCTATGTACTCGCATTGTCACGTATGGACTCTACCCAGTACACACTTGTGTTTCCACTACACAACACAACCACAGTTATTGTGGGCAGCGCCCCCACAGACTTCATAAAAAGTAAGCCGCGATGAGAACAAATGTGGACGGGGTTATGGAATCATTCAGAGGTGCCAAGGCAAATAACTACATGAAAAAAGCAGCTAAAATACAACTATAAAGATAAGCAACATGCTAATATTATGCTAACACCATCTAAAGTTGCGCTAAAAGTGGTTAAATGCTAATATCGGCAAAATCCCCTTTTAGAACAGGGGTATGTTGTGAAATATGAACTTCGTATGACTTGCATGTTAATAGTGAGGGCTGTCCACTCTCTCGTTTGCCAAAGGTCAGCACACATTACACGATTTTATAAAGAATGGGGGGCGCCACATTACACAACTGGATTCAGTGCGATTATAGAACATCTGGGGGTTCACACATAACAACTGAGAATAATTCTGTCAACAGCTGATGTTTTATAACACAGTGTCCTCTCTAAGGCTGCATTTCTCCTCCGGCTTCAAAAACTGACACCAGATCAGAGAACATAGGATTCTGTGATCGTGAGGAACATATGCGTCTCCCGATTGGTCGACAGTGTGAAAAGTGTCATGTGATCGCTGTCACAACAACACAGTTCAATGCTGCTGCAGGTTACTGCTGCTACGAGCTTCACCTTGGCTATAGTTCTGTCAAAATAGATAAATGTCGGCGGCACGAAGGTGCAGGACATATTTCTTTGGATTTAATAAGAAAAGGAGATGGACCATCAGCCCCGAGACGGAGGAGACAGCGGAGTTCAGAGAAAGCTATCAGAGAAAAGTAGCTGGAAAGATCGTCTCCAAACTCAGTAAGTTCCGCAGTTAAACTCTGTTTGAAGATGAAATGTAGCTGGGAAAGGTGTTTCTCAGGAACTTTTGATGATATAAAGCAATGCTGTTTCGTGTGGGGCTGTGGCCATGAAATGAGTTGCTTTTTTTGACTTCCTTCTTGAAGCATGTAGCGTCTGACTGCTGCCCACACTACAAGATTCAAATGCGAGTTGTGACCCCCCCACACTACGAGACACGACCCTGTGCGACTGCCATCAATGAGCCACGACGAGAAGACTTGGCCCCACTGAAAATTAGGGCGTAAAAGTGGTGTAGTGTGTGCTGACCTTTTGTCATGGTTTAGTGCTTTGGCCATAGCCAGAGGTCAGTCCTAAACGTATACCTGGTCAGACTGGAATGGCCCTGGCCTCGGCAATTGAAAAGCTCGCCCAACCGGGTTGACCAGGCATTGGGCTGAGGGTGTGTGCCAGTGGAAACCCCCCTTACTAACCTGAGGAGAGCAACTTGTTGTAGCATTAGGTCAAGGCTGGTCCACTTTAGTCCAAAAGCCGTTTAGTTTGACAGAAAGAGTTGTCCATGACAGATCAAAGTAAAGCCTCATGATAGTTCCTGCTCCTCATTTCCTGATAAGTCCATGAGCGATTTCCATGGATCCTCAGAGGCACAGTATCAAAACAAAGCATCAAGCACTACATCTCCACTGTAAACTGGCATCCACGTGACACGCTCCCGTTTTAGTGACAGCCAGCTGCGGAGCGGCTCATGCACCGGCTTTTTATTGTGTGTGGTTAACAACTGACATTCTCACAAAAATTGGATTTATTATGTAATTTAATACGTACATTTTTGAATAAAAATGTGTTGAGTGGAATTTTGGGGGAAGTTTAGCCCCCTTTATAGTCCCTGAGGAGCTGCCATGGGTGCATAGTGGCCTTCTTCATCACAACCACACATATCCACACTGACACAAACACGCTAATACACACTTGTGCTGTGTTTCCTGTGAGTCAGTGATGGAGAACGGGACCTCCCCTGTGCTCCTCCAGCTTGAGGGGCTGATGGTGCCCTCATCCAGCCGCTCCCTGGTGTTTCTGTCTCTCCTGCTCAGTCATGTCTTCATCGTGGGCTCTAACCTGGGCGTGGTGGCTCTGGTGTGGTCTGAGCGTGCCCTGCATCAGCCCATGTACCTGCTGATCTGCCACTTGGCTGTCAACGACGTGATGAACAACTTGGCGGTGGTTCCGCGGATCCTGTGGGACATGCTACAGCCGGCCCACCGCCGCCTTATCCCGCTGGGCGCCTGCGTCACTCAGGCCTTCGCAAACCACATGTACGGCTGCAACATCCACACCATCCTCATCCTCATGTCCATCGACCGATATGTCGCCATCTGCAGACCCCTGAGGTACTACAAAGATAAATGAGAAAATGTTCCACACATAACAAATCACACCCTCCACAAATCCACAGGCAACTAATTGGTCCAGGGAAAACTCTTGCTGTTAATTATTCCACAATGGATAATTAACTTATAAAACATGAGAAGCTTCATGCTTGTTTGTAAAATCTCATATAAAAGTGTCTTTATTTGTCCTGTTCCTCCGGTGGTTCCAAAGTCAAAATGTTTTACACATCGACATATTATTAATTGACAACATGTCCTCACCTCTCCCCATTTGCCATAATAACCATGTGCAAGGGGGAATCATGGCGGATTTAAAGACTCCTCCTACCCATCTCTGACGTAGCATGTTCCTAAGAAGGGCGTAAGAGCGTGCAAACTCAGCCCTCACGTGACGAGTAGTTCAGTCGTAGCCACGGGACTAGCTCTGATGCTAATGGCCACTCAATGAAAGTCCGACCCTCATTAGCATATGAGATATAAAAAATGTTCCTATCGAAAACCAGCCTGGTCGCCTAACCCAGCGTTATCACAGGAGGAATAACTCGCTGTAGAAAGTTTAGGAAAATTATGCACCAGGCTTTAAAGATGTGTTCAATGTAGTGCAATGGTAGCTTTTGGAAGACTAGCTTGTTCTGCCGCCCCATATGGAGGTACAATGTCGGCCCCTAGCGTCGCGGTGGTAAAGCAGCACAACCAGTGGCCATTGGTTTTACATGGATTAGCAGAACTATCCACACACATGCACGAAGCTTCACGCTGCTCTTTGTCCAATTATTCTACATATGGTTGTCTTTTTAACTGACGAATATTTTTACTACCATAGATACTCCCTGATCATGAGCACCCGGGCGGTGGTGAGGATGACCGTGTTCTCCTGGGGGCTCGGCTTCCTGTTGGTCGGGGGTTTGTTGGGATTGTCGCTGCGTTTGACCCGGTGCCGTTATTTCATCCCAGCCTCATACTGTGACAACGCGTCACTGTTCAAGCTGTCCTGTCAGAGCACTTTCATCAACAATGTGTACGGCATCACGTTCACGGTGGTGCTGCTGACCGGGTCCATCGGGAGCGTCGTCCTGACCTACGGCTTCATCACCGTGGCCTGCCTCAGCACGAGGAGCCGCAGCCTGAACCGCAAAGCCCTGCAGACCTGCTCCACTCACCTGCTGCTGTATCTGATCGTGCTGTTCAGTGGCCTGTCCATCATCGCGCTGCACCGCTACCCGCAGTACAAAGAGTACCGCAAACTCACCGCCATTTTGTATAACGTGATCCCCGCCGTGCTCAATCCATTCATCTACGCTTTCCAGTGCCGCGAGATCCACCAGAGCCTGAGCAGAGTGTTCAAAAGACTGAGGACTCACAAATGACACCATTTTATTCTAATTTTACAATCTTTTTAATGCTCCCAAATGAGGGGCACATTCAGTGGTCAAGGTAAGTACACCGTCTGGAATTTGTCACATTTCTCACAAATGGGTCACTAAATGTGAGCTGATATTCATTAAAATCACAGGAATGATTAAACAGTGTCTGCATTAACTAATACCATCCAAACATTTATATTTGATGATAACATGTAATCATTTACAGGAGAGCGTGGAATAAGTGAGTACACCGCCTGAATGTCCCTGAACTGCAGCAGATTTGTAAAGAGGAATGGTTCAAGATTCATCCTGATCGTTGTGAGCGTCTTATCTGCAACTACAGAAAAGCAGTTACTGCTGCAAAGAACGGATCAGCAGTTATTTAATACAGGGGTTCACTTACTTTGATTACAAAATATCATATAATATATATTTTTTATTGATGAAGCATGTAGTCCAGGCCCTGAGGCAACAGAATAGCCTCACACCCTGATTCTCCTGCTCCTTCACTGTGAGGAGAAGGTTTTGATGTTGATGCTGTTCCATTTGTCCTCCACACATGACGTTGTGTGTTCCTCCCAAACTATTCAATTTTCTTCAGTCCACAGTATATTTTTCCTGTAGTGCAGTGGAGCATCCAAGAGCTCTTTTGGAAACCAAAGTTGAATAGTTTGGGAGGAACACACAACGTCATGTGTAGAGGAAAATGGAACAGCACCAACATGAAAACCTTCTCCTCACAGTGAAGTCTGGAGCAGGAGAACCTGTATTAAATAACTGCTGATCCTTCTTTTGCAGCAGTAACTGCTTTTCTGTAGTTGCAGATCAGACGTTCACAACGATCAGGATGAATCTTGGATCATTCCTCTTTACTAAACTGCTGCAGTTCAGCGAGATTCAGGCGGTGTACTTACTTATTCCACACTCTCCTGTGAATGTTCACGTTATGGCCAATAAGAGCATGATCAAATGTAAATGTTTGGGTGGTAACAGTTCAGGCAGACCACATTTAGTGACCAGTTTAGGCAGAAATGTGAAGAATTCCAGAAGGTGGACTTACTTTTTCTCGGCACTGTACACATACATGCAAATCTGTCGCCTTTCGGCGAAATTCGCCGTTTTGACCTCGGAAAATGCCATTCACGTGAATCGTGTAGATGCAATAAAAAAAAAGTGAAGGGGGGAGGGCGGGTCTATGGCGTGTAACGTGTAAATAAACTATGCACTGGCTGAGGCTTGTAAAATGCTCACTGGTGCTGTTACGCCAAATATGCCGTTTCCCCGTGGCTTCAGCCAGAGGAGCCTCCAGCTCCAGGCTGAGTGAGCCGCTGCCCCGCCCTCGGTCACTTCACCTGGGCAGCACAACAGCCGCCCACATCCACCGGCTGACTGTAGCTCGTCTACTCACTAACCCCGCTCCAACAGACGCACCACTGAGGGCGATGAACCGCACGAGACATCGCGCTGACGCTGAGGTGAAAGTTACACCGCTTTATATTACCACAAGTGAACGTTTACTGCTTTTCCTTGGTAGCTGCAGCGCTAACGCATCAGTCTGTACAACAAAGTTACACACACACAGCGTGCAACTGTGCACAAGACTGAGCACCAAACTGATCCAAGTTCTGTGATGACTGTAGCTTCATATTTGACAATAACCGCGTGAAACGTGAGAGCATCTATAAGCTAACCCATAAAGCTAACGGAGCTACATTTACTGTGAGGCTAAATCCTAAATTGACCGGGCAAGTGCCCGTGGCTCTGTGCGCTCGTTTGATGTGCGGTTGTGGTCAGTGATGAGGAGAGGGCTGACCTCTCCAGGTGGACCGTGTGGTCAGTGAGGAGAGGGCTGACCTCTCCAGGTGGACCGTGTGGTCAGTGAGGAGAGGGCTGACCTCTCCAGGTGGACCGTGTGGTCATTGAGGAGAGGGCTGACCTCTCCAGGTGGACCGTGTGGTCAGTGAGGAGAGGGCTGACCTCTCCAGGTGGACCGTGTGGTCAGTGAGGAGAGGGCTGACCTCTCCAGGTGGACCGTGTGGTCAGTGAGGAGAGGGCTGACCTCTCCAGGTGGACCGTGTGGTCATTGAGGAGAGGGCTGACCTCTCCAGGTGGACCGTGTGGTCAGTGATGAGGAGAGGGCTGACCTCTCCAGGTGGACCGTGTGGTCATTGAGGAGAGGGCTGACCTCTCCAGGTGGACCGTGTGGTCATTGAGGAGAGGGCTGACCTCTCCAGGTGGACCGTGTGGTCATTGAGGAGAGGGCTGACCTCTCCAGGTGGACCGTGTGGTCAGTGAGGAGAGGGCTGACCTCTCCAGGTGGACCGTGTGGTCATTGGGTTCTGACGTGGTTTCTGCTGATCAGAGATGTTAACGTTGGCAAGTTTTACTAAAACTAAACGAGTCCAAAGAGACACAACTATTCAATATTGTCAAAATATTTGTAAACTAGGGCACTGTTGCCAGAAAAAAACTGATACCATTATATTTAGCATAGTATAGGGTGACATATTCTGCAGTGTATACTATATTTCTATAAATAGTCAATAAAAGTTTAAAATCTATATTTAAAAATGGAAAATGTAATAATATTTTGTCCTTTTTTAATATAATTCAAATAGAAGACAGTATCTTCTGATGTTCAGAACCTGATTTGGAATTTCACATTATGTACAAATCCTTCTATGTTCTCTCTGTGATGAAACTGAAGCCATTAGTAGAACTACAGTTCTAAAACAAATTTGAAGTTTATTGTTGAATTAATATTGTTTTCCGTCATATGCACTACAAAAAAGTGGATTGTTTGGGTTCATTAATCATAGAATCTACAGCAGGGCTCTTCAATTACTTTTGTCACTGGGCCAGATTTGTGGGAGGTCATTGGCCACTGGGCCAGTCAGTCGGTGAGCCGACCACTGCCACCAAACGTATTCATATTTTTGGGATAAATAAATGATCATTTCATTATCATCAATGCTTGAATAGAATAGAATTGGACCTAAACACAATAGTTGTTTTATATTCCAGCATTTTAGGCTTTAGAAACATTGCAATAACATATTCATACAGAATAATAAAGAGCCTAATAATAAACGAGGACTATTCAGAACTAAACCAGGATTAAACCAGGGCAAAACATGATCTATCAGGGCTAAGGCAGGACTAAATCACATAAACCAGACCAAAGGCCTGATGCAGAATAGGAGAGTTACATGTGAGACCAGCTCATCTCAAACAACATGACTAACTCCTGCTCAGCCACTGCTCCTCAGCTGAGGGACAAGCCCTGACCAAAGCCCTGACCTCCAGCTTTATGATCAAAGTGAAAGAAGCTCATCCACATATTCAGCCTCTCTTTTGCCTGTTCACTTCACAAAGAGCATCTCTGCTCTTGTACATTTCACACAAAGATGTTCTTTAGTTAAGCTAGAGCCCAGAGAGCAGGTTTAGCGCTGAGCGGTTAAACACGCGCTGCAGGTGCAGGACACTGATCCAAAACTCACATCGTCCACTTTACAAACATCCACAACTGAGCTGGTGTTTCTGACCTGACAGTCGCTGGTCAAGCCCTTTGTATCGATGAAGACGACAGGGATGTGGTCATCTGCCGCGGGGGTGGCGAGGAGAGCTGCTTCTGCGTGGGATAATCCAAACAAAAGTCCAAAAACACGCTGCACACTGTCCTTGTGCATCGGTGTAGAAAACCTGTCAGTCCGTCCAACGATCAGCTCCTGTTCACTCAGTTTACACCGTTTTAAAGAGCCATGTTCTCATTTGAGCCGCTGTAGGAGAGACGCTAGCTAGGCTGCAGGCACTGCTACGCAAAGCAGCGCGATTCCGGCGTGGTCGCGGCCGGGATAATGCCAAAAAATAAATATACTTATGGAAAATGAGGCGCGGGCCAGATTTAATTGGTAGGCGGGCCGGAGCTGGACCGCGGGCCGCCTATTGAGTAGCCCTGACCTACAGGATCATCCATGCGGATTACCATGGCAGATTTTGCTATGCAGCAGACAAAATCTAAAAAACAATAAGTCATAGTCATTAAACTAAAATATGGAACATAATTAAGCGGTTATATTCTGGTTATTCTTTGCCATTCTTTTTCCCCTTTTTTATTCCATTAATATTTTCAATATTTTGTTGTGAATGTGCAATATATTTTGCGAGTCAATAAGGGCTAACAGAGAAGTGTTATTACACTTCCAAACAACCATAACACTGCAGCTATTCTATCAAACAGAAGCCCTTTGTTAGGGTTAGGTTAAGATTAGGGTTAGGATAGTGTTAGGGTTAGGTTAGCAGGTCTAGGGTTGTTAGGGTTAGGTTAAAGGAACAGGCCACCGTTTTTACATACTGAGATATGCTCTTACCTAGCCTTAGTCGAGTTAATATATCCCCGTCTGGTCTCTGTCCGTGCGCTCACACATACGCAGCCTCTCCCACATGTCATATAGCTCCGAAAAAGCTCACGATAGAAGCTACCAAGCTCTTCCACGTGTTCCCTATTTAAATAAAGTTACGTGAAGTGTTTTCATACGAAGTATATTTACACAGAAATGTAGCATGTTGATTTTATAAGCAGATAAAAAGGGGTTCTATATTGTGAGGCGTAATGATACAGGAGCACAACGTCCGCGCAGTAACTCCTAAAGACTTCCCCGCTCACTTCCGTCAGTAGAAGCTGCGTGACTTGTAGAGCTGCAGAGAACAGTTGAAGAAGCCTGGATAACTTGTGAACGATGCCTTTTACGTGCATCGTGCCGGGCTGTGATAACAAGCTGAAAGTATATAGTGTAGTAATGTTTCACAGATTTCCAACTCACCCCGGACGACGACACAGGACTCAGGAGCTCCACCATGAGGTAGGAATGTGCAGCACTTTCCCAAAATATATTTTCTGCTTGTTGTAAAAGGCTCTGAGCTTCTACTGACGGAAGTGAGCGGGGGAGTCTTTAGGAGTTACTGCGCGGACGTTTTGCTCCTCGTATCATTACGCCTCACAATATAGTACCCCTTTTTATCTGCTTATAAAATCCACATGTTACATTTCTGTGTAAATATACTTCGCATGAAAACACTTCACGTAACTTTATTTAAATAGGGAACACGTGGAAGAGCTTGGTAGCTTCTATCGTGAGCTTTTTTGGAGCTATGTGACATGTGGGAGAGGCTGCGTATGTGCTCCGTTTGCCTGACAGAGCGCACGGACAAAGACCAGACGGGGATATATTAACACGTCTAAGGTTAGGTAAGAACATATCTCAGTATGTAAAAACGGTGGCCTATTCCTTTAAGATTAGGGTTAGGATAGGGTTGTTAGGATAGTGTTAGGGTTAGGTTAGCAGGGCTAGGGTTGTTAGGGCTAGGTTAAGATTAGGGTTAGGATAGGGTTTTTAGGGTTAGATTAAGATTATGGTTTGGTTAGTGTAGTGGCCAAAATATACCACCTGGCCTATAGGTGTCACTACTGCGTTAAGGGTGTGACCTCTGCCTATTTAAAGGGTGTAATCAGGCTGTGATGTGTTGCACCTGTGAGGAGAAAGTCTTTTGACCGTGTTATATGTGGAAATAAAGGACATTTTGCTGCACATGTTCTGAGTATTGGGCTCATTCAGGAAGGAAACACGCGTCTGAAACTTCTACCAAACTGGTGCATCCTAGTGGCTTTGTGGCACAGGGCCACTGGCTTCTATAGTTAGGGTTGTTAGGATTAGGATTAGGTTAAGATTAGGCTCGTTTTGGAACAAAAAATAACAACCAACTTGTATGCTGTTCGAAGTTATGTTATCTTTATCAATAAACAGAAGCATCAAATTACACTTTCCAAATGTAGTTTTGTTTTCATGAAAACATGTAAATAGCTAGCCTTCTACTCCTCACCTGCATTAAGCAGATCAACATCACTCAACATCAACCCTCCTAAAAGCTGATCGGTCTCGATCCGCCTTATCCAGCAGAGGGCGCACTATCACGGTCCAAATGGAGCTAATGACGACACGACGAGAGAGAATCATTGGATAAAGACGTGAAGAGCAGCAAGTTCTTCCACGGATCCCCAGAAGATGGAGTGCACAGTGAGTGTTTTTATGCTTATTCTGTGCAGTAAAGTCTGAATGCCGTGTTGCACTAACTCATTGCGTGTGCGTTTGTTGTGTTAGACTTGATAGATCCAGTCTGCGTTTGTCCTCGTTACGCAGGAGCCAATAACTGTTTCTATCAATGTTGAGCGTGAACACAGTGATTCTGCGGTACTAAGGCTCTCATTATCAAAATAGAATGAACAAATGAAATGAAAATGAAAAATTATTTAGTTTGCGGGACAGCAGTTTACCATCCCACCCGCCCGCTCCCGCACTCTGCCGTCCCGCCCACCCTCCCACGCCCGCAATGAGCTTTAAAAATGTGTCCCGCACCGCACTGCTCTAGTCGAACAGAGAGAGGGGTTGGAGGCACAAAATCTGGTGTCCCATTTACAGCTTTAAAATATAATACGTTTTGTAGATTTCTGAATCAATGCAAACAACTAAAATAATACATCTACAATGTAACAATGCATGGCATTGGCATGTATGTTTTAATTCCGATATTGTTACGTTCAGTTCTCAAGAAAAATTGTGCAAAATAGGCAGGAAATGTGCAAACAATTAAATAGTAAATAGAGTTATCTTGTATACAACGATTACAAAAACTTTCAGGGGCAAAAAGGATAAACAATCAAAAGTAAAATAAACAGACTATAATAAAAATGTCAGTATTAGTGCAGGTTTACAGTCATAGTGGTTGATAAAGTGGTGCTGATACAGAGATTATTGCACGTAGTTTTGCAAAGGGGTTATTGCACATGTTACTTCACAGTCTTGTTGTACAGTCTGACAGCAGTGGGGATGAAGGACCTGATTCCTTTTGCACTGAGGGTGTCTCAGTCTTCCACTGAAAGAGCTGCTCAGCTCCTCTACAGTCCCGTGCAGTGGGTGGGAGGTGTTGTTCATGATGGAGGTGAGCTTTACCCTCCTGTCCCTCACCTCCTCCACAGAGTCCAGGGGGCAGCCCAGGACGGAGCTGGCCCTCCTGACCAGCTTGTTCAGTCTGTTCTTGTCCCGCTCTGTGCGGCCCGGGGCCCAGCACACGGCAGCGTAGTGGAGAGCAGAGGCCACCACAGAGTCATAAAAAGTCCTGAGCAGAGGCCTGCTCACTCCAAAGGACCTCAGTCGACAGCGTACTCTACTCCAATGTTAGGCCTGTAGACAAACTGCAGCAGGTCCAGGGTGGAGCTCACCACAAAGCGGAGGTGGTGAGGATGAGCCCGCCCATGGTCTTCATCAGGTGTGAGGTCAAGGCGACTGGTCTGTAGTGGGTGTGGGCTGAAAATCATTGAATTAAACCAGAATACGGTCAAATAAATACACATAGTGTTGAGTGTTCGATAGCAGTGTTCTTCATGTAGATAAAAAAATAAAAAAAATACTGTGTGTTGGATGTATTTACAGAGTTTTCCTACGGCTCTTTTCTCTACTTCTTCACACCGTTTTGACCTAATGATACACTATGTTTTGCTTGTACCGCAACATGGTGGATTTCTATGGTGATAGAAAAGTATTTTCACAAGTATTAAAAGTTAGCCCTCAGACTAATACTATAGAGTATAGTTTGGTGGATGCAGCTCTGCTCTGTGGAGAGGGGGTCTCCACTGGGACTGCTGCGACTCAGAGCTCCATATAAGACCCAGGTCCAGACCGAGATCTAAACCTGGGCCGCGCTGCCGTCTGGTGCCTGGCTCTGCTGCCTCCATCCGTAAGAACAACTTTATTCTTTTCTATACAAAGTTTAATCATGTTTCAGTGTTTATGACATTAATTTGAGCACAAACTTTAGTATTGGGACATGTCTGTGTGGGCTATCATCAACATGCATTTAGACTTATCATAATCCCATTAAAATGCCACAATGGAAAACATAAACAAGACACTTTTTTACTGCATGGAAACGAGACCTAATCAACAAGTAGCTCTAAACCAGGACATCTCCCCTGTTCTCCTATGTCAGATGCCCTATTAGTCTGTAGAATTGATTAATGGTAAATTGGTAGAGGAGCTGTAAGAGTCTGTTGGTTAAGCTCCTTTAATCTTCTACAGTCCGGAGGAGAGTGGGCGAGCAGGATTGCATTATTTATTTTGTTGTATATTGTGTGTACATATTGAAGATTTTGTACCTACTGCTTATTTTCTACTAATTATTATCTTCACAATTTCTATTTTATTTCCAAAATGACTTACTATTTGAGCTCCTCTGACAAACCAATTTTCTTTGTGGATCCATAAAGTCTGTCTAAGTCTAGTTTAGTTTCACAGTTTTGTTCTTTGGGTGTACTTGGATAAATACATAGGATAAATTTGGAGGAAAGATCAAGGTTCATGGTACTTTATTTGTCATTCCCACATGCCAAAAACACGAAAACAGAACCAACAATTGAATGAAAACAGAATGACCTATAATACTGGGCCCCACTCTGACTTTGCACTACTCTCAGTGAAACACTACAGGAGAACTGGTCATCGACATCATCTGTCCTCATAAACAGGATGATAACCACATAACTGTAAGCACAGGGATCATCAAACTGTGGTCGGTGTCCCACTAGTGGTAGGTTCTGGTTCACGTCCAGCAGGCACTTCTTCATCAGTGCAGCTCGTGACAGTCCTGTGATCCACACACAGACGAGGACTCTCTTAATGCCATGCTTACTATCCACAGATAATAAATCAGTTCATTTCCAAAGCACTATACAACAACAGTTGTGCTTTCCATAAAATCATAAGATAAGGTAAATAACATAATAAACAGACAACATCCACATTTAATGACATAAAATATAAAAAACGACAAAACGTATGGAAGGCCTGTCGAAATGAGTGAGTCTTGACTGAAACAGTGGCAGATCAGTGATGACTTGTGTTGAACCTGCCAAGACAAAAGCACAAACGCCTCACTGACTGCCCTGGACCTAGACGTGTGCACATCCAAAAGAGGATGGAGCGGAGCAGCAGGGGCTCTTCAGGGCTGTGGATGGACAGAAGCTCGGACAGATATGGGGGAGCATGTCCATGAAGAGCTTTCAAAACAACTACTGGGAGCCAGTAGCCTGGCTAACACCAGACTAAAATCACAAGTGATATTTAGTCTGGGGACCACCAATTCATTTTCTCGTAGGAGAGGTGTGGTTTACGATCGTCAATAGTCGTTTATTGGGCGATACGAAAAAAAAAAAAAAAAAAGTCTATCATGCGTCTGCACGTAGCCCCAGCCAATCATATCATCGTATGAGATGACGTATGACGCACCCGCTGTAAACATTTGAGCTAAATTATTTAGAACAAGGTCTAAAGCTTGATCGCAAAATACCATCGTGTCTGCTGCTGTCATGTTGGATCCGTAAATAAACTTTTTTTTTTTTTAATCCGTAAATAAACTACAAGATTCCGTATATCGAATAGCGTCATCATCTTGCCATCCCTTCTCGTTCTGTGATTGGTTCCCAAATCCACCGGAAAATTTCGGCCATGGTCCCCAGGCTGTTGTGCAGTTCGAAATAATTCGAGCGCACACAGCAGCCTGGTGTTAGCCAGGTTAGGGAGCCAGTGGAGGGGGAGAGGATGTGTTATGCACCAGCTGAAGCCGATGTGCCGACTGCTTGCTACCAGAATAGGGTGTGTTACATAGATGTGTGAACTGATATAAGCATGTATGTCTTTTTTGAGGTCACTACGATAAAAAAAAAGGGTTTGATCTTTTTCTTGAAAGAAGCTTGATTTGACCTCAGCAGTGACTTGTTTGTCTCTGTCTTGTTTCAGTTCACTATCAAACATGACACCTATGACAGACTGATCGGGCAGCCCAAAGGGTTAGAGAAGATAATGCACTCACAGTTATGGAGGGAATTAAAGCTCTATATAAAACCAATGCATTATTATTATTATTATTATTAAAGGGAGCATAGAGCTGCAGATCGTCTGCATACATACTTTTGTTTTCAATATTCCTCTCCCAATGAAAACACAATTCATTTTCATGAATTGTTGATATATAGAGGGCTCTAATACATTTAGTTGATATATTTCATTTGTGACTTTTCATAAAATAAAAAAAATTAAAATGACTTCTATGGCTACATGCAATAGTGTACGTGTATATGTAGGACAGAAGCTGCGCTTTATTTATGGGGAGCAAAGGGAAGTTTGCCTTTCCAAATCAAGTCCAATCCATTGAGTTTAGCACAAGTTGTAGAAACATCTCAACGACAATCAGTGGAAACAGTATCCACCAGAGCTCAGTGTTCAGTGTCAAAGCAAAAGGTGTGTGTACTTATCTACATGAGATATTTCATTTTTCATTTTTTTTTAATACAATAAAAAGTCCACTTTGTTATTACGGGGTACTGTGTGTAGATTGAAGAGGAATAAAAAGATTTCCTTCCATTTTGCAATAAAGCTGCAACATATCAAAATGTGTAAAAAGTGAAAGAGTGAATACTTCACGGATTCAAATTGTATAACCTCAAGATAATCATTACAGGTTTGAAGAATCCACCATCAACCAGGCCCTCAGGGTTATAGCTGACTGTGGACATCTTATGCACTCCGGAAGAAGGTACAGGACATTTCCGTGTAAGCATAATAGCTCTACGAACTCATTCCTACCTCTGTGAAACTCATAATTAGTGACTTGGAGAACAGGCAGAGGAGATGATTGGTCTTTCTGTGCTTTTCACCAATATGCACTTGTGACAATGGTGTAACGTTGAGCTGAACCTTGGGAGATTAATAAAGGAAACGAAACTATTAAGGCGGGACACTGCGTGTGAAAAGGAAAAAATAGGAAATTTAGAGATATCAATTTGAAACTTTTGCTGAACATTACTAATATGAATATGAGAAAAAGATGTATTGCAATTTTTCCATCATTTTATGTTTTTATATAAAAAATAAGACATTTTGTGCATGAACGTGGCCAAACGTGCCTATGTTTTGGGCAACTAAATCTAAATAATGGATTGAGCCAGATTTAAATTTATGGTTTCATTGTATTGACATATTAGTAACTAAGATTTTTTCAGATTTTTCAATTAACTAATAAAAAAAAACAAATCTGTTTTACTTCTTTTTTTATTCAAAGCTGAATAAATCAGCCTAGGAATTGGTATTAAAAAATCCCCCTGGAAAAAACATCAAAATATTGTTAAGTCCATATTTGTGAATGAATACCCAAGGGAAAGATGGAAAAATCAATACTTTCACCTGCCGTGTCACGCTTTAATGAACAATGTTCTATCAACTAATTGTGTTACACAGACTTGTGTTTCCTGTGAGTCAGTGATGGAGAACGGGACCTTCCCTTCGCTCCTCCAGCTTGAGGGGCTGATGGTGCCCTCATCCAGCCGCTCCCTGGTGTTTCTGTCTCTCCTGCTCAGTCATGTCTTCATCGTGGGCTCTAACCTGGGCGTGGTGGCTCTGGTGTGGTCTGAGCGCGCCCTGCATCAGCCCATGTACCTGCTGATGTGCCACTTGGCTGTCAACGACGTGATGAACAACTTGGCGGTGGTTCCGCGTATCCTGTGGGACATGCTACAGCCGGCCCACCGCCGCCTTATCCCGCTGGGCGCCTGTGTCACCCAGGCCTTCGCCATCCACATGTACGGCTGGAACATCCACACCATCTTCATCTTCATGGCTGTGGATCGCTACATCGCCATCTGCAGACCGCTGAGGTACAACTGATAAACATATGAATATTTCACATGCAGCAGTTATAGGACAAAATAGGCACGGCTCCTGCTGAATCTGAGGTTTGACTATCGATCGGATTCTTACCTCCAGCACCCTGGAATAAACCTTTCCGAGGAGGCTCAGGAGTATGGGTCCTCCTCCATGGCCTCTCTGAACTCCTCCCGGACCCGGGTTTTTGCAACTGCGACCACACATGCATCAGAACGCTTGGCTTGCCGGAACCCCCTTTTAAGCCATTAAGGCCAAGTAAGACTCCTTCTTCAGCTTGATGGCATCCCTCACTTCCAACATCAACCATGGGGATTTCATCAACGGGACAACGGATGCAAATTAGCCCATGGCTACAATCCAGAGTGGCTTGTTCATTTACATGCGCTGTCCTAGCCAAAGAAATAAGCCCGGGACCTTCTTGCTGTGAAGCATGAGTGCTAACCGCTGTGCCACCGTTATGGCAGAGATGCACATAAGTCCCTGACCCACAAGTCCAAGTCAAGTCCGAGTCTGTGAACCCGCAAGTCCAAGTCAAGTCCAAGTCTCTGACCACAAGTCCACGTCAAGGGCCAAGTCTCTGACCCCGCCAGTCCAAGTCAAATCCGAGTCTGTGACCCCGCAAGTCCAAGTCCCATGGTTTCTATATGTTTTACACTAATTCAATTCACGGCACAGTATAACAATTTAAAAATAAAAAAAACACCTGTAAATTATAAACTATCAGACAAATACAAGCCCAGGGCTTCCACACACAAATAATCAACATCACAATATTTCAGTCACAGTCATTCCCAATGCAATGGTAAGTGTGGAAAACACACATAAATAATATGAACTATTTACCACTGTCTAAAGCTGTGGCCAAAGGCAATCCCTGCGTCATTCATTCTTTTATTTTTATTGTTTTTTGTCAGGAAGAAATATTTATGTTGCAAGTCATATGGTCTACACACATGTTGTTGTTTTTTTTTCTTCCCTTTTTCACCCGTTCCCTCCACCCTTTTCGCCCCCCACCCCCATGCCACACGTCTCAAAACACAGACAAAACACAGAAAACTGAAATTAAAATAGATACATCACAGCTATGACAACAACACTATATAGACAGATTGAAAGATAATAATACTAAATAAATTAAGAATAAAAATAAAAATAAAAAAAAAGAAGAATTAAAAAAATCATCAACAACAACATCTGAAAGGCCTAGTTTTCAAACATGTAGAAGTAAATTTACTGGGGTACGTTTGGGAAACATTGGAAAAAATTTAGGAACCAATGTAAAC